>NC_090939.1:564035274-564340743 GCF_040938575.1 Ambystoma mexicanum
GTCATGTGTTGCCACTGTGTGGCTCTGTTGTGCATTCCTGGATGGCCATGGTGGTTCATTTAAGACTGTGATGGCATGGTAATTTGGGAGTGGGTTCTGTGGATGGTTGCATGCTTGTACTGGGGGGCAAGGGGGAATAGGGTTGGCATTAGGGACATGGGTCTGTTTTGTCAGGACATGTTGTCTGGTGGGCTATGTGTCGGGGCCTGCTGGCAGGTGCCCGTCGTTGGGGGACATGTGTCAGGGCCTGCTGGCAGGTGGCCATCTAGGGTGGGTGGGTGATTGTGTTCGTGTGACATGAGTCAGGGCCTGCTGGCAGGTGCCCATCACTGGTGGGTGGGTGTGTGTACAGGGGGTCGGTGGGGGACATGAGTCGGGGCCTGCTGGCAGGTGCCCATCAATGGTGGGTGGGTGGGGGACATGAGTTGGGGCCTGTTGGCAGGTGCACGTCAATGGTGGGTGGTTGGAGGTGCACGGGGACATGAGTCGGGGCCTGCTGGCAGGTGCCCGTCAATGGTGGGTGGGGGACATGTGTTGGGGCTCACAAGTGCATGGTGCCATGTGGGCTGCCTGCGGGGCATGGTCACGGGTGTAGGGTAGTCCCCTGTGGTGTGGGCTGCCTGCAGGGCATGGGGAGGAGGGGGAGGGCACACCCGAGGGCCCACAAGGCCAATGCGCGTGTAAAAGTCCACGCGCACCCCTCAGAAAATACACATACCCTGCTCGCATCAGGTAAAATGTGTGTAGAAATCCACGTGCACCCCTCGGAATACGCACAGGCAGCCCATCCTCCCTCCCCATGCCCCACAGGCAGTCCATCGACCCTTCCCATGCCCCACAGGCATCACAAACCACAGTTACCTAATGCGAGTGGGGTACGTATATTCCGAGGGGTGCGCAGGGAGTTTTACATGCGTTTTTGCTAGCGCGGGTGGGGTACGCGTATTCCGAGGGGTGCACAGGGAGTTTTACACATGTTTTTGCTAGCGTGGGTGGGGTATGCGTATTCCGAGGGGTGCGCAGGGAGTTTTACAAGCGTTTTTGCTAGCAAGGGTGGGGTAGGCTTATTCCGAGGAGTGCGCAGGGAGTTTTACACACGTTTTTGCTAGCGCGGGTGGGGTAACCATATTCCGAGGGCTGCGCGTGGACTTTTACACATGAATTGGCAGTGTGGGCCCTCGTGTGTGCCCTTTCCCCCCTCCCCATGCCCTGGAGGCAGCCCACACCACAGGGGACTACCCTACACCCCTGGGCATGCCCCGCGCCAGCCCACATGGCATTATGCACTCAGGAGCACAGACTCATGTCCACCACCCACCCACCATTGACAGGCACCTGGCAGCAGGCCCCGACTCATGTCCCCCTGCACCCCTACCCACTCAGCAGTGACGGGCACCAGGCAGCAGGCCCCAACTCATTTCCCCCACCCACCCACCATTGACAGGCACCTGCCAGCAGGCCCCAACTCATGTCCGTCACCCACCCACTGTTGACGGGTACCTGCCAGCAGGCCCCGACTCATGTTCCCTACCCATTGACGGGCACTTGCCAGGACGCCCCGACTCATGTCTCCCCACCCGACACGTCATCACACTCCAGACCCATGGCCCTTATGGCCACCCAAATCCCACCCCACGCCACCCCAGTCCAAACACCCAACCAAGCATTCCATGCACTCCACATTGAATTCCCAATGTCATGATAGAAAATAAATAACCAGCATGCCCATGAATACATGTCCCTCAGACCCACACAATGGCGACACATGACTGTGAAAAACCACATTGTGACATGCACAAAACAAATGAGAGATGACCACACAAGTAAAGTATAGAAAAAAAGTGTATTGAAGAATATACCAAATGAATAAAACAAAAGCAGACAATAATTTTAAAAAAATATTCAAAGTCCGGAAGTCCAAAAAAGGAAAAAAAAAAATAATGCTGTAACCAATAAAATCCAAAGTATAATGGCTCCAATGAGCCATTATATTCCACCATGGGTCCAAGAAAATGAAATCCAAGTCCAAAACTATTTACAAATGAACATTCAAGGGTCCGTGAGCCCAACAATCCAAAGGAAACCTAACCTAAATACTACCTAATAAATAACTATATACAAAAAGGCGGGGCATCTCCATGCGCCCCAAAGGAAAAAAAAATAGAAAGGAAACTTACACTTACAGAACTATTTACTATGGCGGGGGGCAAGTACAACGGCTCACTTGTTGATGTTCCAGGCCAGGGCATCATCAAACTCCTGTTCAATGTCCTGGAGGCCTCGAGGCACTCAGCCCGCCTCAACGCCCTGCGCATGGAGTTCTCTGCCCTGACCATAGTGAGCCGTGCCTCTTCCGCCCACTGCCACTCCGCATCTATTTGCCGGCCGAAGCGCTGCCACACGGAAGACACTCCCAATCCAGGGTCCTCCTGCCCTCCGGCCGATGCCTGCCCCTCTGATGTTGATGGCCCCGAGCCATCATCTCTCCCACCTTGAGCCTGCTGCTGCCGTGCATATGCCCTGCCTGTTGATGACTGCACGTCCTCCTCCTGCTGGGGTCCAGTTGTTGAGGTGGCCACCCCTGCTGGACCTCCGATTCCTGACTGTGGCAGGGATGTGTCCTCCTCCAGCCTGGCCGCCATGTCAGGGGCAGCTCCACATGGTGCCGAGGTGATACTTGATCAGGATGATGGCACGGAGGACGACTGGCGCATAGGGGGTTCAGTTGAGGAGGGGGTCAGTAGAAGGTCCACCACATGGAGGAACCCAGCACTGGTGACCTGTCCTAGTTGGTCGATGCGGTCAACAAGGCATCCGGAATAACATGCAGTGTCCTCACGAGAACCCTGCACGTCATCCTGAATGCCACGTTGACGCAACGCCACCTCAGCCAGGACAGGCTCAACACGGTTCCGGATTGCCACGTCCACAGGGAGAGGAAGGCCAGTTGTTGTGTGCGCATCCCCTCCCTGAAAACGGGTCTGGATGAAGGTATCCCTGCTGGTGCCGGATGATGCAGTCTAAGGATCGGGGACAGGATTACACACAGGCACCTCCGTGGCTGCCTGTGCTGCCTCCTGTACCTGCCCCTGGACTGCACCACGAGCACCATTGGAATTCCCCCTCGAGACCCCGCGTGCGGGCCTTCCACGGCCTCCTCCTCAACCAAATCCCCCACCAACCTGGATGACTCCGTGCCATCTTCCTCCATAGGCCCCTGTAGGGTCTCAGCTGCCCCTTCTGCTGCCGAGGAGTCCACCTCTGACCTCCGCCTCTTGGACCTACCCTCGGCAGTTAAGGCTGTGGATGCGGCACCAGACTCCTCACTCCCCGACGAGATGACAACATGGGAGGGGAGCTGGGCCTTGCGTCTCCGGCTGGCAGTGGGATCCCTGCCGCTGTGCTCCACAGCACCCTCTCTGCCCTCTTCATCAGTTGACGCTGCAGACAGGGAGAGACAGAACACAGGCTTCAGGGCACTGTACAATGTTCTGACACACACATGACAGTTGCACATGAGTGGCAGTGTCAAACTTCACACATGGCATCACACTCCCCAACACACATTTAATTTGAACCCACACACATGCACAAATTAACAGGAATGTTGCAACAGGCAGCACCATTCATACACATACAACAGCATGAGCATCCGAAGGTTAGCCTGACATAACATGCAACATGGGGATGCCGAACACATGCACACATGCCACTAGACATACATGCATCTGTATATCTCCACCACCTGTCGCAGTGAAATCATCGGCATACATGTCACATCTGCCAATCAGCCTCCTACATGTCGGTGTCACATGCATCCATGGTGTATCACAGTGGCACACATGTCAATACACACACACACGCACATGTAGATTGTGCACATACATGAAGGTGGAACCAGCATCCATGTGTCACACCACAAACATTCCACAGTACATACACAAAAATATAAACATGTGTGCACTCACACATGCATTTGGGCATCAAGCATTTGAACACATACACCATTGATGTGCCTCACTCATGACTGGACTCACATGCGGCAGGCTCACGTCCCTGTACATACACATCCATACACGGGCCTTTCAAGACATACGTCCAACCTGCACACTCCTGGAACACCTCAACATGCACTGCGTCAAATCAGTACGGATGGACACTTACCGCTCGACTCCGGACGGGTCTGCCTCTCAAGGACCTGGAGGTGGAGCACTGGGTATATGTGTTCCAGGACCCGCATCTGGATGTTGGTAAGGCAGAGCTGGCACCCCTCTGCATGCGCTGCCTTCAAGAGGTGCCGGGCCTTGCTGAGGGTCCTGGACCTGAAGTCCTCCCAGTGCTTCAGGACGTGTTGCATGTCGCGGGCTACCACCCCCTCCACTTTGATGGTAGACACAATGTCCTTCCAGATCCTCTTCCATCCTTCATTGTCGGCACGTGAACTTCCGAAGAGGGCATCATAATGCACCAGGACTTGCTCCACCAGGATACCAACTTCTGCGGCACTAAATCTGGTAGCCCTCTGCCTCTCCGGCTGGGGGTTGCCAGTAGGCTCCGATGGTGTTTGCCCCTACATGGCAACCCCAGAGGCAGGTGTGGGTGGGCAACTGGGTCCTGGTGCTGGGCTGTGGAGTGATGGAACTCCAGTCAGGAGTCTACTGTTCCAGCAGGGGTGGTTACAGCAACTGGACCCCTGCAGATGGCTGACGTGCAGGCACCAAATAGCAGGGCACGTGGCCAGCAGGCAGGCAGGCAGCAGGTGATGGCAGGTGGGAGCATGCTCAGGGCTCTGGGGGGCAGGAAAATGGCCTTCTGGGCAGGAGCATGGTCTTCCGTGACCAGCTTGATACGGAGTGAATTGGCACGTGAAAAAATAGCACGTCAGTGTGTAATTTGAGGAAAGGCCCTTAGTGCGTAAGCGCGTCTGTGACATAACACGCATGGGCGTTTGCCTCATGACGGGTGCATAGTCAATCAGCATGTGATAAAATAACACGTCCGTGTGTTAATGCATGTAATTCGAGGAAAGGGCCTAAGCGTGTAAGTGAAATGACGAGCACGGGCGTAGCCCTCAGCACGGGTTAAAGGTGAGCGGGGCCAGCAGTTTGTTGTATGTGCCTTCCGTGGAGACCGATGTGTGTGTTGCTACTTCGTGTTGTTTCGCGCGCCATCACAACTTCACAGTGGATCAAGGACGTATCTCTTCTTTTGGCGGGGGTATTGGCTACGTGTGTTTTTCATTATCATGCTAGTCTGATGTAGGGGTGTTACGGTATTAGTTTTATGACGGTACAATAACCTTCTTGCCAAATGACGATATATCATGGTTATCGCGGTATAGCAGGTGGAGTTAACTAATCTTAACAAATATTTTCTAAAAGGGCATACATTGTCACATTTATCATCACAAACAAAACCAGGCACCCAGGGCCAGAATTGGGCTTTTTAACATACTTTCCACTGAAATGCCACCCCTTGTTCCACCAAACGCAAACACACGTGTGGTGAGGAGGAGGGGGTGGGGGGTGCCTGCTGCGACTGGCAAAGCAAACTGAATAGCTTTTCTTAAGTGGTCATTTAGGCTTTTAGCTCCCCCACTGGCTACTGGTGAAGATGAACATGTTGCCATCTTGATAACCTGCATGCCACAGATCAATGGAGTCTGATGGTAGTATACGCTTGTGCGCATACACACACACATGCACTCTCACTTTACGTTACAGCCTTTAGTTTACTTCCGGGCCAAAAGGTGTTCAGTAATCACGGACATTTTACCATTTGGTATGGCAGCAGGGAATACCCACAGAGATGAGTAAATTTTGCAGTGTGACTTATTATATGTAAATTCAATGATAGAACCAGGGAAATCCCCCATTGTCATATGTTTAGAAAACATTATCCATTATAAATATATAAATCCCAAAGCCGCCAACCCAACGTCCCGGGAGGATAGCTCAGCGGCAACGTGCGCGCCTGGTAAGCAAGACGACACAAAGCAACACAGGTTCGATCCCCGGGTCCGCGCTTAGAAACCTCTGGGTGTTTAAGCGCGTTATAAATACGCAACTAAGACGAAAACAATTTCTTTAACAGCGCCTCGATGCCCGCGGGCTGTGTGAGCGCTTTAAAAAAAAAAGTAAACCCTTTTCCTTATTGGCACTGTATTTATTCTTCCTATTGCTAACATATTGATTTTGTGTCAGGCACGTGTGGTTTATGGAATGGCATTAAAAACTGCTCAAACTGAAACTACTTGGCAGACGGCACATCCAACAGTGCAAGACCAAGACTGCGCAGCACTTGCTTACTGCAGCCTTTCCAAATCAGATTGAAAAGCACACTTAAAGGTATGAACGGTATACCGGTATAAACAATGTTACGGTTATTATTGTTCAATTAAGTGGTTCACGGTATCTTTAACGGTATACCGTAATACCGTTACATCCCTAGTCTGATGGTGAGTCGCGCATGATATTTTTCCCACTACGGGTGCACCTGTGTATCGCGTACCCATTTTCGAGGTCATAGTAGCCTGCGTGTCCCATGTATGTGTTTTTCGTGTCCCTGGGTGCCACCGCGTACAGCGGTAGGTCAAATCCACACACGTGGGCTACCGGGGGTTGCGTGCATGGTTTTACTGTAGTTTCGGGGTGCCTGAGCATTGCGTGACCCGTCACTTTATCACCGGGGTCATATACAGCCTTGCAGATGCACATGGGGTGCAGTTAACATCTTGTATCCCACCCCCTTCACCCCAATTGCCCAGGACAATTGTCGTGTACACCTCCCATTTGCACTACTCCATATGTGCCGGCACGGCTCCATCTGTGCCATGGCTGGGAGGCCACAAAAGGTGAGGGGCGCCTCAGCTGGGCGTACTCTATGTGGCAGGCGTGGTCAGGGACATGGCCAGGATGATCAGGGAGTAGGGGGGCTCCATGGTGTCCAGGGTGGCCGCAGAGGGGGAAGAGGCAGGGGTGCGCCAGTTTGGCATGATGTTGTGCCACATGTTGGTGCAGTCATGCCACCACCCCCTGTGGTTGCGGGAGATGCAGCTCTTGCTTCTGGCACTGGTGCCCATGTGACCCGGCAGTCCGTTTCATCGACTGCCAGGGGCCCAAGGGTAGTGCTAGCTGCAGGTGCAGCTGTGGCACCACCACCCAGGCTCAGGGTGGGCCAGCGCATGCTACATTTGCACCGAAGAGTCCCTGGATGATTTCCAGGAGTTCAGGACGCACAGGGTAAGTGCACACAGGGCTGCCCTGACCGAGGCACATGTCCCTGGGGCAGTAATGTCATCTGCTGCCCCAAGCAGCGGGGTGTCGGCAAGTGCACGGGCTGTGAGTCTACCATCCAGGACAGTCCTGGTCAGTGACCTTAGCACAGCAGATGTTGTTGCACAGGGTCAAGTCAGGGGCACCCAGCAACCACCGAGGCCAGTCAGGGCCACCGTCCTTGTTCCACCTGCCAGTCCCTTGGTTCAATCCACCAGCGCCACTGCCCATACTGATCAGGGCGGCTTTTGCCAGTCAGGGTCTGGACCAATGTCCAAGAGGAGGAGGTTTGCACCTGCAGTAGAGGCTGGGACCCCAGACTCAGTTCCGGCCTCCGGCACGTCCAGGAAGAAGCCTTTCTGCATGCAGGAACTGGACTTCCTTGTGGACTACGTGCGGGACCACAACCGTGATATGCTAGTGGGGCAGAATTGTCACACTACGGCTGGCCATTGTATATCCCACTGGAAGCAAGTTGCAGATTGTGTGAGTGCATTTGGCCATGAGGTGCGCACAGCTTAAGAGTGCAAAAAGCATTGGGATGACCTCCGACACAGTGCTAAAACAAAGTGTGCCTCCAATTATGCCGTGACTGGGTTGACTGGCGGTGGGTCACCAGCTCAGGAGGAAGACCTCACTTCGCACGAGTCAGTCGTTGCCAGGTTCATACTGGCAGGATTGGTCGAAGGAGTGGGAGAGATGCTGGACTTTGATGCCCCGTCCAGTGAGTGTTGTTGCATGTTTTTCCAGGCCATGTGTGGTTTGCTTGTGTGATGTGTTGTGTTTCACTGCCACTACATGTCATGTGTACATGGTTCTCATGTGCGAGTCATGCAATGCTTCACTGATGCGTGGCTGCTGTGCAGCATGCTTGACATGTAGAGTGGACGGGGACTATCCTCATCACCACACTTGCACCCTACTCACATGCTAGTCACCCGGCTGCCCCCTCCGGTCCATGTTCCAGCTCACTGGCCCTTCTGCATGTAGCCTGGGGTGTCTTTCCTCTCGTCACTGGGACTATGTCATTGCATGACTGACGTGCATGTGTGATCTGCCTGCATGCGGCTACTCTACTCTACGTAGGCATGCTCCCTTGCCCCTCCACCCCCCTGCACCCTAATTTCACCATGGCACTGGAGTGTATCATGTTGGAGTACTGCAATGGCCTGTTCAAGGCTCCTGTGTGCATGCGCACTTCCCCCAGCCAACCTGCCTACTCATACAGTGGGGTACATCCTTTATCCTTGATGCATGGTGTATCACTTGGACTGTGCAGATGGCAGATGCTCCGCAGGAACATGAGTGCCCATTCATGCTCCATGGGTATTCCATGCATGCCCCTATGTGTCCTTGACTGGATTATCATTGTAGTACGTGTCCAGGATGACCTGCATTTCATGGCAATTGATCATCCATTCCATGCCCACTCTGGCTCAGTCCTGCATCATGCACATGTTTAGGGTGACACAGACTGTGTGGGGCACAGGCCTCCCCGGTTTTAGGCCCCCTGACTCTGTTCGACTGGTGTAGTGGCTTCTGCACACATGGGTGTACTACTGAGGATTCATCATGTGTCCTGCTTACTGTCCTATTATCATCTGATGGTTTGTCAGTTGACTCAGATGAGGCAATTGACGCTAGTCAACACTGTCTGCCAATACACAGGGCTCTGGTCACCCTTTCGCTACCATGCAATGGCTCCCTGCATTTTCACTTGGGGGGGGGGTTGCTTGTAGCCAGGCAACCCATTGCATGCACATTGCACGTGATGCCTGAACTTGCTCTTACACTGCCTTCATGTTTATTGATAGACATCATAATGTACTAGTTCATGTAGATAGTGGGTAACGTACACATGTTCTGCACTGCATCAACCCACTTCTGAGCCGTGTTACACCATTCTACATGCCTACTCACTGCTGCAATGTTAATGTTATTGTTATTGTTATTGTTATTGTTATTTTGCATTTATATAGCGCCTTATATACCATTGGTATGGTCTGAAGGCGCTGGTAGGTTGAACGCCCTCGGGAACCGAAGTTCAGGTCAGTATAGAGAGTAGAGGGAGTCCAAAAGTGCGTGTGCGCACTAGGTATGTGTGCAGCTGGTGCGGAAATCGAGTGGTAGCTGCTTCTTAGTTGTAGGTGTGGTGGTTGAGAGGTCAGGAGTATGTGTTTGCTCTGGTCGGTTTTACCCAGAACGAGTGTGGCTGCGTTAGGCCTGAGGAGAACGCCTGGCTGGGGGGTGTGAATCCAGCAATGATTACTTAGAGTGATGTGGAGTAAGAGGGAGATGTGGATATGAGAACAGTTATACCGAATGGTGTCATAGTATCTCTGTGTTCTAGATGAGTGGTGGTGTAAGAGGGAGAGTAAGCGTGGGGTGTGGTAATGATGTATGTTTTCAAGTGTTTCCTTCATTCCAAAGCATATTAAGCATCGTCTGTTGTACATATTCGTCCGTTCCTCATATTCGTCCGCTCCACACATTCGTTCAGTCATTATCATCGTCTAGTTCACACCCTCGTACACTTCTAAATGCTGCTGGGAACAGTTCTGAATTCAACTTTCACAGAGAGGCTATTGGGTGCAACTTTCAAGTGTAACTGGGTATACTTCTAAAATGCTATTGGGTACACTTCTAAATGCAGGTGGGAACCGTTTTACAATCAGCTTTCAGATAGGCTATTGGGTGCAGCTTCTAAATGCAATTGGGTGTATTTCTAAAATGCTGTTGGATACACTTCTAATTGCAAGAGGGTACAATTCTAATTCAACTTTCTCTGAGGAGGTGCGGGGTACAGTTCTAGTTGCGAGGGGGAACAGTTCTTAATTCAACTTTCACAGAGAGGCTATTGGGTGCAAACTTTCAGGTGCAACTGGGTACACTTCTAAATGCAAGTGGGAGCAGTTCTAAATTTCAGCTTTCACAGAGAGGCTATTGGGTGCAGCTTCTGAATGCAATTGGGTACACTTCTAAATGCCGTTGGGTACATTTCTACATGTAAGAGAGAACAGTTCTAAATCAACTTTCTCACAGAGGCTAACCGGCGCAACTTCCAACTCTAATTGGATACACTTCCAGGAGCAGGTGGGAGCGGTTCTAATGCGGGTAACGGATTTAAATTCAACTTTCGCAGAAAGGCTATTGGGCGCAGCTTCTAAATGCAATTGGGTACAATTCTAATGCAGGTGAGGACAATTCTAAATTCAACTTTCTCAGAGAGTCTATTGGGTGCAGATTCTAAATGCAATTGGGTAGACTTCTAAATGCCGTTGGGTACACTTCTACATGTAAGAGGGAACAATTCTAATTCAACTTTCTCAGAGAGGCTATCCGGCGCAACTTCCAACTGCAATTGGGTACACTTCTAAATGGAGGTGGGAGCAGTTCTAATGTGGGTGGTAACAGATCTAAATTCAACTTTCAAAGAGGCTATCGGGCGCAGCCTCTAAATGCGACTGAGTACACTTCTAAATGCAGGTGGGGACAATTTTAAATTCAACTTTCACAGAGAGGCTAATTGGGGACAGCTTCTAAATGCAAATTCTAGTGTATCTTTCTCAGAGGGCTATCCGGCGTACTTCTAAATGCTAACATTCACAATTCCATCTAAGAGTGGACATGCTAACATTCACAATTCCATCCAAGAGTGGACATGCTAACATTCACAATTCCATCCAAGAGTGGACATGCTAATATTCACAATTCCATCCAAGAGTGGACATGCTAATATTCACAGTTCCATCCAAGAGTGGACATGCTTACATTCACAATTCCATCTAAGAGTGGACATGCTAACATTCACAATTCCATCCAAGAGTGGACATGCTAATATTCACAATTCCATCCAAGAGTGGACATGCTAACATTCACAATTCCATCTAAGAGTGGACATGCTAACATTCACAGTTCCATCCAAGAGTGGACATGCTAACATTCACAATTCCATCCAAGAGTGGACATGCTAACATTCACAATTCCATCTAAGAGTGGACATGCTAACATTCACAATTCCATCCAAGAGTGGACATGCTAACATTCACAATTCCATCCAAGAGTGGACATGCTAATATTCACAATTCCATCTAAGAGTGGACATGCTAACATTCACAATTCCATCTAAGAGTGGACATGCTAACGTTCACAATTCCATCTAAGAGTGGACATGCTAACATTCACAATTCCATCCAAGAGTGGACATGCTAACATTCACAATTCCTTCCAAGAGTGGACATGCTAATATTCACAATTCCATCCAAGAGTGGACATGCTAACATTCACAATTCCATCTAAGAGTGGACATGCTAACATTCACAATTCCATCCAAGAGTGGACATGCTAACATTCACAATTCCATCAAGGAGTGGACATGCTAACATTCACAATTCCATCTAAGAGTGGACATGCTAACATTCACAATTCCATCCAAGAGTGGACATGCTAACAATCACAATTCCATCCAAGAGTGGACATGCTAATATTCACAATTCCATCTAAGAGTGGACATGCTAACATTCACAATTCCATCTAAGAGTGGACATGCTAACGTTCACAATTCCATCTAAGAGTGGACATGCTAACATTCACAATTCCATCCAAGAGTGGACATGCTAACATTCACAATTCCATCAAGGAGTGGACATGCTAACATTCACAATTCCATCAAAGAGTGGACATGCTAACATTCACAATTCCATCCAAGAGTGGACATTCTAACATTCACAATTCCATCAAGGAGTGGACATGCTAACATTCACAATTCCATCTAAGAGTGGACATGCTAACATTCACAATTCCATCAAAGAGTGGACATGCTAACATTCACAATTCCATCCAAGAGTGGACATGCTAACATTCACAATTCCATCAAGGAGTGGACATGCTAACATTCACAATTCCATCAAAGAGTGGACATGCTAACATTCACAATTTCATCAAGGAGTGGACATGCTAACATTCACAATTCCATCTAAGAGTGGACATGCTAGTATTATGGCACTCTATGTTATTGGTAGGTAAGATAGAGTGGCGGGGGTTTTCTGGAGTAGAGTGATTGCTCTACTCCCCACCCATGCCACACTCACGGTTTTTGTTGGTGTTTGTTGGCTTCCTTGGCGTCCCCTGCGGACACCTGCTGACACATCCTGGAGCCGCCTCTGTAGGAGCCGCCCTTTGCCTTGGGGCCCTTTGCCAGAGGGGCTGCCGGGCAGAGGGCTGCCCTGGGAAAGTCGGGGATAAAGGGGAGGTGGTCGAATCAGGGCAAGGGGAGGACAAAGGGGGCGGGACTGAGGGAGGAAAGCTGCCGTGCAGAAGGGAGGCCCACGGGCCCAGTTAGCCAATGGGGAACGGGGGGCGGGATGGAAGGCGGGAGCAGGGATCCAGGAAGGAGCGGGGAGAGGGGACGCAAAGAGGGTACAGGGGCCTGGGGGCACAGAAATTCCTTTGTGGGGGGCATCTGGGGTCGGCTTGCCCTGCGCAGCACTCACCTGCTTCCCGATGGTAAAGGAAGCAGGGAGGCTGCCGCGGGCCGCTAGACCCGAGCCCACGGGCCCAGTTAGCCAATGGGGAACGGGGGGCGGGATGGAAGGCGGGAGCAGGGATCCAGGAAGGAGCGGAGAGAGGGGACGCAAAGAGGGTACAGGGGCCTGGGGGCACAGAAATTCCTTTGTGGGGGCATCTGGGGTCGGCTTGCCCTGCGCAGCACTCACCTGCTTCCCGATGGTAAAGGAAGCAGGGAGGCTGCCGCGGGTCGCTAGACCCGAGCCCACGGGCCCAGTTAGCCAATGGGGAACGGGGGGTGGGATGGAAGGCGGGAGCAGGGATCCAGGAGGGAGCGGGGAGAGGGGACGCAAAGAGGGTACAGGGGCCTGGGGGCACAGAAATTCCTTTGTGGGGGCATCTGGGGTCGGCTTGCCCTGCGCAGCACTCACCTGCTTCCCGATGGTAAAGGAAGCAGGGAGGCTGCCGCGGGTCGCTAGGCCCGAGCCCACGGGCCCAGTTAGCCAATGGGGAACGGGGGGCGGGATGGAAGGCGGGAGGAGGGATCCAGGAAGGAGCGGGGAGAGGGGACGCAAAGAGGGTACAGGGGCCTGGGGGCACAGAAATTCCTTTGTGGGGGCATCTGGGGTCGGCTTGCCCTGCGCAGCACTCACCTGCTTCCCGATGGTAAAGGAAGCAGGGAGGCTGCCGCGGGTCGCTAGACCCGAGCCCACGGGCCCAGTTAGCCAATGGGGAACGGGGGGCGGGATGGAAGGCGGGAGCAGGGATCCAGGAAGGAGCGGGGAGAGGGGACGCAAAGAGGGTACAGGGGCCTGGGGGCACAGAAATTCCTTTGTGGGGGCATCTGGGGTCAGCTTGCCCTGCGCAGCACTCACCTGCTTCCCGATGGTAAAGGAAGCAGGGAGGCTGCCGCGGGTCGCTAGGCCCGAGCCCACGGGCCCAGTTAGCCAATGGGGAACGGGGGGCGGGATGGAAGGCGGGAGCAGGGATCCAGGAAGGAGCGGGGAGAGGGGACGCAAAGAGGGTACAGGGGCCTGGGGGCACAGAAATTCCTTTGTGGGGGCATCTGGAGTCGGCTTGCCCTACGCAGCACTCACCTGCTTCCCGATGGTAAAGGAAGCAGGGAGGCTGCCGCGGGTCGCTAGACCCGAGCCCACGGGCCCAGTTAGCCAATGGGGAACGGGGGGCGGGATGGAAGGCGGGAGCAGGGATCCAGGAAGGAGTGGGGAGAGGGGACGCAAAGAGGGTACAGGGGCCTGGGGGCACAGAAATTCCTTTGTGGGGGCATCTGGGGTCGGCTTGCCCTGCGCAGCACTCACCTGCTTCCCGATGGTAAAGGAAGCAGGGAGGCTGCCGCGGGTCGCTAGACCTGGCATGTATGGTCAGATGTTCATACCTTCTCTGTCATGAATGCCATGGGCACAGGTGCATCCTGTGACACTTGTACTCAGTATTGGAACTCCCTAGTGGTTGTTCAGCAAAGTTGATTGGTCAATCTGCAGCTTATACCAACTGGCATAGGGTGCAGATTGAATTTAGCCTGGCAATTGGGTTGTAATGACTGTGTAGCTGCCTTCACGTGTGTATGTGTACACTTTCACATACATCAAAGCAAGCAGCGCTGTAGCTGCTTGCTTTACTGTATTGGATGCTGTTCATGTTCACAATACAGGTATATGGGTAAAGGGGTGTTTTTGAACGCTTTCACATGTACATATGCAAGCAGCTTCAACGTTGTGTAGTGCAACATTGCGACTACTCACTTATGTGTTTGTGAAAGTGTTCATTTACACATGTGTCTTCCGCAGCTTTTTTGTTGACTGACTAATATGTAGTTGATTGACGTTAATGCTGGTGAGATTTCTGCATTGTGCACGTTATGTTGAACTGGCATGATCCTGAAGGTGCAATGTTGCGCAGTATGTGTACGCCCAGGCCCACTTAGCTAATATGGTGGTGCCTGGCCGTTGAGATTTTACACAAGGAATGATGGAATAGGGCACATTCATAGCCCAATGTGCTCAATCAGGCCCTGAGGGGTGTTGTGGAGGCCTCATGTCCTGCAGCTCGGACCGTACTGGGCGTTATGGTCCCTCATGCCTGGTTGCAGGCCCTTGCTTTGCTTGGGACATTCACTATATCTACATGGCCCATGCCACCCGGTACAGGCCGAGCTGCAGATGTATGGAGCCATATTGCTGATGATGCTTTAGTGATGCATGTCTACATGCATATTACATGTGTCATTGTGTGTTTGGATTCACTTGACCCCGACTTTAGTCAGTAATTGGAAATGTCCCCATCTGAACTAAGAATTTAAAATTGAGCTGTAGATGGTTTCAACCTCCAAGAGGGGGCCAATTGTGTTCAACATTTCACATTGTGTGGATTTAGTAATTGGAAATGCCCCCAGCTGAACTGAGAATTTAAAATATAGCTGTTGATGGTTTCAAGCTTCAAGAGGGGGCTAATTGTGTTCAACATTCACATTGTGTGGATTTGTTTGATTTTTGAACCCCTTTCAAATGTTTTGAATAATTGCATTCTGATTTTGTATGAAAAACTGTGTATATTACTATGGATACTTGTTTGCTCCATTTGTATATATTGTGCTTGCTTTGGAATTTTTCTTGCACCAATTGTGCTTGGTAATTTACAGACCTTGCCTGTGAGAAATAATAAAAAAGATATTTTTGTTAAATTCTTAAACAGAAATGGGATTCGTAAGATCTCAAAAGACCACAATGAAGATTTAGGTGGACATGTTAATAATAAACACATACCTAGGAGCTTCTTCAGATATATAGGAAGTCCATGGTAGGACTCTCTAAGTAACTCGAGTTGAGTAAGAGACAGACTCTTCGAGCTATGCCCTTGGTATTGAGGAGACTACTATATATTTAATTTATATGTATGTTTAGTGAACCTGTCAGGACACCTTTCCGTTTTTTGCTGGATTCACTTACAGCAGTGGTAAATTCGCAGTTCAGACTTGCTTATGGTATGTTCCATCTCTTTGTTGCCATCTGTCTTTTCTGCCTGTGACATGTGCCTGACAGAGGTGGTGTCTGATGGAGTTCATATACTGCATTTTGTACTTGTGTAGACTTTGCTATTTAGACACATCCATTTCTGCTTTTGGGATGTGTTTGCATATCAAGGCCACTGGATGCATGCCAGGTTCTCATTTGTGTGTGACATGTCTGCTTCATGTGTTGGCTGTCAATGTGATGTCTATGTGTGTGTGGGTTATGTACTCATGTTTTTTCCCCCACTTTTCAAATGATGACGCAATGGAGCCAGAGGATGGTGTTGTCATGGCAGTCACAGGGTTGCTATCACACCAGCAACAAAGCACAAGTGCGGTCGTGGGGTAGTAGACCATGAGAACTCACTTGTGTTCCAGACCATCGTGTCTAGGGCTGGCAATGAGTCTAACCCAGATGATCACTCTGACGACAATGTCGAGTTGGATGTGCGCCAGGTCCATTCGTCACCGGTGAGTGATTCTGATGTGGACGCTCCTCTGTCTGCGACACCTGCACTGAGGGGCCAGACGGTGGTGGGACCTCCGCCTGTGGTGGATCGGGACACAGGGTCACGCTCCACACTTGTTGCTGATGTGCCTGGGGCATCACGTGAATGGAGGAATGTAGTCCTGCAGCTGCGGACGGTGCCAACCCAACAAAGATGTCGGCTCCTTGGGCCCCGCAGGTGTCAAGCCCAGTAACGCGGTGGCCGCGTGCCACTGGGGTATACTGAGTGGGAGCAAGGCATGGTTGCCAATTCCGAACACCAAGGGGCAGCAATTGATAAAATCGCTGAGAGCATGGAACGTGTGGCCCAATCCGTGCTCCCCCCTGCTAGACAGGTGGATCACCAGCAGCGGGTGGCACAGTCCACGGCCCACTCGCTCAGGCTGGACATGGCGGCCTCAGACAGGGCAAGCCGGGCTGAAATGGTGTCTTTGCATCAAGCAATTGCTGCTCACGCAGATGCACACATGGAGGCCATGAGGGTTGACTATGAATCCCTCAGATCTACTCTGGGTGTGCTCTTGATGCCCCAGAGGCAGAGGTCAGAGGAGAGGTTGGAGCAGCTAGAGAATACCATCTCGGCTTAGCTATGTGCTTGCTGGGAGGTGTACCAGTTGTCCAGCCAGGCCATGCAGGAAGAACTCTGTGTTACACGTGCTACCTCACAAGAGAAAGCATGTGTATCACGCAAGGTTCTGCATGCTGACCTACGTATCATCGCCGCACAGAACCAGGCTCACCGGTCCCACAGACTCGCTGCCGACGAGTGGCAAGCTGCGCATAGGCGTGGTCAGGGTACCTTTTGAGTCAGAGGGTGAGGAGGACGACAACTTATCTCCCACACAGGTCGGGCTGTGCAGGCGTTGAGCCCATGGTTTTTTTTTTTTAATCTCAACATCATCGTATGTGGGTGTTGAGGTGCACCCTGTACCCCGCCTCCTGTGTGCCTACCCCCCCAGGTCGTATGTGGCCATTTTTGATTTTTATAGTTAGTTTAATTAGTTAATATGGATTTTTATAGTTAGTTTAATTAGTTAAAATGGTGTTCTATAGTTAGTTTAATTAGTTAATATAGTTTAAAATTGCTTGTCTATTGTGCATTCATGTGACAGTGTGGTGCTTTGTGGCTTTTGAAAGCATCCACTGTCTGTTCCAGCTGGGCCCTTCAAGCTTGTCTCATGTATGTGAATGCAGCTTAGGGTCCTGACTCACATATGCCACTCCTGCTTCCCCTATCCATGGGCTCGCATGGATGGTTCGGTGTAACAACCATTTACACAAGGGCATTGGACTTTCATCATATCTGTGGCCTGTCTGTTGCTGTACTACTTGTGTTAACACCCCTAGTGGGGATTTAGTAGGCATGTCTGCAATCAATTTTGGTGAGTGCATGATTGATATGTCCATTTATTGATCTATATTGTGATGTATGTTTTTTTCTTGCCTGTATATGTGCTTGATGCACTTCATGGTGTAGACAATAGCCTGCACCCTTTGGCTGTCAAAGTCACATTGATGGTGGGAGGAGTTTGGATGTAGGTCTCAAACATGGCCCAGTGACAACTAGCATGCAGAAACACACACAGGGAACTTTCCAGCCTTATTGATATCTTTGTATGCCCTTTCTGCAGGAAAATGAGCATCCAGACCACCTTTCCCAGCAGACACGGGGCCAAGTACTACTGAAACCTGGCCACGTTGGGTGGTGCACACGTGCACATGTGTGCACAAGCAGAAGCACAGGGCTTGTGATCAGACGTCCGACAGAAGCAGACGTGTTTCCAGGAGCTCCAAGCAAGGTGAGCAGCACAAGGGGCCACACCCCAGCCAAATTTCCATCACAACCCCTTGCACATGCATGCTAAGTAGCGCCACTGCTGGGGGGTTTGGCCAGGCATTGGGGAAGAAGCGCACAGTACAGCTAAAAAGCATTGAGGAACAAGTGCCAAGTAGCTTTACAAGTTGTCAGGGCCACACGCAGGGGCCGTCGCCCATATCCTCGAGTCCCCCCTGCTCCATAGAAGCTGAGTTATTAGCGCTGTAGTGTTCCTAGCCAGAAACCAATACAGCACACGGGGGCACCCAGTGAGGCACAGACTCGAGTGCAGTGCATATCATTTTCATGTGCAAATTGCCACGTGCACTACCTATTGAAATCGGGGCTGGCAGAACACGACTTGCACTGAAGTCGCACCTCACCATACACTTCTTGCAGCTCACCCAGGGACCATTTTATCATGTGTGATTCTTGACACATTGGTCTTCCATTTACCGCGCGGCCACGTGCGCCTGCCTTACTGCATTGACAGTGTATGAACCATCACGGGGGCAAACTAAAGTATACGAACAAAGCAGCAGACAAGAGTGTTTGTTTGGGGAGAAGTCACTTAGTTTGAGGCATGAATGTTGTTGTGTGTGTGTGCTGAAAACACACACAGATTAGTAACTCACGCTCTCTTTGCAGCATTGAACTGCTCCTGTTACCGGACCTGAGAGTGCGCAGGCAGGAGGCCAGCACTCACCCCAGAGATAAGTCTCTCTTTGGCTTGCATTTGACTCATTTTGTACAATGTGCATGTAGAACATGTTTTCTCTGATTGAGTAAGTGTTATTGTCAATAGATGTATTTTGTATTTTGCATACTTTCCCTTGACCATCCAACTCCCTTCTCCTGCCCATCTTTCTGGTTATCCTGAATACCAATGCCTATCCAAACAACGGATCCCTGACCCTCTTTCCCCGCCGGGGTCTCAGAGGCCTGTGTAAGTTTTACCTTGCAGGTGCCCAGACCATGGAGGGGGTGGTTGGTTTGTGCCACTCCTGCGCCTGGAGACCGGAGCTGTGACAATACCCATCAGTTGTTGCATCCTCATTGTATATTGTGTACTGAAATTGGTACACATCCTGTTGGACCATTGTTGAACTGTGCTACCTTGGTTGTTCTATCATTCTGCTTGGACATGTGTTTGAACATTTTATGCAACTTCAAGTCATCTATTGGAGACTCTTCCAGGGTCTTTTGGTGGCTACAGCCTTTTTCCCTGGTTTGGGGGTTTGGCTCCTTGGAGTTCTCTGCAATTGGTATTTTTACCAGTCAAGGTGGACTCTGAGGGGGCTGGACCCTATTTACACGCAAGGTGGAACATGGAGACCAAGGGATAGAGGGGTCCTGTAGCCAGGTAGACTAGAAGGAAGAAGTCTACATACCCCAGACACAGCTGTTCAGATGGTCATGGTGATGTGTAAATGAGGGAGGGCCTTTTGTTGTTGGACAGTAAGCTTGGCCTTCAGTGTTTGGGCACTCTCTGGCATTGTCATTGTGGGGTACTATGTACATGATGTGTTCTGCTGGTCAATGGCTGGTCTGTGTTGTGTTTACTTTTTAGTTGTCAGGGGATTGTTGTGGTTTGGCATGCTGGGGTGTACACATGGGCAATGTTCGCATGTGATGTGTACAGGACACTGAGGGTCACTTGATTTCACATGCATATATTGAGTGCATGTCCCTACTGACACACACAGTTACACAATGCTCCACCACACGTACAACCACCCTTCCATGCCCACAGGTGCACACAGATTGCCTTCTGTGGCACGCTGTGTTCCTGCAGCGCATGATCAATTACCATTTGGAGATCGTGTACATGCATCAATAGGTTATTTGTTTGGTTTGTCCTTTTTATGTGATGCTCAAGGTGTATCCCCAACACAATGGCTGCTCACTGTGCTGTGTGCTGAGCAGCGTGTTGCAGGAGACACACACAGCACACAAATAAGGGAGTAGTGAATTTGGCTTGGCCAATGTGCATGTGAACAGGCATTCAGTCTTTTGATGATGCTACCTCTGGTGGCAAGCATTTGTGTATGACTTTGTATGTGTGGGAGGTTTTGGGTCAGTCATTTCATCTGATTCCATGTCAGGTGTGATTGTCTTGGGCCTCTTTCCATTTATAACATGTCACTTCGTATGTAATTGGTCATGTGTTGGGCTTTTGCTGCTGTATGCCATGTCATGGTGTAGCAGACAAGGGCGATGTGGGTTGGGAGGGTTGGGGGGACATACCAGTGATTGTGATGGCCTGTTTTGTAGGGGGTGGTGTGATACGCACCTTGCATGTGTTCCTTTTGGTCACACAGGATTTGTTATTTTTAAGTAGCTAGGAATGAACACAAGTTAGCACTTCCATGGCAAAATTCTCAGGGTGGTAAGGTTGTGACAGTTGACTATCTCTTTGTCATCATCGATTGTCACCTGGTATGTGCCAGGCCTGTGTGCACCCTGCAGGGGTGGGAGTTTAAGTGAAAAATGCGGCCACAAGCTGGGTCCGGGCTGCCTCACCTCGTGCCATTTCCCCTCCCATGGGCTGCGCCTGTGCATGTGGTTGGGGATATGAGGGCACCACCATATCCACCGGTACGTCCCACCGTGTTGCAACATTGTGCAGGACACATGCTGCCACAATGATCCTGCACACTACTGGAGGTGCATATAGTAGCTGGCCGCCAGAACGTTCAAGGGATCGGAAGCGTGACTTGAGCACTCCGAATGTGCGCTCCACTATTCCCCAGGTTGCAATTTGGGCAGCGTTGTATCTTACCTGGGGTGGTGTGGTGGGGTTCTGGATTGGCGTCATCATGTGGTTGCTCAGAGGGTAGGCACTGTCCCCTGGGGAGGTGATAATGGTTGTAATTAGTGGGGTTTGTGTATTTGTCTGTGTGTGACATGCATGCATGTACACAGGCATTTGTACTCACCTAGGAGCCATGTGTCGCCATGCTTCCCAGCTTCCAGGGCCCGCCTCAGGGCAGACATTCTGTATATGAAAATGTCATGGGTAGACCCAGGGTAGTTTGCATAGACAGAGGTGATGATTCCCTTGGCATCGCATACAACCTGCACGTTGATGGAATGCCAGTGCTTGAGGTTTCGATAGATGTGCTCAGTGGCCCTAGGTGGTCGTAGGGCCACATGGGTGCAATCTATGGCAGCAAGCACTTTGGGGAAGTGTGCCACCCTGTAAAAGTCATGGACCACGGCCTGCCTTTCTGCGGGTGTTCTGGGCATATGTATGTGCCTGCGGACTGAGGGGCACGCAGTCATGATTGCCAACACCTGGTTTAGACAGCGTAACTGCATGGCCTGTGAGACAACCCTCACTATGGCAGTTGTCCGCTGAAATGACCCAGTGGCCAAAAAATGCAGGACATTGAGCCCCTTCTCCAAGGGGCTCAATGCTTGGGAGCACAGGGTGGGTGATGTAAGGTCATCTTCCCACTCCCTGACCAGGTCTAGGATGATACGAGGTGGAAACCTATACCTGCCATAGACCTGGTCGTCAGGCATCCCAAAAATGATGGCCTGGCGCAAAATAATGCAGGGCCTGGCTATTCTCCTCCTCCTGCGGTGTCCCACGACCAGTGCTGCGACAAATGGGGCATTCATCGTAGCTGTATATACGTGTTTGTTGTTTGCGCGCACTTTTATACTGCACGCGGGGACGCTTCCGCCTGCCTTCATGTGGCGGACGTGTTGACGCCTGTGCACATCTTTTAGCGTGCGCGGGTTTCCCGTATTTGATTCCATGAATACGTGTTGTTCGTGCGCGTGTGTGGGCGTTCCATGTATTTCCCTGCAGTACTTCCCCAGTTACGCCTTCTTTTTCACGCGTTGTTCCCCATTCCACGTGTTCAGCCCCGTGTTCCGCCCCCTTTTTGGTGTGTGCGCTGACATTGTGCGCTTTCGCTGTGCGTGTCGTGCACAGCGTTCGGGATGTTGCTGTGACGTGTGCGCCCGTGCGTGCCACGCTCGGATTTGGTGCACATCCCGGAGTAAACACGCGCAGGCCCTTCCATAAATCGCACTTGTGCGCATGCGCTTGTTTTTTCACGCTTGCTCCAGCTTGCCCCAAGATTTTCGGTGCACATTTGTTCTGTGAATCGGCCCCTAAGTGTCTCAGAGTTTCAGTGGAGTCCTTGCCCCCACAAAATCTACAGATATAGTTAGAACAATCGGCAGTAAACAGCAATGAGAAGTCCTTCCAATGCTTAATCCTCTTGTAGGTGGGGAATTGATTAAGCCTGAAATGCATATACTTCTTGCAATTAGTTGTGCAAGGAAAGCATTGAAGATATAATGGTATGCATTCTCTCGAATGGAAAAAGTGAGAGTACTCCATATCGGTTGAGCATGAAGCAATACAGTCTGCAGTCTCCACCCAGTCAGCCAAGAATAAGCTCCTCTTGACAATCCCCAGGCGCTGCACAAGATCTGCCTCTGTAACCCCAGTAGAGACCATTGCAGACTGCATCCTTAATCTGAAATCTTGAATGGAAGGAACAGATTCTGCATGCAAAGTTGAGTAAAGAATCTCATATAGAAAATTTTTTCAAGGGATCAATCCATTTCCTGAAGGTTGAGAGCTGTTTCCAGATATATCTGGCCTTCAAATACACCAGACAGAGCTTGTGTCTTAAAACTACATTCGGCAAAGCCATGGAAAGACCCAACACCTCCTTCCATAGCTTCCCTTGAATGATGTTAAGCGTAAGGCCCATATCATGGGTGGAGAAGTTAAGAGCATACAAGATCATTGTTCGAACATAGCCAGATAGTAACACCTCAAGGGGAGCAAGGGGAATTGACATACTCTGAGCTTCAAAAATGTGAGTTGAGACACCAATTTTCTTTTTTTATCATAGAGGTTTCTTCTCCAAAATTCAATGCTAACCCTGTTGGTGGGGTTATAGCCTAAGTAAGTGATGGCCTTGACCTGCTCCACACTTTCCGGGGCCATGTCCCAAGTTCTAGTCTGCACCTTGATTCCCCTTGAGAAAACCAAAACCTTCGATTTTGATGCATTGGACAAGAGATTATTAGCCAAGGAGTAGTTGAAAAATAGCTGCATTTTCCTTCTCAGGCCTCGCAGAGTTCTGGCAAGCAGGATGAAATCATCTGCAAAGGCAATCCATTCTAGCCAGTGTTACCCAGTTTAGCAGGCACAATAGAGGGACCCAGTCTCTCCATGTCACACACATACAAGTTGAAGAGTATAGGGGCCAGTGTACAACCCTGTTTTACCCAAATTAAAGTATATATCTCCTGCGATAGGGACCCTTCCTTAGTTAGTCGTACACGTATGGTAGTGTGTGTGTGAAGTAATGAAAGAAGCTGAACTAGCTTACGGGGTATATTCATATTGAGCAATTCGAGCCAGAGCCTAGCCCTAATTACTCCATCAAAAGTGCTAGATATATCCAGGGATGCTATAAAAACATCCCCCACTTGTGTGTGATGTACAAAATGTCTGAGATGGTCGCATTAAGTGAGGTGTCCATTTCTTCCCTGAACCTCACCTGAAACTGGCTCAGAAGGTTGTTGCTTTTAACCACTCAATTGAGGTCACTCAAGAGGAGGATGGAAAAGACGTTGCTTGTGGTGTCTCTCAAGGCAATGGGCCTGTAGTTGTTTGGGTTGAGTAAATCCCCCTTTATATGGATAGGTATGATGATAGATTGTGCCCAAGAAGCAGGCATGGTATGGAACCAGAAAATATGATCAAACATGGGCTTCAGAAGTTCAGCCCAAAGCTCAGGTACCTCTTTAAGGACAAAAGGAGGAATACCATCTGGTCCTGGGGCATGGGACAGATTGAGTTTACCTATGGCCCGAGAAATATCATCTCTTTCCCAGGTACACAGGCCTTCAACGGGTTTTCCCAACTCAAGGCCTCCAGTATCACCAAAGTTCCCAGGCAGGGCATATTTCTTAGTTTAATATTCAGCCCATGCATTGGCTTGTACACCCTTCGTTAGCATCAAGAATCATATTAATAGATGCCCAGAATTTTCCATCATTCCCCTTACAAAGATATTCCCCCATAGTTTGATGTGTCCTAAGATATGCATTCATCTTCAGGGATTTGACAAAGTTCTTATGCCTTTGGGACATTTTTGATTTAAAGACCACATATTCAGATGCTATCAAGAACTGCTTTTTTAAAGTAGTCAATACCCGGCATTTGAGTAGCTTAAATTGGTAGACTCTATCATCTCCCAGATAGCTACCAAGCTTAGTGTGGCCCAAAGGACATTGGCACCTGATTTTGTAGATACAAGCCAAAATGTTGTTATAATAGGAATCCTCAAATCCCTTGCTCAGATTTCGCATAGAAGAGGGAGGGCTCAGGTTCATCAAGGAGGCAGTCAGCAGATGGGTACATTTAAGGGCGGTATTTCTGTTCCAAGTGACAACAGACCTTTTTTGCTAGTAGAGAGCCCGACTAAATTCGGTCTCAGTTGAAAAGTCCAGATGGGAATAGTCAGAGAGAAATCTAGTGGTATATGGTCTCCCAAATCAGTTGAAATATGTTTCAGGTAAGTACAGTTAGACCTAAGGACATTTGCAATATAAAATAAATCGATCCTGGAACTACGATCCCATCTATGCCAGGTGTGTCTAGATGAGTACGAAGATTGAGAATGGTCCAACAAGGACATATCCCAATCCTTGAGAAAAAGATCCCAGCAGATACCTCGTTTAGTGTTAAGGTGCAGATAAGAAGTTGTGGCCCCAGTGTCATTCCACCGGTCTCCGTCGGCATAAAGCAAATTACGGTCACCCCGTAGGATCAAACATGACCCTACTGGGGGTTCCAAAAGAGGTTCAATAGCAATATAGGCTGTAGACATGGGCCCAGGTCCAGCTTAATTGCCAACAGCTGTTGCTGCAGATAGTGTACCATTTAAACTTCAAATTGTGATCAATGGCTACCACAAGTCCCCTTCTAGGTTTCCCTCCATCCCCACTTACTGCAGGACAAGAGATAATATGAAAACCTTCTAATGTAGGGTGGGCCAGAAACATGGTTTCTTGAAACATGTAAATACGAGGAAGCCCGCCAGTAGATGGTTGGGCCATACATTTAAACATATTCTCGCCTCCACAAGCATTCCAAGAGATCACCTCGATCTCAGTAATGGCATGCATGCTCAGATCCTTGTCTAATGCTCTCAAGCGTCTTCAGGGCTGTCTTTATCCAGGATCAATCCTTACCATTACACAAGAGGTTAGTAAGGAATGACAAATGCATTACCCGTGTCTTGAGATGTAGTAGGAAAAGACATCCCAGCTACCACTTTTGATACAGTAGTGGGTTCCTTGAAGGCTAGAGAGGTTTTAGCTTCAACAATGTTTTGCAACCCCACTAGCTCAAATCCTAAGGACTGTAGATTTTTCCCTTGGCCCCACACCATGTTTGCAACTATTTCCATTTGGAAATAGCTGACCATACGGCTTTTGTCGAGAGTGGGCAAAGAAATAGCCTCTATATCATCCGAGGTTGTAGATCTCAGGGGAGGAATCTTTTTTAAGATGGTTAGTAAATTAGTCCTATTTAGCCTTGTCGTTTTATCATGTTTGTTGTTGTTCACTCAGCCAATAATGTGGCCATTGATATGGATAGAGTCCTCTTCTCGAAGTTCGGTTGCCCCATGCTGTTCTTGAGAGCTCCAATGAACCCTCAAGATCAGAGGGCTAATTTTCACTATGTGACTATTATTCAAGGGATTGTTACTCCTAGGTGGGTCAATGTGACAGCCCTCTTGAGTCCCTGTCAGAAGAGTTCCCTCTCCACTAGCAAAGGGATTCACTGTGAGCTGCGAACCAATAGAGACACAACCATGTGTTGTACTAATTATCTTGCCTAAGGTAGTGATCTTGGTCTGCTTTGTCTGTGGATGGTCAGGCAAACCTTCCCCCAGTGCCCCTGCATTGGGTCCCACAGGTAAACTTGGGCCCTCCATAGTCCATTCTCTACTGGACCCTGGCCCATTTGAAGAGGCAACCTGGGGTTTTGAAAGCTCCTTGGAACTAATGCAATCCCCTCCTCTTAATTGATTCCTAGGACTGTTAGTTTCAGCTTGATTGACTCGCTCAGACTTATGTCGAAGAGATTTTAGGTTGGAATTTCTCCCTTTCAACTTGGCCGAAGGCATATTTTTAGTTTTTTTTTGCATGTTTGGACTTTTTCTTACATTTTTTCTCCCTTGGAGGTGATCTCCCCAGTGAGTCTGAATTGTCACAATTGGTAATGGGTGGAGATAGTACCTCAATCACTGATTTAACATCTTGCTGTGCCTCTAGGTCGTCCAACAGCCCCAGGGCCTCCACAAGAGCCGACGGACTTTCAGGGGCAGCAATAGTCTGCCTCTCATATGTCTGTACCTGGGCAGTCTCTGAGTTGACTTCCTGCTCCTCTCTTTGCCCCCTGAGAGTAGTAAGGGGAACATACTCCCTGGAAGATAACACTTCCAATATCAGTGTCATCTTAGCATCCAAGTTCAACAGTCTTTCATTGTAATCATCTGACGTTACATTGTCCGGCCTTGAGATATTATTGGATGGGACCATCCCTTTAGCAAAGCCTTCCAAAAACACTGTATATACCAAGAGTTTGTTAAAGGCTGTCTATTGTCCAGCCAGTATCCCCCCCAGATTCTCCCGTGTATCACCAAGGGTCTTAAGGGCCAAATTCAAGCTGACATGCAAATGTGCCAAGAAGGGATATATCAGCTCACAACCCTCCTTCCCATTGGTGTGTTTTATACAGTCAGCATGGCTCTGTCTAGTGGAACCCTCCCTAGAGTAGTCAGAGGCCACAGTTGCAATAGAAACAACAGGGACACCCTACTCTGTAATAGGTTCCATCTGGAGGAACGTCGGACTCTGGTGACCTTCCCTCTCCTCTGTGTCGCATGAAACGCTAATATTTAGAGCCAAGGTTGGCTTAGAGTTCTTCACCTTATTAAATTGATCCAACTTTCCTCGTTCCCTCACTGGAGGAATGTGCTGGGCCCTCTATTCTCAAAACGGTTCTGAGTCACAGGTAGGGATACACTTTTATCTACAAAAAGAAAGTCCGGAATTCAAACAGGTGTCACCAAACACTCTTCCCACATCAAAAAGTGGAAATTCAATATCACAAAATTTTATTAAGATTCAATATATTTCATCATAAAAAATGATCATAGTACATAAAACATATACATTATGTTAAAACCACACAAGTAGAATACACCATAAGTGAGTACGGTTGTGATAACTTCCTTCGGATCATACACTGTGTGTACATATCACACTCAGATTCCTATGCCACACCACTCATGGCCTATTTCTTATAGGTGCAATACCAACAACCCGACTTGTACAAGTTTCTGTCCTTGATATACAATAATGTAGGACATTCTTCAGGGGAAAATTGTCTTGTGCTGTGTTAAAAAATTCTTCTTTAGGGGAGAACCCTGTTAAACAAAGAAATGGACACCCTATTAGTATCTGATAGCCAAGTTTCAATCTTCATTTACATAAAATACACCCTTATCCCTAAAAGGGCAGAAAAAATAGTATGGCCCTCATTAGGACCCAGGCGTTAAGGGGTTTACGGCGCCGTAAACGGCGCCGACCCTTAACGCCTGATTCCAAGGTCCCTTTGCGGGATGGTGATTTTAACGCCTGCTTTTGGCAGGCGTTAAAACCCATGCCGCAAAGGGACCTTGGTGCTAATTACGCCACCGTAATTTACGGTGGCGTAATTAGCGCCTTTCCCCATTCCCATTATGCCCTATGGGGCAAAAATGGGAATGGGGAAGGGTAAAATGGGAAATGGGGATTTACCGCCCCACTCACCTTGGAATGGGGCGGTAAATCCGCCAACCACCATGGCGTAAACATAGTTTACGCCATGGTGGTAAGGGTACGACCCAGGCGGTAACTTACCGCCTGGGTCGTAATGAGGGCCTATGTCTATAATTACATACCTCTCTTCCCACTAATGAATCGTGGGCCTGTTCTGTTATTTTCCGCAGATTCCCAATTTCTTCAGGAATTCTTGCGTTTCCTATTCCTCTCTTCTCTACAGTGTGTGAAAAGTAGCACAAAAAACATCAGGGAAATTTCTAAAAATCCAATTTCTATTCACTACCAAAAAAATTGTCAGTTTAAAAAATATTAGTTAGTCTTACCTATCATAATGCATGATAAAGAAGTAGTGTGGCTAAAACATCTCTCTGTCCCATATCCAATGTTCCACAGGGAACTTCTCTTATGTGCAGGTTAGCGTCAAACTTCACTATCCTTATATGGGTCACAGTCTGTGAAGACATAAATCCCATACAATAGCATTAAATCTCTATACTGCTTGGAATGTGGACACCCCCCATCACAAGAAAACCAAAATGGGGCATTCCCTCACTCACTTGTGGGTATTTCTATTTTCTGCCATACGTAATTTCACTGCTTTCTGGTCACTAGCCGGGTTCACTTTCTCGCGAAAAAAATCGCGGATCAAACACGTACCTAACGCGACGTCGTGACATCATCACGCCCCCGCGGCATGTCATGACGTCACGACGCCGCGAACGCACCCAATGGTATGCCGTGGGCCACAACATGGATTGCACAGTTCATTCTGGACCTTGTAGGCGTCCAAAAAGCGACGCGCAGCCGCAACACAGCTGCATTATGTCTGGACCAGACACACTTTCCTAATATTACATCTTTTCCTCTCCAAGAAACACGGAGCCTCAATGATGGCTCAGCCGAAACACACGTTCCACTTAATTATAAGTCCACTGTTTTTTGATACAGAGGGAGTCATTTCTTTCCACCAGATGCGGCATGTCACCCCTTAATGCCAACAGTTACTTGCCATTTTACTGGCATCACATTACCTCGCAATACACATCCCATATTGAACATTATAAAAATATTCTATTATGACAGTGCTTCATGTCATTGCATCACATTAATATTTCATTTGTCATGACACAGGCATGACACCCCTTAATGACAACGGTTACAGACAATTTAAATGGCACACATATTACCTCGCAATACACATCCCATATTGAACATTTCAAAAATATTCTATTTTGGCAATGCTTCATGTCATTGCATAACATTCATATTTCATTGTCAAGTTACAGTTGGTGGTACTTCATTCCACCCTCTAGGGCATGGTATCCCTTCATGTCTAACAGTTACAAACAATATACTTATAAAGCGTTACTTCACCAAGAGCAGACACCATGTTGTGCAATTGTCAGGTATTATATCTTGGTAGTGCTACTGATTATTACATCAAATTCTTATTTCATTGTCACGACAGAGGCTTAAACAGTTGAACATCAACAAAGGAAATTCAAAGAGTTCTAATATACACATATCTCCATAATACGCTTTACGATTGAATAGTTATACACGGGGAAAAACCCTAATTCATTCTACCCCAACAGAGTAGAACACATAGTGGTGGCTCTCGAATTCCCTCATTAGGCATTATGCCATTCAACTCCTTCATTTAGACCTTTGATGTGGCTTTTAGACCAAAAAATAAGTTTCTGCTCTAGATGTAATAGTTTCTTGTTAATAACTGTCTGTGATTGCCCCTTGATCTGTTTCAAAATGTACCACTCAAAATCATTACATGAATGTTTCATTTCTATGAAATGTTTTACCAAAGGTGCTTGCTCCACCTTGTTCCTAATGCAACTCTTATGCTCAATCATTCTGGTTCTGCATTTCCTATTTGTCTTGCCAATATATATCAGTTTACATGGGCATACAATCAGATAGATCACATTGTTCGTATTGCAAATAGTGTGTTCTTTGATGTTCCACATCCTATCCATGCATAAATCGACAAAAACAGTTTTTTTTGTTTGGGTGCACATAGAGCAATTACCACAGGGAAAATGCCCGACCACTGGGGGAAGACCCCATAAATTGGTTTGTTGCAAGGGTTTCTTTCTGTTGCTCACATCGTTTTTCATTGCCAGGTTTCGTACAGTAGTGCTTTTTTTGAAGGCTACAATGGGCCTACCCACTTCCTTAGTCATAATTTTGTTCCAATTCCGTGTTATAATACTCTTGATTTTGTATGACAAATTACTGAACGTATTTACGAACACCAGCGGTGTCTCCTTCGTCCTGCTTTCTCTCTGGATTTTCTGATCAAGGAGAGCTTTACGATTATTGTTAAAAGCCCTCTTGGCTGCTCTTTTGACCAAGGGAGGAGGGTAGCCTCGATGTACCAACTTGGTAATCAAACTGTTGGCTCCATCCTCATATGCTTCATTAGTGCTACTGTTCTTTTTGAGCCTCAAAAATTGCCCAAAAGGCAAATTGTTCTTCACATGTTGGGCATGATGGCTCCCAAAATGGAGCAAAGCATTCTTATCAGTGACTTTGGTATATGGTTGGACAAGCAGAGCACCGTTCTGATGGTATATACAAATGTCTAGGTAATTCACTTCCTTATTACTTACATTGCTAGTAGATTTCAGGTATCTATTCTGTTGATTGAGCCATTGCAGAAAACAGCCTGCTTCCTCTTCATTCCCCTTCCAAATAATGAAAACATCGTCTATATAACGCAGCCAACAGATGATATTATTCTGAAAAGGGTTGCGTTCATTTTAGACTACCGTTTCCTCAAACATATTGACGTACAAATTGGCAACATTTGGGGCCATGGCTGAGCCCATAGCTGTACCCTCAATTTGCTTGTAAAATTGTCCCATAAATTGAAAGAAGTTTTCTGTGAGGGTCATCTCTGTGCACCATTTAATAAATTAATTAGCTACTGGACTTTCATCATCCCTTTTCAATAGAGTCTCCTCTACTACCTCCAAAGTGGCCAACTGAGGTATGTTAGTATATAGTGCTTGGATATCTAAGCAGATGAGTAAATTGTACTCATGGTCAAAAATGTTGCCCTCTATTCTGTTTATCGCGTCCGTGGTGTCCTTGATGTAGCTTTTCATGGTAGGAATAAAGGGTCTCAAGTAAAAATCCACAAATTTTGAAAGTGGTTCCAACAAGGAACTCACACCCGAGACGATAGGTCTCCCCGGCGGGTTCTCTAAACTTTTGTGGATTTTAGGCAATGTGTAAAATATGGGCACACGACCATTCTCTCTAATGAGATTTTCACCCTCTTGTTTGCTAATCATGTGCTCCTCCACAGCTTTCTGTACCTTATCTCGAATAATGTTGAGAAGGTCATTACTGGGATCTTTATCTATTTTAAGGTAATGGTTCTCATCTGATAGTAGTCTTTCACACTCCTTGATGTAATCGCTTCTATTCAATATAACAATCTCACCTCCCTTGTCGGCTTGGCGGATAATAATGTTATCATTGGTCCCCAGATTTTTCAAAATTTTATGATCTGTTGCACTCAAGTTAGAATGGTGGGGGATGCCCTTAGTTTCCAACTTGGTAACCTCCTCCAAAACCTTCTTTTCAAACACCTTAGATTCTGCTGAGTGTGCATTGATGGGTGCAGGTGTTTAACAGGGTTCTCCCCTAAAGAAGAATTTTTTAACACAGCACAAGACCATTTTCCCCTGAAGAATGTCCTACATTATTGTATATCAAGGACAGAATCTTGTACAAGTCGGGTTGTTGGTATTGCACCTATAAGATATAGGCCATGAGTGGTGTGGCATAGGAATCTAAGTGTGATATGTACACACAGTGTATGATCCGAAGGAAGTTATCACAACAGTACTCACTTACAGTGTATTCTACTTGTGTGGTTTTAACATAATGTATATGTTTTATGTACTATGATCATTTTTTATGATGAAATATATTGAATCTTAATAACATTTTGTGATATTGAATTTCCACTTTTTGATGTGGGAAGAGTGTTTGGTGACACCTGTTTGAATTCCGGACTTTCTTTTTGTAGATAAAAGGAATGTGCTGGGCCACCATATCCAACCCATGCTCCCTCTGTTTCCCCAGATTAGATGCTCTTGTGTAACTCAATTGGGCCTGATCAGCACAGGGCCACACAGCTCAACATGTGCCAGTAGAAGGACCATCATTCACACCCCCCCGACATATGCCTATTTTCTCATATAGAAGTAGATTCAAAAATAGAAGGCATGTCTAGATCATTGATGTCTTTAAGCAACTCCCTTGTTGCGTTAGAAGCTTGATGAAATGAATCCTCCAGACAAAAACGTGCCTGATGCTGCTCCAAGGAAGTTGCTCTATCAGTATCCCTGGCTTTATCCCTTATACAAGGGCTGTGTTGTTCTATTGCCCCCCCCCCCCAATTCAGACACGCTCAGGGGTCTTGGTTTAGGCAGAAATTCATCACCAGATTTCCCAAAAACAAAAACAGTAGGATGGCCAGACGTGGAAGCCACAGTTGGAACCCTTGTTTCACTGTGAAACTGCCAGAACCCTTACCACTAAATGAGTTATCGAAACACATAGAGCCTCAAGCTCCTGTCATGTTACTCAATTGAGTGACTTGCGGAGGTATCAACGCATGGAATCAAACCACCTTCCACTTTACAGGAGCAGGTGGAGCTGAAAGACATTCTTGTAGACATTCAGCATCTGTCAGTTCCAATACACCCGCATTGGTATGTGTATTCTCAAAAATGTCTAAATCTGCAATGGCTATTAATGATGTATGTGTGCAGGACTCCCCCTTGCCATTCTCAGTCAACAAACCAGTAGCTAGAACATCTTCTGACCCTGAGGATCACCCTTTGTCATTTCCCGTACTTCCTCAGACTGAGGATAACTTATTGGCGTGGACAATAACCTGGGCAATAGGTCTGTGGTAAGGGCCTCCTTACCAATCATGGTAGACACCTTGACAAAGGCTGAGATTGTCTCTTTCAAACTGGTTTGCCCACTTAGTCCGAAGCCGCTCGTCAAAGTCGGCATATTTCCAATACGGGAAACACAGAGAGAGAAAAAGAAGGAAGACGGGAGAAAACAAGCAAGAAAGTAAAATAGTACATGAAAGTTGTCAGTACCAATGAGGAGAAAATACAGTAACAAAAACTCATTGTCTGAAAGTCTTTCAGGACCCCTCCGTCAACTAAAGAAAAATAAATTGTTACATGTACCATGAACCGTACACTTCCAAGGAGTATTTTACAAAGCTAAAAAGCATAGAAAGCTGATGTTAACGCTAGGATGGCTCAAAGGCACAATGCCCACCGTCACCACCCAGCAAAGCCCCACACAGAAGTTGTTCAGTTCATGCAGGTGGAATATCCGTTGCTCACAGAGTAGCAGTACAGAGGTATGCCCACAGCAGTCTCTTCACTTCAGAGTAAGCAGTGAAAAGCAAAGTGTAGCTTTTTGCTATTTCAAAAGACAATGAGTTTCAAAGGCCCTAGGCCTGTAGTCACCTCACATCGCAATGTAACACTCAAAAGCCAGCAGCGAGTATGTCTCCTCGTGAGAAGAGCCCTCACTATATAAAAAAGTGCTCGGTATCCAGCAATCTGGTGTGCATAGAATGGCGGCTCCAAGATCTAAAAATCCTCAGTCACCTCACGTCGTCTACGTTACTCGCAGTAGAAGGAAACAAAAAAGCTAGAAATACATTCTGAGCTGAAGTGGAGCCCTAGATGGCATGAAAAGAGAGCATCCTGTCCCTTACGCACGTAACTGTTAGGCAGAAACCTGTGCAGTTCCCTCTGGGACCACTGCAAAAAGTTTAAGACTACAGGAGTTAGCAGTAAACCCGATTGGTAGCAGTCTGTACCACCCAGATTTACCTGGTAGCTGTGGCTGAGCAGTCAGACTTCTCTCAAGACGAGTTAGGCCGTATTTGGAGTATACAAGATAGGGCAATTTACACAGTAGAACAAGCAGACACTGATCAGAGCTTGGGTGTAAAGATATATAATTATTTATTTAAAAACACATCTACGAAAAACACACTGGCACTAATATGGCAAACAACTTCAATCACAATTACTATAAGTATATATCAATCCCATAACAATATTTCGACAAGTCTAGGTTCAACGGCACCACTTATTTGCAGACAGAGGTGAATGCTTTAACCTAGATGGCACTCTAGTATTCGTTAGAAAGGGAGAGAAAAGGCAGGGTATGAAACCAACTCAGTACCAACACTTTTACGAAACAAATGCAAGGCAAGCAAGGCAGGGTCTACTGTAAATCACAAAGTTCAGAGGCCAGGCCCACTCGGAGAGAGGCAAGGCGGTATGTCCCAAAAGTATCACAGTGGAAATGCACTTCAAGTCTTTGTAGCAAAATGTCACAGAAAGGTTGGACCAGTTTAAACAACAGTTAAGAAAGTCTGGAGGCGACCCAATGGAAAGGTAAGGATTTAAGACACCTCACGCTAACCGTTTCAAGGGAAGCCAGACGGACACAGTACCTTGAGAGTGAAGAGACAGGTCCGGTGGGGGCAGTTGTTCCTGGTGGTGGATGCAAGTCGGGGCTTTGCCAGAAGATGAGAGGATCTCGTCGTCGAGGAAAAGTTGAAGATCGTTGCACCAACAGGGAACAGACCAGCCGCGGAGTGCTCCGTCACAAGGTACCACCTTTTGGTCGTGGTACAGTGGTTAGTGGCTATCCGGTTGCCGGGGTGCTCAGCACGGGAAATTCGACCACTAGACGTCCTGGAAGCGAAGAAAAAGCAAGGGACTGGTTGTTCCCACCAGTCAGGGGAAGGAGACTCTCCAGCAGGGAGATCTCCTCTGTTGTTGGGAAGTGGTGAGTCGGTTCAGCAGGGCTCCACCGGAGGTGTCGTCGTTGCAGGTCGGCTCAGCTTTACCCTCGTCGGATTCTTAGGTCCTGTGGCGATTTCTGAAGTTCCAGTCCCAAAAGCCCTGCTTTTATGCAGAAACCCCCCATTCATTTAGCCTAGCTGTCAATAAAACATGCTAAGTGGTGAGCGGGGCGGCTCACCACTCGGGCCAATCACACCAGAGTGCGACTTGAGTTGGCAAGGCAACTGAGTCCAGGGTGCCTAAACCCCCTCCCATACCCCCTGTGGTACTCAGACAGAATGGCACCACTCTGGAGGGCTTCTGTGCAGAAGCCCGCCAAAAGTGGAACAAAGGGCTCAACCTTTGGTTCGGAGTTACAGAGGCGAACACATACGCCATTTTAAAAACCGAGTTCTGGCAGAAAATACCACCCGGTGGATTTATTTAAGACAAATAAACCGGCGGTATGTTAGAGACAAACGTGAAAAAGTATTAGCCTCCAACAATGGTAAGAATCCCATAGGAATATATTTGCGGTCGAATATAAAAAGTAGTATCCACTGCCACCAGCCAAAACTCGACGAGGGGGACGGGACAGTGCCCCCTCGAACAACAGACCCAGGGGTAATCAAATTACCCCTACCAGTATGTCCACAATAGGATGGTTTTTACTAGTTCTGTTAGTAAATTTAGGTCTAGTAAAGCCAATGGTGACTTTACATGCCCTGGGAGACGGTAGTCAGTCCCAGTGTATGGAGTCTATGGTGGGGATCCTCTAGGACACCCCAGTGTTACGGCATGGAGGGTGCGGTGTAACACACATAGCAAAACACATGAGGCCCTATGGAGTAAAAGACCCCATAGCCCATAGAACACATTGACATTCAAAGAAATCAACCACAATCATGTCCAAAAGTGGGAGGAAAAGAGTCTCACTCTTGGCAGGATCAAAAAAACAAACTCCAGGAATCCAGCAAAGCTGCTGGGGGACTCACTAGGTTAGGAAATTCAGCCTAAACAGAGAATTCTCCCTAACAGTAACAATGTAACAATGTAACTCGTGAGAATGTAGCTTCCCACAGGGAATACTTGCAGGGTAGCAGGGGAGCTGAGCAGCTGAGCCGTCACAAAGAATATAACGGTCCTAAAGGCAACGCTGTTGCCAGTAGCCAGAAGCCATAACCCCGTTCCGTGAAGACACAGAGAGGTTCCCTCATGGGCAGCAGACGGCAGGCGTGCACGAACTGCACAGACTGCTCTCCTCAACCCCCCTCAACTCCGATAAGGTAAAGCAATACTACAGGCCACCAGGCAGAGCAAAAAATTGGACCAACGCAGTGTATATAACAAAGATACACTGCCTGCTCTCCCAATGAAGGCTACCTTGCCCTCCACTCACTGCACCATCTCGACTTAGCGGAGCATTGATGGCACTGACTCCGGCTTGGTGGCTCCTCTCTTCACAGCCGTTTGCTTGCCGTCCCCCTAAGCCACCGCGGCCCCCACAGCCACTGAACGAAGCCCTGCACCCTGCGCCGAGCCAAACCAACATGTCCGACATGTCAGAGGAAAGGACCTAAGCAAGGCATGCTGCGTGCTCCGTAGACCCTGTCAATCCGCACTAGTTTCACAAAGCTCTAGAAACAGCCGCTTCCGACACCAGCCCTATAGTTAAGGTGAGTGAGACAATTATAGGAAACCTGAAAAAAAGGTATTGCAAAGAACTTTGGACTCATGAGATGGATTTGGTCGCAATTCTGAAGAACTCTTGGGAATGAGTTTTACAAAATGAAAAAGTTATTAAGAAAACAAAAAAAAAAACAAAGTTACAGCCTAGTACCCATTAATTTTCCCATTGACAAAAAAGGTACATTTTTGCCTAGCCGCACAGCCCATACCACTGGATGGATTTGAACCAGGTGCTAAAAAACTTGGGAATGAATCATTGACTTGGGGTCTTTTGTGGTTTGGGGTTATTCCATCACATAATGTTTTTAATATTTGATAGAGAAGGGAGTGCCCCTTCTCCAAAAAAGTTAGTTATATCTTGGGTAAATTACCAAGAAACCAGGTGTTCATAAATGAAACACACTTCCTCTTTTTTTTTTTAACATGCAAGAGATAGCCACAGCTATTGCCGTCGGTTTTGGGCAATGAAACACAGAAAAGGGCTTTTACAGGTTAAAAAACATGCAAATGCCATCAGGCTAGACGTGGGTGTGTGGGGGCAAGAGGAAACCCAGTGAACTTGGGAGTCGGAGGGGGCCTAGGGACTAAATTTGCAACACAAAGCTTTTCTGTAACCTCAGCTATCGGACAGAATAGGTGCGAATAGCCAACATTTCATTGCAAACTGTGTCTCGGAGTTGTGGAGGGAATGAGTGAGGGCAGAGAGGTGAGGAAGCCTTCAGGGAAGTGGGTAGAGCTGGCAGAGATGAGGGTGGCACTTGGTGGGTGCCTGGAGGGATTGAGAAGTATTTTGGGGTGTTCGCCATTTTTCCCGATAAGCACAGGTATGATGACTACAGATAACCAAGGGTGTCTGCAGTTCTGTTCCCGCAGAGTTTAAAAAAAAAAAAAATACATTTTTACAGCTAAAGTGACATTGGGAATGAAAAATAGTGGACAAGGCCACGATAGGCATCTGGGACTCCTATCCATGCAGTAACCATGACCGACCCCGCATAGCATTAAAGTGAGGATGGGGCTGGCCCCCTCAGGCCACGTTGCCTAATAAAGGAGCACAATTTACAAGACCAATTAGAGCAATATGGCCTGAGGAGGCTGGGCCTCGGTTACTGCATGGATGGGAGAAAGTTCATAGTCCCGGATGCCTTTTGTTTTCTTAGTTTTATATATCTTATAACAACAGAAAATGCACGGCATCCCCATTATATTTTTTGAACCATGCTACTGTCAGTCTTGAAAGTATTGCACTCAGAGACCATTTGTCTTTTGCTGAAATGCATTTGGGTATTTGTAGTCTCCCAGTCAAGATGGCGGGAATAATGCCACAATTGTACACTCTTTGGCTAACATAGGGCCTCATTATGACTTTGGAGGTAGCCATGGCGCTATTAGCGCCATGGCTGCCTCCAAAATCATGTTCGGGTCCGGTCTGGTGGAGTGGGGATTTACCGAGACATTCTGCCATAGGCGGACCCGGTAAGTCCTCATTCCAAATGCCATTCCCCATTCCCATTTGAACCTCCATAGGGCTCAATGGGCAGGGGGAAGGCGCTAATAACGGGTTATTAGCTCCAAGGTCCCTTAACGGGTCCCCCAAAGAATGGCTGGTCAGACCAGCCGTTCCTGCTGGGACCCACTAAGGGACCTCGGAATAGGGCGGTAAGGGATTACCGGTACCGGTCTCCTTACCGGTGCCCGGTATCCCTTACCGCCCAACTCATAACGACCCCCATAGTTTTATAAGGATTTATGTATTTGAGTGACTCTATGGTATGTCTACTTTTCAAGTTATCTTTATAAAGCAGAGTATTGTTGAACGCCGAACATTGGGATGAGGAGGAGAAATGATGAGAGGGAAAGTAAGTCATGAGCATTTGCCCAGGATGTGGCAAGAGAGTTTGCAATCCTTGACACTGGTGCTTGTATTTTCCCCTGATTGGGGCTGCTTTTCAGGGCACAAATAAAGGACACATGTGGATGGACAGTGTAAATTTTCTTCAGAGGGCGGACACAACCCCTTGGGTTTTCTTGAGGTTTGCAAGCATGCTCAACTATTTGGCTACCAGGATTTTACTCAGATTGTCATGTTCTCTGTGCAGTCGTTTCCTCACAAGACCACAAGCACTTGTTTTGCATTGACATTTTTTTTCCAGGGGAATATTTCAATACAGATTGCTGGGTTTAAAAGGTGAGCACATTTTATAATTGGACAGCATATTTATTGGTACATTTCCTCGCTCATGATATTGTTCTGGTGTGTATTACTTTCTTAAAAATTCCAATGTTATGTTGTCTTGCACAGTTCCTTCTAAGGAGAAGGTCGATTGAACTACATTTGTATATTTAACTTTAAGATATCTGTTTACTTACTGTGCATATATTCATGGGTATCAGCTTTTGATTTTTACTATGGGGGCAAAAGTACAATTTTTTCTTGCAGCTGGTCATTTTTTTCCCTTTTCGGTGCTGCTTAAATGCGGTTAGTTTGGGTTGTGCAATGTATCACAGCAGTCACCAAGATAATAGCCATAGAACGAGGCTGGTAGCATACTGCTTAACCAAAGTGTGCTATCCAGGGCAAATAATTTAATCTGAATGCAAATTGCCTTAAAGCATTATGAGTTCTCAAAGCCTGCCATCTTTTATACATAACAATACCACTGTCAAAACAGGTAAAATCATTCTGTGAATGATGAACGAGCCATGGTTTGCAAGTCTTCTAAAATATAGAGTTGGCATGGCCAAAGTCCAGTAACAGGTCTGGTAGTGTTTTAAAATGGACAGTGGGCCTGACGAAGGCTGTGCACACGGGCCATAGCGGAAGGCCATGACTTGTGGTTTGATAATGTTGTCAAATGGAGTGTGGGAGGCTATGACTAGTGGTCTGGTATTTTTCTAAAATATCAGTGCGCACGGTCGAAGGACATGGCCAGGGGTGAAGGCCATCACCAGTGATGAAGAAAAAATCTATGGAATAACAAACCCTTGAAATATTTAAAGAGCAAAACTTTAGTTGCAGGGATTTTAATGTGCAAACTTAACATAACAAAATCCCTGAAATTCAGCAAAAGCTACCTTAACTTTGCACCCCGTTGTGCAGCCTATGACCACAATGGTAATCCTGATGACATCGCTGATGACATCACTGGTGACATCTGTAATTACATCATCTATTACATCACTAATGACATCACTGATGAAATCACTGGTGACATCACTGTTTACATGATATCTAACACAACTGATTACATCTGTAATGGCATCCAACATAATATAATGTATGACTTAACTAATAAAAGCTTTAATTAACTTGACTGGGGCCTTTGCCATGGCCAAGGCTGTGGACACTGTGCATGGACGAAGGTCATGGCTAGTGGCTGGTTATTGTTGGGCAATATACAGTGGGCAAGGCCGAAGGCTGGAATCACTGCCTATGACCAAAGGCCATGGCTACTGGAGGATGAGTGTTGCAAAATATACAGTGGGCAAGTCTGAAGGCCATGGCTAGGGGTCCGTTAGTGTTTGAAAATATACAATGAGTATGGCGAAAGGCTGTGTACACTAGCCATGGCTGAAGGCCATGGCTACTGTCCCTTAATGTGTTATAATATACAGGGTGGATGACTGAAGGGCGTGGCCACTGGCCATGGATGAAGACCATGGCTAGTGGTCACTTATTATACAGTGGGCATCGCCAAAGTCCATGATTTGTGTCCATTTACTGTTGTATAATATACAGTGGGCACAGCTGAAAGCTGTGGCTAGTGGCCCCTCAATTTGATAAAATATACAAAGGACATGGCCAAAGACACTGACCATGACCAAAATCCATGGCTAGTGGCTCCTTAATGTGTTAAACTATACGGTGGTCACGGCAAAGGCCATGGGCACAACCTCTTTCTCATTCTTCCTACTTCTATTCTCCGTCCTCTACAAGTCATCCAGAACAGAACTGCAAGACTTATCCTTGGCCTCAGGCCCAGGGACCACATATCTCTGGTGCTCCACTGGCTCCCTATGGCTACAAGGATCAAGTTCAAGACCCTCTGCATAATCCACAAGGCTTTCTGGGGCCGGCGCCCAAACTATCTACAACGCTGTCTTCCTAAATACTCTCTAACTGTTCGTCCTCCTCTGTGGGTGAGTCACTTTCACAAACAGAGATTTGATGGTTGATCTTTATCCTCTGCAGGTGACCCACCCTGGAACAGCCTCCCTGCCTCTTTGAGCCGAAGCACCTTAAGTTCTGGAAACTCCTCAAGACCTTCCTTTTCTTTTCCTCCTTCTCTCTCACTCTTCACTGCTAACCTCTGTTCTTTTTCTCTCCTTCTCATCCCTAACTCTGTTCACTTTTTGCAGACTGGCTGCCTGGTTCACCTCCAGAGCCTTACAGGTCCCAGGCTCCCCCACCAGTCTATTTTATTCCCTGGTTCCCTTCCCGCCTTGAAGCGCTTTGAAGCACTCCACCTGTGTATAAGCGTTGTATAAATAAACAATTACAATGACAATAGCCAGTTAGTGTTGTAATCTGAGAGATGTCACCAGTGATGTCACCAGTGATGTTATCTGTAGTTTCATTGTGATGGCATCATTGTGGTCGTAGGCTGCACAGCAGGGGGCACGATTTACGGTGGCTTTAGCTGAATTTCATGGATTTTGTTGCGTTAAGTATCCCTGCCACTAAAGTTTTTCCTTGAAAAAAAAAAAAAATATATATATATATATATATATATATATATTCACTGCACAAAAAAACTTTGTTAGGGGGACGTTATGGTTAAGTTGCCCTACGAAAAAACCTGTGCACTTCACTAAAAAAAAATATTCACCCTCCGCATTGTGGTAAATTAAAAACGAAAAACCCCTGAAATTCGCCAGTTATGGCAGACTGAGCCCCCTTACTTGCCATCACCACTGTGCACTGCTAACACTAACACCCAGAACATGAAAGCTGTCCTCTGAAATGTCACTGATGACATCACTGACGACATCACATGTTTAGCCTTTTTGTTTTAGTTGCCTGCCATATATATATATATATATGTACATTCAGTAAAACAACTTTTATTAAAGGGATGTTATACTTCACAGTGAAACCAAAAAACACTGCACATTCCCCCATTATGGTAAGCTAAGCAACCATAACTGCCCACACCACTGTGCACTGCTAACACTAACACTGAGGGCAAGAAAGATGACATCACACATGTCATTGGTTACACGGATACCTCAGGAGCTGCACACATACCCAGTGCCCACACGCACCCTTTTGACTCTCTCTACTCTCTCTACTGATATGAACTTCGGTTCCCAAGGGCGTTCAACCTACCAGCGCCTTCAGACCATACCCATGGTATATAAGGCGCTATAGAAATTCAAAATAACAATAACAATTGTGAAAACAGAGAGTAAATTTGTAAAGAAAACACTAACATTTAAAAATGTGTCCAGTAGTTTTATTTCAAAATAAAGTGAGAAAAATCATCGCCCTATGCAAGTAGTTAAGTAGTTTTGTTTCACAATGAACTGTGCGAAAAGATGGCACTATTCACTTTTCCATAGAAGTATTAAGTTTGTCTCTTTGGTCGACAATGACAATGTTAAAGGTCACGTTGTTTTTTTCCACACACAGAAAGTAAGCGTTGCCGCCACAATAGTTGTTTTCCTCCCACATTGATGTGCAAGACGACGTCAACCGCTGTGATCTACACCACCAGAAAGGATGGAATGTTATGTCTTATAGCGACAGCAGCATAGGGACACAGAGGGCCCACACAATCATCCCAGTGAATTATGATACTCAGACAGCCGGTTATGATCAATTGCATTTGACGGTTAAAGAACCCGTCACTTGGCATCTGTAATTCATGACAATCACAATAGGGAAGGAAGTATCTGAGGAGGAAATGGGAATTAAAAGATGTATGAATATGCAACCTTTGGATAAACCACAGTTGTACTACATAACATTTTCAGTACAAAATTCATTCAATAGGAGGAAATGTAGTAGGACCCTAGGGACGGTGACAATGTGCAATGTCCATAATTGGAAAAATAAATCGAACGGCACAGACAGCTGGAACATCGTTATTAATAATACAATTTTTGTTTGAAGTAGCTGCACGGTGGAAGGGGAAATAAAACGTGTATCACTGCACAACCTGTGCAAAAAAAGAAATTCTAACACATACCTTTTTTATTAAATATTATTTTAATTTTGGGAAATGTAGTGGTACCCTACAAATGACAACAATGTGCAATGTACATAATATGAAAAAAATTGCAAACAAAATTCTAACACATACCTTTTTATTACATATTATTTTCATTTGGGGAAATGTAGTCGCACCCTACAAACGGCGACAATGTGCAATGTCCATAATAGGAATAAAATTGCAACGGCGCATAAAACTTGTAAAACATTATGGATTTTTTTTTTTATAAACTAAAACATAACGTCAATTCGGTATATAGGAAGCAAAAATACACTTTCATGATGTGGAGCACCTCCATTGCGTTTGCTATAGTCAGACCCTAGGGTATGTGGAAGACTGCCTGTTCGGGAACTAATTTCTCATGGTCGGTGCAAACGTTTTTGTAGCATAACCTTATAAAACAATATGTTTTTCAAACTGTTACTCCCTACATTCTTTCTACTCTTTCCCTGTACCTCAAGGTTAAAAAACAAGGGACCCTTATGGGTGCCGACAAATATGTGGCCGTACTGAGCTCATGTTGAAAAGAGAAAATGCAGTGGCCTTCACTCCGAATTCAAATACATTCTCATTTTGCAACAACATATCAGCATCTATTTATGAGAACCGCTACTGGAGTACACGTGGAGAAGGGCTGTGTGTGTACGAAATAGAGCAGGTGGCTGCCTCAGATTCCCGCCAGTCTGACCGCAGAAATTTTGTTTATGTATTGTAAAATGGATGCAGTAAGTTAATTTCGTACAATGAGAAGCAAGTCCCACTGTACCGTATGATAGTGCTAACAAGAATACTTCAATGTTTGACTTTCTACTACAATGTCTCATTAACACTCACCCTTCGAAACAGTGTTCCATAAGTGTTATAAGTGCATTGGTGCCTTCTTCGTTTAGGTATGTTAGCGCCGATGTTCACGTTCAACAGAAAACCAAGTAAACATGGCGGACGTATCGAAAGATTACGACGCACTTCATGCTGTGCCACAACCAATCGGTGAAAGTGCAACATGGTTGCGGGCAACACACCACGGAATAGCTAATTGCAATCTTCTCCACAGAGCGAACAGGGAAGTGTGGCCGCGGAGCGGACATAGATATCACTAATTTTTAGACACATACTTTTTGATCGTTTTTAAGGGAACTACTGGATGGATTGTCACACAATTTGCAAAAGCACGCTTTCACGGCCAAGCCCCTGCCACTGCCTCAAATTTGGTGGGTTGGCCTGTAGCCGTGCGCAAAGTTTTCTCTCATTCAGTCTATGGGAAAAAAACGTTTTGGGACCCCCCCTATAACTTTTCCCCCCCTGGACCAAACATCACCAAACTGCAAACAAATTCAGAGTGGGCCATATACTTTTTTTGCATTTTGCAAAGTTTGGTGAGGATTTGTCCAGGGGGAGCGAACTTATAAGCCGCCCAAAAAGTGCTCTTCCTATGGAAACAACAACTTAACCATAACTACCGTGGCTGTGTAATATATATGTGTATATTCACTAACAGAAAAATTGTTAAAGGGATGTTAAGTTGCACTAGCAAAAACCTATCAAATTCAATGGCAAAAACGTTGTTACAGGGATGTTATTGTTACAGATAAAACCGGAAGAAAAAAAACGAAATTCGCCAGTTGTGGTAAGCTAAGCAGCCATAACTCGTGCCACCAGTGTGCACTGCAAGGACTAACACCCATGGCATCAAATATGCCTTCACAAATCTCATTGATTCATTGATGACATCACTGATGACATCACATGTGTGGCTGCCCCTTTTTTCTTCACTGACATAAGTAGGCCAGGTGCTTTTCTTCACTACCAGTCAGGAAGTAACAATTTAAAAGGTTCTATCCTTGTGTGCGGCACCCTTCTTATACGTTCTTGCACTACTTTCCTCAGGGTTCACTCACATCATATGATACACATAGATATGGGGGAAGAAGAAAGCGTAAAACACAGCAATTTTATGATATGATATGATATTTTATTTGTATCGCTCTCGTACACAAGTGTTTCAGAGCACGACAAGACAAGGGAGGAGAACAGAGGGGAACAAAACAACGATCTTACTAAGCCCAGTGACATTGAGAACGTCCAAGTGCATGGGAAGGGAAAAGGGGAAAAGTGCATGGAAGGGGGAGAGTGGAAAGTGCAGAGCAGAGGATAGGCAGATAAATAATAATAAATACGAAAATATAATAGATAATGGAGCAATAAGCAGGGGTAGTGCAGTCAGCAAGTGGCAAGTGCTGTGTTTACAGCAGCGGACTGGGTAAGTCTGATCAGTGCACAAAAAGAAGGAAAAAAAGGGGGATTGGGGGACTGTATGGGTACAGATACAGTCCCCAGTGCAAGGGGTGGCCGGGAGGCAGTGCAGAAGGGTAGCAGGGTGAGCAAGTACCTAGGCCAAGGAGACAGCGGGTGGCCAGCTGTACAGTGCCAAGAGAGAGGAGATCAGCAAGGGAGAAGGGGAGCAAAGGCAGATGCAAAGAGGAAAGTCTTGAGGTGCTTCTGGAACTGGAGATGGTTCTCGTCAAGTTTTAGAGTGGAAGGGAGGCTGTTCCAGAGGGAGGCCCCGGCCAAAGACAGAGATCTACCCCCAGCACGTTTCTTTGAGAAACAACTGACCCTGAGGGAGTTAGAGGTAGAGGAGCGAAGATCTCGAGAGGGGAGGTATTTGCAGAGGGATAGCAGAAGCTATTTTGGACCCATGCCCCAGAAAGCCTTGTGGACAATGCAGAGGTTTTTAAATGTAATCCTTGCATCCACTGGGAGCCAATGGGGAGATTTCAGAGTTGGAGAGATATGATCCCAGGGCTTGAGGCCAAGGACAAGTCTCGCAGTCCTGTTCTGGATTAGTTGCAGAGGGCGAAGAGTAGAGGCTGGTAGATTTAGAAAGAGGCTGTTACAATAGTCCATCCTAGAGAGAACCAGAGCTTGGGAGAAAGTGTGCTTCTGGGGGAAGGAGAGGAAAGAAGGAAGAGTACCTCTGAGGAGGTGCAGTAGGAAGTTTTACTTTTTAGAGACCTCAGAGATGTGGGCGGAGCAGGAAAGTGTGGAGTCAAAGATGACCTCAAGGTTCTTAGCCTCACAGGTGGGGATAGGAGGAGGACCAAGCAAGGCTGGCCAGAGAGAGAGGGGAAAGGAAGGAGAAGGGTTGGCAATCAGGAGGATCTCTGTCTTGCTGGCATTCAGACAGAAATCATTGGCGGCACACCAATCTTGAATGGCAGTTAGGCAATCAGAGATGAGGGAGGGAGAGGAGATGGCCGAGGGCAGCCTGAAAATGAGTTGAGTGTTGTCAGCGTAGCACTGGAAATTTGAGCATAGAATGGCAATCCAGTGGGCGATAGTTGGCAGGTATTGGTTGAAAAGCCAGGGTGAGAGGTTAGACCCCTGGGGAACACCACAGGTAGAGAGGAAGATAGAGGATAGGAAGGACCCCAGGTGGACCTGGGAGGGTCGATCAGAGAGGAAAGAGGTCAGCCAGGCCAGAGCCTGATCAGTGATACCCAGGTTCTCAAGGAGACGGTTGAGCAGGATGTAATTTCTGTGCATGAAGGTAATCAGTTATGTTATGAACACTTTCTGGTAATACTGCTCCTTGTTTGCCTACTGTAAGTTCCATGTATATGCTCATATTTGTATGCATTGTGGTGTCTTTATGTTTTCTGTGCAGTAGTGTAATTATGTAGTTATTAAGGCAATGCTAGCTACCTCTTACATGTTTAACAGTACCTGAAACTCTAAAATGAAAGCATTCATTATTTCACTATGTAAAATCAAAAGATTTTCAAGATTACACTTTTATGGGGCATGGTGCAGACAATGGCTACGTGTCGACATGAGTTGGTTCATGTACTGCCAGGAAGTATGTAATACAATGGTGTGTATAGCAATGCATTGCGCAATGAACTACTTATCTCATGATAGTTCTTCCAATGATCTTTGATAGCTGTCTGCCATCATTACAATAAAATCCCTTGTGGAGGCTTTCCAAGAAAACTAAATGCACATGTGATGTCATCAGTAAGATTTGTGATGGCATATTTGATGTTATTGGTGATAGTCCCTGCAGTGCACACTGGTGGCGCGGGTTATGGTTGTTTAGCTTACCATAACTGGAGAATTTCGTTTTTTCGATTTTACCTGTAACCATAACGTCCCTCCAACAACGTTTTGCCATTGAATTTCATAGGTTTTTGCTAGTGCAACTTAATCATAATGTCCCTTTAACAATGTTTTTGTTAGTGAATTTCATAGGTTCTAAGTAGGGAACTGTAACCAGAACGTTGCGTGCTGTTTGGTACCGCAACAGAACCAAAATGTCCCGTTAACAGTGGTTTGTTACTGATTCCTTGGCTGCCCTCATGATAAACATGTTGAAAGGCCAAATTGTGTGGTGTATGTATCCATTATGCATTACCCCTTCCTTTTCTGAATAGTGTTGGTGCATCTTAGCAATTAGAGATGTACATGGTAAATGTTGATGAGTGTTTCAGTAGTTTCTCTTTTTGTGTTAACATTGCATGGTTAATCTGTGGCGCACAGTACTGACCGAGATGACTACAGATGAGCAATATGGACATTTCCTAAGGAGACTGCACCTGGTCGGCGTATGTGCAATCACACTGCAAGTATCCATAGGACTCCATTAGTGTCCGCATGTCCACGTCTTCTAATGCACTTTTGAGTAGTTGTGGAAGCACACGAGTATCCGTTCCACACCTATACCCATGAATCGGTCATCCACTGTGTGCTGGTAACACTGCCCCTGTCGCCAGCCCTACGGATTCATACAGTAGGCTACCGCATTTCAAGTACTCCTGCCAACTATGTGGGTGGCTCTGCAAACCTACCAATGTGTGGCCAAAGCAGGCCTAACTGTATGACGCCCACTCATAAACAAGGAACAGCAACCTGCAGTGTAACTGTTAGGGAGAATTCTGATAAATGGCCTTTTTTCCCGATCTTACATGTGTTTTGCTGTGTGTATTTTTTTGTGATCTTGTGCACTGGAGACTCACCTACTCCATGTGCACCACTTTTTGTGTGTGCTACACAGTACCTTCAGTGCAGTGACACAGGGTTGTCTTTGAGACTTCCCACTAACTCCATTTTTTCTCGGGCTGACTTCTGTCCCCTAGAAACATGTAAAGTTGCCATTAACTTTATATAGTCACCTTAAACCACAGACCTAGTACACCCCATCTTACATGGCGTATTGGAAAGGGTTAATTCTTATCCTTTTTTGTCTGTGCCTCTTGGAGCCTTATTTCGCTCCCTTAACATTAAGACTTGGCTGTTGGCAGTGGTAACTACCCTAACTTTCCCATTGTGATCATCTTATATAAACGTGGTATTGTTCCAGACTATTATAGAAGCCTCAAACATAAACCCGCTTGACCAAATACATTTTATTTTGGTTCTGGCTGAGTCTTTCTCGTGTTTTTCTCTTGCGTGCCATACTGGGGATGATTCCTTTGTTCGCTGTCTTTTCACGGGCTTCTGCACAGAAGTCCTCCTTAAGGTGCCCAATAGTCTAGAGGGGCAGGATGTGAGGGAGGGATCGTCGGACCCCTGCCATGGGTTGCCTTAGCAACCCAAGTCGCACTCTTGACTGATTGGCTAAGGGGTCTGGCCTTGCTGGTGGAACCAACCAGTTTTCCCAAAGTGCAAGCCAGGACCCCTCCTGTGGTCGAATTAGCTGTACAGAGCTACAGTGGGCCGGATAGCAAGGAAAGTCAGACCCTGCTTGTGTTTTAAGGAGCGCCCCTTTTATTTGTTGATTTGCTCTGCTGCTGGTTTCTTCCCTGGGTGGCGCAGGACCCTCCAGTCTTCCTACTTCGTGTCAGTCCGACAGTCGCTTCAGGAACCGTGAGCCTGCAGGAACCACCAGGAACGTCCGCCTTAGCTACAGCTCCCTCTCCGTTTTAAGGTACTGTGCAAATCCGGTTGTCTGTTTCGGTCAGCCACAGTGAAAGTGTTTTAAATCTTTCTCCAATCCGAGGGCTTGTCCTTCTCTTCTCTTTGAACTAACTTTTCTACCAACCAACCTCGTCCGGAATCTGTGCCACAAATGTTACTGCAAACTACCCTGAACTGTGTGATCTTGAGCAAAAGACTTTTATCCTATTGACTTTGGCCCTAAGCCTTTTCTATCTGATCCCCTCACTCTTGTTTTATTGCCCCGATTACTTACCTGTTGGTTTTGCCTAAATTCTAATAACTTTGTCTTTCCCTCCCTTTTAAATTGCTGGAGTGCCATTTTGCTCCCACTTCATTTGTGAGCTTAACTTGTCTGGAATTTAAGGGAAGTGGTGTTGTGTAGTTATGATTGTGATTTTTGACTTGCTTAGAAAGGCGAACTGTTATACAACTGATAAGTAAATAAATATATATTCTTTTACTTAGAAACCTTGATTCTGTGATTGCCTGAACCATAGTAATTGCTGCCCTTTGTGTAACACTTGTACTGCTCACTTACACTTGAGATAAGTCCGGCTGCTTCGCTACTGTTACCACTATAACTGTGTAGTACAGGCTTGTACCAAAGGTGAAATTGTACTGTCACTTGTAGTCTTAATTGTGTGTAGTTTTCCCAAAGGGTACTGCATGTAATTCTGCCTAACAGTAACTTGGGCGTGTTAAATGTCGCATTACTTTGATTGATGTGCTGCTTGCCTTTCCATGACCCGTGAAATGGACACATCGTGTCTGCACTGAGCAGTGTCACGGAAAGTGTCAAGAGGTCGCTTGCAGGTCGTACAATTGAACAAAACATGTAACTGCAAGTGGGACAGTTTGTAGTCAGTCTGCAAAATGGCAAAGCTGGTGCAGCTTGGTCACGCACATACTAGTGCATGTAAAGTCAAGTGAGCAAACAGTGCAATATGCAGAGTGCAAACAATCTTAGTAGTGCTTAGAAAAGTACTGTACGCGCATTGGTTGCACAGAATAAATGCCTTCCTCCTCCATGAAATGAAGCTGTGTTTTGCGTTGTTGTAAACATTCTTGTATTCCAGAATGTATGCATCTCTGTAAATGTTACTCCTAAAACTAATGGTGTAGCATGAAGTGTTTGTATGGCATGTAACGACAATTGAAATGAAAGCACAATGGACCAGTGGGCCGTCTACTGCCCTTGCAACAGTTACGTAGCGTAATTTCATGTACAGCATTTGCCACATCTGCTGTGGGAAACAAAAGTGGCACTCCTGTAGTGCAGAGGAGCTCCAAAACATCCTTCCAGACCATATGCCCCGCTACAGACCCTTACCCGTCAAAGGGCATTGTAATGTGCATGTACTGTAACACGCTACTCTACAGAGATAAGGTACTTGGAAGTGCGTGGGAAGTATGCGGCCGGGAGCATAACAATGACTGGCACCTATGTAGGGGAGCGCCACCCAATAATTCCTTCTCTCGGCACATCTCCTATGGTATCCATGCAGGTGCTTCCCCTTCTGTACTGACCCTTTCCTGCCGTTCCTTCTGTGGCGTGTGTCAGAAGACCATAATAAATGGAAATTAACTGGGAAAGCAAAATAAGGAAATTAAAAAAGCACCTCTCAGTGATGAACAATAGAATTGCCAATGAACGGATGCAGGGTCGGAGGCGTGGCACTGTGCAAAACACTGTAGTTCAATCAGTCGGAAAGGGGCTGCTGTAGAAAGTGGTTGCTTACGTGTTGCAGAGCGTTTTGAAGAGTGTCAGTGTGCAACACATACTGCAAAAATGTTTCCACTACTTTCAAGGACATCAAGGCAATTTGGATGGGGTGTGCAGAAATCGCAATGCAGGCATAGTAAGATGAAAGTTATAACTGGGAAAAACTGTTCGTCCTGTGAAACGTCATTTTCCCATGTGTTAAGTACGCCATTGGCACATGTCGTACAAAGGCACAAATACACTTCTTCGCAATGCACCGTGCTTTCTTCATTTGTGTACCAAATAAAAAATGATGCAGCCAGTGGCTGTGTAATGCAATAAAAAGTTATGCAAAAGATTGAAAACAAACGCATGACCTGGGCAAGTGTAACATGATGTGCAATTTTCCCTCCACAATGAACAACAATAATGTCGGCATGACTGCGTGCCACCAAAGTGTCACACAGACAAACCAAAATCACTGACTTCATTGTTGGTACTCCATAGCACTACACATCCACATAATAGATTCCAAAATGAGCAGCCACTGCACAGTGTTTTCCATTCACTTTCAATCAATGTATTTCAAACTCCCATAGAACCTACAAGCTGTGGCTCCTGAAACACACAGCCATAACCACACCATCTGCATTTCTGTCCACAAATACACTGTGTACCACAGTCTGTGCATACACACCACACCCAGAAACCTTATTGACCAATCCCGTAGCCTCTACAGACCCATTTCTATGGCTGTCATCTGCAAAAGGTGCGTATCTAACACGTGCCACCCTGCAACTATCACAATATTCACAGACTTTTCGCACTGTGCACGCACAGGAGTGGGGGAATAACTTTAAACCAGGGTAGGGGACATCGTTAGTTGTGGCGTCTTTTAAAGTTTCTTCCGTAGAAACACCTTTTGTTTGTGGTTTTTATAAGCATTTCTGTGTTTTCCACATCAGCTCTAATTCTTACAATATGGTCTACAGTGCATCCTGTCGATTGTTTAAGAAAATGTCATTGCCACTGGTCGACAAAAACATGCCATTTCCTTTAGAAAGGTGTATATATTGGGAACAAATGTTATCATTCTCACAGGAGAACATCCCAGCAGCACTCAAAAAGTCACACATGCTTCTGTTGATGAGACCCCTTCCGACCTCTGGCTGGCGACAGGAATCATTGGAATAGTTCCACACTATTCTCGGGGATATACATGAGAAAAGCACCTTAGCAGTGGGAAAAATGCACTGCACTGCTTTCATTATCTTCTTCAGTTGACGGTACACACAGGAACAAGGCATGGAACCCAAAAAGAAGGCTCCAAAGTGCACGACCACAACATGTACAGGTCTGGAAGTGGCCATGCATTGACATTCTACAAGCACTCTGCCGAAACAGCTCGCTTCTGCATTGCGTCACTAAGCCTCCACTCCCTCCAAACCGAAATTGCCAAAAAAGCCTTATTGGGGGCATACACAACCAGATCTTCCACAAAGGCAATACCCACAACAAAAACTGCGTCCTGCCATGTTTGTCAGCCGCACTACACAAAATAATGGAAGAAGTGATTGCTGCCCTTTCCTGTGACGTACACCTTGAGCACCTGATTGGCCAAAGGGCATATTCCCATTTCCATAGGCCAGCATGGTGAGAAGCGCTAAATGTGGCACATGCAATTCCCCAAGTATGGCAAGGGCAGGGCCCGAGTGAAGCAGGAGTCCTTCTTCCTATTGCCGCACACCCTAAGCACCTGATTGGACAATCCCCACAGTCCCATTTCTGTGACCGCCACCCACAAAATTCCTGGATGTGGCTTTCGTGCTGCGTGCGGGCGTGGGGGAATAACTTGCAACCAGGGTCAGGGGAGTTTGTGCTAAGGTGCGGCTCTTAAAAGAGACTATTTTTTATTAAATGCTTCTACAGAAACACATTTTCTTTGTTTTTTATTTGCTTTTGTGTTTTCTTGTGCTCACATTAGTACAGTACACTCTTCTGTAGACAGGCAAACAGAACTGCATTGCCAATGGGTGCCATTGCCAATGGGGGACAACAAAATACCATTTTCTTGGAAGAACTCCGCATTTCCACATCTAATGAGATCATTGTTGCTGAAGAACATTCCACGAACAGACAGAAAAGTATACATGTTTCTGTTGATGAGACACCTTCCTGCGTCTGGCTCGGAGCATGATCCATGAGCAGCGGCCCATACACTTCGTGGTATTATGGATGGGAAAAGCACCTTGGTGGTGGGAAAAAGCATCTTCACGACATCCAGCAATCTCCTCAGGCTACGGAACAAATCTAAGCAAGCCAGGTAACCCATATGCACCCATACATCTACTGCTGCAAAAGTGGCTAGGTCTTCGCAAAGTGTATGCTTATCGGTGAAATTGCAGTCATACAGAGCATTCCACAATGCGTTCACTCCTTCCAAACCCAAATTGCTGTCAAAGTGTCTTTCCAGGGCATAGTTGTGCAGATCTATGACAAAGGGATCACCTGCTGTCAACACAATGCATTTTGTCATGTCAGCCACCCTCAGTACGCAGAGTATAATGTACAACAGTTTCACTGCCCCTTCCTCTTAACCACACCCACAGTACCTGATTGGCTAATACCCACAGTGCCATGTCAATTGGGCAACATGGTGCGAAGGGCAGATTCTGGCATGGGTGACTCCCAAAGTACTGCGAGGGCCCCACCCCTGTAAAGCTGGAGAAGTCCTTCTTCCTTTTGCACTATCTTCTCTGCAGCACTGCCTCATTGGGTTACGCGTAAATAGGCACACACTCATCCAACAATTGCATCAAAGCCGCCATCATCCATCACTCTCACTCCTGTACAACACTTCAAATGTACTGTTACATATTTACAGTACAAGTGTCATGCCATTCCAAAATGCATCCACTACAAAGTTCACTAAAAGTATGTACGATTTATCCATCTGCATACATCCATATGGATGCCCAGGATGTGGCACGTGTAATCCTGAAAGTACCACGGCATCCGCTACCTTTTCGTGATAGTGGGGGGGTGAGTGGAGGGGGTAGGGGTGGCAGGGTAAGCAATATCAAGCTGGGTAGGGGATTGGGTCTTCCATCGTAGATGTATAAAGATTTTTTTTTTCTTTTTTACATGCGTGCAACTTATTTTGTTTTTTCTCTGTATATGCGTTTCTGTATGCCTCTCCTCACATTTTTTACCACATTCTGGTCAATGCTTCTTGCACACTGTAAAAGAAAACAGCATTGCCAATGGCGCTCAAATAAATGCCATTTCTACGGAACCGCTGCATATTTTGCGACCTCATGATCTCATAGTGGCTGGACAACATGCCAGCAGTCTGCATAAATTCAAGCATAAATCTGTTTATAACACACCTTCCGACCTCTGGCTGGGGACAAATTACACCGTCATGGGCCCATACTCCTCTTGGTGTTATGCATGAGGAGGCGACCTTGGCAGTAGGAAAAATCTGCATCACTGCGTTCAGCAACCTCTTCAGGTGATGGATTAAACATCCACACGACATGGTACCCAAATGTAGACTTTCATAGTGCACCACAACAAAGTCTACATCCGTGATGGTCACCACATATCTGCAAAGGTGAACCATCCCGCCAAAACTGCAGTCACCCTGATAGCCGCAGAAAGCATCCACTCCTTGCAACATGAAATTACCTGCAACGCCTCTTTGCACACAACACCTGTGCAGATGGCACACAAAGGTATCACTGATGATAAGCACTGTGCATCTCCAACCTCACGACACAGTATAAGGTCGAAATGGTAACGCCCCTTCCTGTCAACCACACCCTAAACATCTAATTGCCTATTTCCCACAATTCCATTTCCATGTCCACCATGCTCATAATGGCAGAATGTGGCACGTGCGCTTTCCCATCTACAGTGATGGCCACGGCCCAGTAAAGCACACACAGCACTTCTTCCCTTTGTACAGGCCTTTTTGCTGCACTCCCCCATTGGGTGCTGTCAAATTTTCAAACATGCATACAGCAATCACATACAAAACCTCTGCATTGCACACTATCATTTCTGTACACCACTCCATATCTAACGTTAAACACTCTCAATACATGTTCCATTTGATTCCAAAGCCCCTCCACCAGAAACTTCTGCTAAAGAATGCATGATTGCAGCATCCACAAAGATCCTGAGGCTCACCCAGCACACCTTTGGCCATGCACACAACAGTGCAGCCCTTTCCACACCCACCACAATATTATGGATCCATGCATGCAACCATGTGGGCACCTAACATTATGCACAAACGTAAGATATGTAGTGGCACTTCTACCCAACTCCCCCACACCATAAAACACCCATTCACGAACACGTGTCACAATTAGCAGCATCCACAAACATACCACTGCCTGCACCACCCCTACCCACTGCCATTTACAAAGTATTGTGTCACTGGCTACCTATGCACAACAGCTTCACAACATTCAATAAATCTGCACACAGCAGAGTAACCAAGCACATATAAGCTGCACTTCAACCATTCCCTCTTCCATATTCACATTAGGTAAACACTGCACCCTGTGGCCACACTACACAACTTCTCACAGCACCATCTCCTGCCATACACCAAATAATGTAGCATGTTGCAACTATCACCACAACCATGGAACGCACAGTACACGCTTTGCAATTCACTTGTGCTGCTGTAACACATCTACAATGTCCTCCACACCCATTCTCCAAAGATCACCGCCCTGTGCCTGATGCACTATCAAACCTGCATTGCTGCAGTGGGTGTTCTCCTTGCACACATTCCCCGCACCGTAATGCAACCATACATGTCAGCATGTCACCAACTACCACTATGCACATACGCACCACTGGCACCAGCACTCTTCCCCAACCTCCACACCGCAATGGATACGCACAGCGTTAAATGCAACAGTTATCATAATGTTCAAACATTACACTGTCTCTGCCGCCCGAACACCCTTTCATTCACATGCTATTGTCTTACCCACTTCCACTCAGAAAGTATTGTGTCACTGCCAACCTAACCACAAAATGTTCACAACATTGCCCATTCTTCAATCAATCTGCACACAGCACACTAGCCAAGCACATATAAGCTACACTGAAACCATACACCCTACCATACTAACAGTATGCCAACACTGCACCCAGTGCCCACACTGCGTAACTTTTCACTGCACCATCTCCAACCACACATGAAAAACGTTACCATGTTCTAAGTCACCTGACCTGCAAAACCAAACATAGACTCATGGCAGCTCACTTCTGCTGCTCTATTGCGTCTAAAATATGCTCCACACCCATTCTGTAGATGTCACCACCCCCTACTTGATGCAGAGCTAAAAATGTATTACTGCCATGGGTGTGCTCAAGCCCCAGGCTCTTGAGTGCATGGCATATGGCTTGCACCCTTCGGCCATGCACTCAATAGTCTAGGCCGTGCACACACACACACTGCAACGTAATGCCACCATGCATGTCACCATGTCACCATGTCATCAACTATGACAATCCACATACACAGCACTGCCACCAGCACTCCTACCCAACCTGCACAGTGTCATGGAGTTATGCAGGAAACAATTGCAACAGTTTCCATAATGTACAAATAAAACACTGTCTCCTGCACCCATGTGCACTTTCATTCACATACTGCAGCCGTACCCACTTCCATTCACATAGTATTGTGTCACTGCCAACCTACCCACATACTGTTCGCAACATTGGCCCTACTCCAACCAATGTGCATACACCACACTATGCAAGCACCACCCTCTACCAGATGCAGACGGAAAAAGGTTGTAGCAAACAGGTTGCGGCAGAAGCTATCGGGCCGTTACGACAGCTGCCTCCAATCACCACACAAAGTAGTCACCTGTCTAGTACCCACAAATTGGTGCAATACGCACGAATACTGCAGCCACTCCTCCATTTTCTTTCACCTATTTACATATGTCACATAAAGCACTTCTCACTCCCGTACCCTTTCCCTCCATTCTTGCCGCCAACACATGGTGTACGGTATATTTAGCAGACCCTTCCGCCGGTGCACTGTCCTCCGATACACCATATTTTGACGCAGAGCACGCTTCCCTCCAGCCAACCACCGGCCGTGTCCAAAGTTCTCCGACAGCATGCCGTACCGCAAGCCAATGGCACTTATGCCCGCGGCGTGAACAGGGAAATAGATCTGCAGAGTGGACCCAGATGTCACTAATTTTTAGAGAAATACATTTCAGTTGTTTGCAACAAAAGTACTGGTCGGATTTCCACCAAACACACAAAAGCATGCTTTCTGACCCGAGCTCTGCTCCTGCCGCAAATTTGGTGCAAATAAGTCCAGCCGTTGTAGCTGTGCGCAAACTTTTTTCCACATTCAGTCTATGGAAAAAAACATGTTGGGACCCCCCTTATAACTTTTCCCCCCTGCACGAAACCTCACCAAAGTTCAGAGCGGACCATATACTTTGTTTGCAAAGTTTGGTAAGGATTCGTCCAGGGGGAGCGAAGTTAAAAGCTGCCCAAAAAAATGCTTTTCCTATGAGTTTAGCAACTTAACCATAACTACATGCCAATGTTGTGTTTCTTATTGGTATGGCCCTGAATGGGGACCAGGAGAAAGAAATACAGGAAGCCAGGTGAACTAGCGCACTCTTTTTGATAAAATGCTTGAGGAATCCCCCGGGTGAGAGAAAACCTCTCTGCACATTTGTGCACTCAAGGAAGCTGACTGGAATCTCGGCATGACGGGGCTGCCACACGGGACGCACTCAACCCCAGTTAACTCCTTAGCATTTGGGACACAACAGGGGAGTTACAAGAGGCTGCATGGAATGGTCTGGCCAAAGGGTTAGGATGTGATGCTGGAACAAAAAGTGACAAGGTGGCCTATAGGTATTGACTGAACAGCAAGATTTCAAGTTCTTTCCAGAACTACAAGAAGATTGGCATGGTCTGGATTGCCACGAGTTAGGTGTGCGAATACACAACAGGGTAACAAGCAAAGGCAATTCTTTTCTTGTGTGTCAGCTTTATCTTGAGCCTAGCAATGGCCTAGCCCCTGGTGGAGGGCAACTCACTTGAGCTGCAGAGTTTTGCAGCTAAGTAGGCAGGTGTGTGAGTGGTGGTTTCCTATAGGTAGTGCAGGCAGTCTGAAGAGCACCCTGGTTGTGTTGGAAGCCATTGCAGCTCCCTCAGGGCCTAAGAAAATGATTGAACTATTTGCAAGCAATTGGCTCATGATGTCTCCTTTCTTGTCCAGTATGGATACCTGTAATTACGAAGGATTTTATTTATTTATGTATTTCTGTGTACATTTATAAAGCAGCGCACAGAGCCCATGGGCATCTAGGTGCTGGTTACAGAAAAAGAGAGGTAGGGGGAAGGTGATAGCCGGGCTATCAGGGGAGTAGCACAAATGCAGTCAGTTGGACAAATGTGTTTTAAGGTTCTTCCTAAAGCAATTGTAGGAAGATTCTTGTTATAGGTGGGGAGTGGGGGGTTGTGTGTAGCACATTCCAGAGTGTGAATTCTCGGACTGGGAAGATTGTGCCCCCTGCTTTTTTCCAGTAGGATCTGGGAGTGGTGAGGCAATGAACGTAAGAAGATCTTAATGGCCTCATTGTAACATGCTTCTTGATTTTCTCGGAGAGGTACAGGGTAGCGTCATTCAGTAGTAATTGGTGGGTGATGGACAGGATCTTGAACTAGATTCCGTACTTAACCGGGAGCCAGTGGTCAGATTTACTTGCTTGCGAAATTTGTTGCTGTTTGTTCATGTCTAGGGCAGCCCGGAGGGCGTTGTTTTGAATGACTTGTAGTTTGTGATGCATAGGAGAGAGTTACAATGGTCAAGTTTGGATTTTATGAGGGCAGGTGCCACTTCAATCCAATTCTTAGGTGAGAAGAATGGTTTGCTGGTGTTAATGAGCTTGGTGACATAGCCTGGCATTGCTGCAATGTGATTGACTTGGTTGGTCATCGTTAGTGCGGAGTCCAGGTAGACACCTAGAGTCTTGATGGTGGCAGCTGCTGGGATAGTGTCGCCCTCAATGGTGAAGGTTTTGTAGGCTGGTCCAGTTTTGAGAGGTGGGATGGCGGACCGATGATGAGAAGACCAGTTTTATAGTCATTGAGACAAAGGCTTAGTACGGCCATCCAGGATTGAATGGCTACGTAGATTGATGTTATTCCTATGGCGTCAGATGTGTGATCTCCAGTGAGGGAGATAAGAATAATAGAAGTGAGAGGTCATCACAGTCGTTAGCTTCATCAAGCTGATTATTGAGGTTGAGGAGGGCAGTTTCACTTCTGTTCTTAGGGCGGAAGCCAGATTGCAGTGTGCTTAGAATGGGGTGAAGCACGAGGAATTCCTGGATTCGCAGGTACACAACTTTGGCCATGATTTTCAAGAAGAAAAGGCACAGTTGTAATAGGACAAAAGTTAGTCAGGACAGCAGGGTCAAGTGCAGGTTTCTTCAGAAGAGGGGAGATCCAGGATTCTTTCAAAGTTGGATGGGATGGTGCAGGTGGTAAAGGATGAGTTAATGTTAGCAGCGATGAGAGGGAGTAGGGGTTCCACACATTCCTTGACCAGTGTAGCAGGGCACAGGTCTCCTTTGCAACGTGAGTGCTTGAAACCAGCAATGGTCATCGTGAGGGTGGTGGTACTCATGGGCTGGAATTGAAAAAGAGGACCAACTCCTTGGGTGTCAGGTGGAGTAGCCCTGGCCGTTGTAACTGATGTGCCAGTTAGCGTGGTTTTTATTTTAGTTTGTAGCTGTATGATTTTTCCTGTGAAGGTGTCTTGGATGGTGTTACAACAGGCGTTGAGGGCGTATAATGGTGGAGGGCAGTGAGATGTGGTTCTCCAGTTCACGGAGAATGGAGAACAGCTCACAGGAGCTGGAGGCCACCTTGGAGATTCTCTCATTATAGACAGATGCTTTGGAGTTCTGGATGGCATGTTTGTAGTGAAGTGACGTTTCAGAGAAGCCTAGAGAAGGTAGGTGAGATGGCTGCTTAGTTTTTCTACTTTTAAGGGGGGTCAGGAGCAAGGGTCAAGTCGTAAAAATTAAAGTGGGGGGACTCATCAAATTCAATGGGATGTGACGTCACCATAAATTAGCATAGCAAGGTGAAACATGCACATTTCATTAAATTGGCTTTGTATAACCACCTACATTGCACAGTCAGGATGAATAGCATTTGACTTTCATAAAATCAACACACAAAACCAAGAGAGGATATTTTTGATTGATTGATTGATTGATTGATTGATATTTTCTTCGAACGGTGATTTTGAAAATCTTAAAATGTTTGCATGTTTTAAACTCCAAGAACCAATACAAATGTTTTCTCTGGGACTTGCAGTACCGAAATGGGACATTTCACCTTTAGTTGTTTATTTTTCATCAGGTTATATAGTGCAGTGGGTAAGTGTCCTTTCTACAAACCTGACGACTGTGGTTTGACCCCCCAATGGCAGCTTTAATTCATAAATTCAAAGATGACATTGAATGTTTCTCATTTTAGCTGGGGGGACTGAGTCCCCCCTCTGAAAATAGTGGGTGGACTCCGTCCCCCTGCGTGTACCCTCGACTTGAGCCCTGGGAGGTTGACCGTCTTGCTGAGCAGCGTGTTGTAATGCATAACCAAGAGAGTGATGTCCTGGGAGGAGGGGAAAGGGGGGATGAGGAAGAGGAAGACCTTGTAGCTGGTCAATTTTCTAGTGCTGCGGGCCAAGATGGTGCTCAGGCTGACTGCTGGTTTGGCTGGCAGAGTGGGGCTAGGGATAGAGAAAGTGATGGTGTGGTGATTGGATCAGGATTATGGTGAATTTGAAATTATGGCGATCTTACTGTTGTGGTCCACTATCGAATCTGGAGTGCGACCAACTACGTGTGTAGGGGAAATCATATGTTGGGTACATCCAAGGACTGTCAACGAATTGAATAAGGTGGTGGCATCTAAGTCGGTAGGGTCATTGAATCCAAGATTAAGGTAGCGCAAAAGTAGGGGATGGGTGGTAGGCTTAATATTGGTGGAGAGTATGTGAATGAGATCAGATTCAAAGGTGGTGATGTGGCGTTCAGGTCAAATAACGAGGTGGATGGTGATGGTGGCAATGTTGGAACGTTTGGGCTTGGCTGACATCAGCTCAAAGTTAGGAAGAGAAGTGTAATTGGTAGGATATAGTGTAAGGTAGTCTTATAAGTAAGAACAACACCACCTCCTTCATGATGGAGACAGAAGACCAAGCACAGCTATCTAAAAGCACCTCCCTGAACATAGCAGTTCGTATTTTGCCCTTCCATTAATCCAAAAGTTGGTCCTACGTCACCTATTGTGGCACGAATTTTCAACTGTCGCCACACATACAAAGAGGCAGTTTGGCAAAACGGGAAGAACACTGTGAACCCTGTTCCTTGTCATTTTTATTCTTTTAATAAATGAGCGGCTTGATATGTGAGCAAAGGTTTAGAATTAAGTTCAAATTAAATTATAGATTATTTGGTTGGCTGCTTATGTAACCTCTTCAATGAGCACACTATAACGTTCTATAGGTCCTTGGCCCTGCTCTCAGATTCCTGCTAACCATTCTTAGCACATATGATTGTGCTTTATCAGACAATCAGTCACATTTTACCAAGAGTTCTTTCTGTGCATTAATGTGTTCTTTAATATTCACGTGTAAAAAAACACCTCCACCCAAAGGTAAGTAGTAGCCAGGGTGAGCGACCTTTACCCATAGGTTTTCTGCGTGCAGATGATGAAAGGATCGTCTTTCTTTAAATGAATGGGTACAGATGCGTTTGCCCTCTCTGGAGCCACCTGATCAGACAACTCAGCTGTGCAGAAAAACTCGCTCTTAATCCATTTCGCTGTCCATCTCTCTGAATAAAGTGTAGAAATTCGCCACTCGCTGACAAGCTTTGAACCCATGGAGTCAATCAGCTATTTTTTTATTTTTTGAGGATGGCAATGAAAATGCGGCTGTACGTGGGCTTTTTTAGCAGTCAGTGTCGCGCCCGGCTAATGCTGAGTCTGATCAGATTGCAGTCGCTGCTCCATAGATGGGAATTTTCTGCTCTGTTGAAGCAGGGCTTCACACCTTCATTTGCTGACACGTCCTCTGCCGAGGGGAGCTCAGCTGGCCGCTGCTGACAGGCAGAGGCAGATAAGAAGACGCCGACGAGCCTGCTAAATGTTTGCCTGGTGGGTGAAAGCAGCAGCAGCAGCGGTACCTCCAGTGACCATTGCATTTTCCTCGCATGCTCTTTAGGCATCAGTGTCTGTCTTCGTCCAGCCCAATCCTTGCCCAATCCCACTGAATGCAGGTAAAAGCCTTCATCATTGCCCCTCTTTGTTACTGTCAACAATGCAGAGTGATGTTTATCCTTTCTTAGGGGAGTATGAAAGGATCAAGTACATGATGTAAGTCCAACCAGAGAAATATGTAGGAAAGAATAGAATGCAAGGATTAGACTTGAGTAACGGTAGATCCTGAGAAAAATAATAAAAAAAAGAAAATTGTTATGTAATATGTTCTTTTAATGTGATGGGTTCTATTGATTCATTCGTTCCATATAGTTTACACAACATGTATTGTTGCCCTGGTGTCACTATTCAGGGCAATAGTTTAATAAAATATAAAACTTGATGTAACTGCTTGTAAATTTACCCAACGGGAACACTATTGTGTGTCGTAAAGCAACGCGTAAACACATTATACTTTGGATTTACACCTTAGTTTTTTGCTTCACATGTGGTACAATGACCCACATTCTGCACTATTGCACAGGAGAAAAAGAGAATTTGAAGTACAAGCATCTGAACATATTTAAAGGTTTACGTATGTATTCACTGAAAAAACCTTAGTTAAGGTGCAGTTAAGTTATGCAGATTTAATTCAGCAGATGTGAAAAGTCATGTCCAGCTTAAATCGGCACATTCCTGTTGATGTCCACCATAATGTCAATGTGTATGTAATTGTGAATCGATTCTCTTATAATATGTATTTGTTCATGGAATTTGCAACGGGAACGCGTTAAGCTGTTCATGACTTCCCACATCAAGGGTTTTGTTGCATTAAATCTGCACAACTTAACTGCACCTTAACTAAGGTTTCATCAAAGGTTTTGTTATATCATTGTTTTTTTAAGGGCCACTAGCCATGGCCTTCAGCCATGTCAACTGTACATGTTCCCCTAATATGTTTCTTTTGGACCCGCACTCTTTGTGTCTTTTGGGCTCATTAGCCAGGGCTTTCGGCCTTCGACCGTGCACACTGCATCTTTTAAAACACTACCTTTCTTTCTGGCTCACTTGTTATGGACTTTGCCCATGGCCATTAGACCTGGCCTTTGGCCGTGGCCCCTTTACACTTTTCTTCATTAGCTTTCTTCAAGTGCCACTAGCCATGGCCTTCGGCCGTGGCCACACCACTAAGTTTCTTTTGAGCACACTAACCATGGCGTATGTCCATGACCAGTGGCCATGGCCTCTTGCTATGGTCCCTTGACATGTTGCCTCAATAGGTTTCATTCTGTACCGCTAGCCATGGCCTTTGGCCGTGTCCACTTTCCATATTGCACCATTTGGTTCCTTAAAGTAACCCAGTAGCCATAGTACGCAGCCCCGCCCATTAGCCCCACCTTACTGTAGCTGTAACGTTCCACTTTTTTGTATTCATCAAATTTTTTAACTCTCCTTTTTCCCATAACAACAGTTAGTATAACCCTAATAATAGTAATGTACTACAAATAACCCCGGTTATTAGTAAAATAACCATAGTTATTCATGTGATGCGTTTTCATTCCTGATCCCATTTTGTACTATAACCCTGGTTATGCGAAAATAACCCTGGTTACGAGAAAATGTTCAAACTCTGGACTTGCTCCCCGCCGCCCCAACCCTGCAATTTCACATGATGTCCTCTTTCTCCCTCCCCACTGCTAGCCTGATGCTATTTGATCCCCTTCCCCCTTCAAAAGGCATTTTTTCCACTTTCCTTTTTCGGCTAACCCTGGTTATTTCAGATATAACCCTAGTTATCTCTCGCATTGTAAAAAATAAATTGCATCCTTTTCATTTCTGGCACGCCTCTCTGCTGCAAAGCACTATGGGAGTTATAGCTATAATTTTGGGAGAAGGGGGAAACCACTTCGTAATCAAAAATGTTAACAACTACTGGACGGAATAACCTCAGACCCCTCCTGAAAATCCAGTCTACTCTTTGTGCCCTAGTTGTTTGTTACTGGTCAAATTCCATCCACTGTTTTTTGCCATTCACTGCACAGAAATGTTAACTTTTTCTCTATGGGGAAACTGATGGGAGTAGGTCGAAAACAGCGGTTTATTGATGTGTTAATAACCTTTTCATTTGTTCATAAATGTTTCCTAATATTTCCAGTTTGAGGATCTGTGACAAAGCTTTTGTTTGAAAAATATCAGCCAAATCTGTCATGTGAGTCGAAAGTTATTACCAATTCAATTTGTGGGCTTTCTAAAGAACTTGATACTCAACTTTACTAAAACGTGGTGACCACCGCACTATAATGAAGAATAGATATAAAATTGTTTCTTGTAGAAATGAAAGACTTTTTGATCCCCGGGAGTAGAAGTAACTGATGGCTCTTCATCAGTAATTTCAGTTCAGATCATGAGTGGAGGCTTCCACAATATTCAAAACCACCCCATCCCAACCTGAAAAGGGACACACGTATTGCAACCAGTAATTGGGCAGATGGTTGGAAGCTACCCTACCCAATAGGTTGATCAGCAAAGGGATGTCGACACTTCTACCAGGAACTCAGGAAATTATTCAAAGCTACCATGGCCCACAGGACTACCCGCAAATGGATACTCATACAGCAAGCAGGAACTTGGGAAATGATTCCAGGCCACCCTTACCTACAGGTCTACCCACAACGGGATACCCGTACTGCAACCTGGAATGCTGTAATTGATTCCAAGCCATGCTGATCCACAAAGGGATACAGTTGTGCAACCAGGAACTCTGGAAATTATTCCAAGCCTCCCTTGTCCATGGGCTGAACTGAAAACAGATACCCATACTGCAACCGGGAACTCAGGAAATATTTCTAAGACAGTTTGATGCACAGGCCGACAAGCAAAGGGATATCCACCATGCAACCGAGAACTCAGGAAATGATTCAAAGCCACCCTGGCCCATAGGCTGATCTGCAAAAGCATACTAGTGCTGAACCAGGAATTCAGGAAATGATTCAATGCCACCCTGGCCCACATGCTGACCCTCACATGTACTTTCTCTGCAAGTTGGCGGGCCATTGAGACAGTTCCTCTTTAAACAGCCTTGGGGTCCACATCTTAGAACAGTTGAGATGGAATGACCTGATGCCAAATTCATTCACTTTGATGTCCAATCAAATCAAATCAAATGGAGGAAATCACTGATTCTCTGCTAAATGTGTTGGATGCTTGGCAAATGCATGTGTGACTCTGTATAATAACAAACCAATACCTATTTTCATGTATGCCTGTAGAGTATGGCATATGCTCCAGCACTAATTATTACCCATTACCACATATGCAAGTTTGGTATGTTGTATACCCCAGCACTAATAAATACCCATTGCAAGCAGGCTACATACAACCCAACCGTCACAGAGAAGTTTTCAGACATCATAACCAATGTTACTGTACAGCACAAATACTTTATCATACTAGGAGTCTTCAACATCTGGTTCAAAGTGGAGAGTAGAAACTTTACTAAATCACTTGCCTGCAACCAAGCAAGCATGCACCTGCAACAAATGGTGAAGGACCAACCCGGGCTACCGGACACAAATTGGATGTGATGTTTTGCAAAGAAAGTCTAATTCCAACTGCTCTCCCAGTTTACACTCTCTGGAGTGACTACCGTATGATTCCTTTTGTGATTCACACCACATTGTGAGTATGTGCCACCCACAGACATCTATCCCCAATTGAGATGAAATTGGAAAGCCCTTATCACAATGGAACTCAATACCATATTGGGATCCACAGAACCACACAACTATCTCCTAGAAACACTCAGAAGAAATAATGGAGACACTCCAAAAATGGATCACAGCAGTTCTAGCCTCTGTAGCACCAACAAAACCTTATACCCCCTACCAAAATATATTGGCTGCAAGATGGGTCACCCCTCCCCACCTCCGAGCTTTGAAGAAAACAAACCGGAAATTAGAGTAAGCTTGCAGGAAACATTATACACAACAGGACGAAATTGGGTACCAAAAACTGATATGTCTCTATAAAGCAGACATCCTTAATTCAAAGAAAAATCACAATGCCAAACTAATCTTGACAGCAAGCAATACACAGAACGAGACGTACAACATCATGCATGAGATGAGAATCTCAACAGCATGCACTAATGTCCCCACTCCCTCACAGAAACACTATGAGGACCATGCAAACCACTTTCTTTTTTTTTATTTGTATTTGGTTATCTTAACCTTTTACAATAATACAAGCACACACCCTCAACAAACAGTTCACATTAACAAACAAAAATCCTAAACCATGACACAATTTAATCAGACAAAAAACACTTAACACACTTAAATATAAAACTCATCAGCACCTAAATTATTAACAATTTGAAAATAAGATTTAAAAGAACACCATAGAATACCAAGAGAACAAAATTCATCAGTCTCCTTACTGAGACATTTGCATTTCTAGACTGAGGCACTCGGAGTCCTTGTCCAAAAATGTATAGAACAATCTCACATCTTTCTAACATTTGTATTACAGCTATTGTTTTCTGCTGTGAGTAACCTTCAATCAGACTTTCCACAAATGAGTCTTTTAGACAATATATTGGTTCAGGCATAAATCTATTAAACAAAAGCAATCTAGCACTCCTTGTGCCATCACAGGACATAAGCAGGTGTTTGGTGGATTGAGCTTCCGGGTTTTTGCAAATGTGACAGAATTTTAGGGCCAATTCTCCCTGTCCTCTTTTTGCCAGTACTTCACCAATATGGATGACGTTTAGTCTTAATCTTAAGAATTTATTTCTAATTCTCCAGTCCGGAAAATTTATCAGGTACTTACTTAGGAAACCCAGTTTTCTCTCAGCTAACTGTAATTGGTTGGGATGGGCCCCCAAGCAAACCCCCATGATTGTATGGATCCAGTCCATTTCATCCCATTTCTTTTTCGCTTTCACAGGATTTTCTGTTACCAATTTTTTCTCTATATCTGTATCTAATAATCATTTTTCCACCTGAGCACTTAAAGTTGAAAGCATTTTCGATTTGTTTGACTCTAGGTGAGCTTTTATGTCGGAATAAAGAGAATCATCCAGGCACGTCATTTCACCAAAATTCCAGGGGTAGCGGAAGTGACATCACATGAGCTTTGACCTCTGATGACATCACAGGAAGTGATATAATCTCACCCACCCCCAACCTTGAAGTGACATCAGAGGAAGCGATGGAACACAACCTTTCAACTCCTTGACAAAAGAGGAAGGGACATTACATATTGTTCCTAAGTACACTACGAAAAATATGGTTGCGATATCACTATAATGTTATATACATTTCATACAAGAATGGATCACCATATGTATCGCTAATATCAGTGTGTATAGGCCCATATTACCAAATTACTGTGAATGCAAGCAGACGTCCAAGGCCAACTGATAATATGTTATTATATGGCACTTACGCTTAAGCGTTTTATATAGATGAAATATACATACAATATCACCCAACCTGTGTTGGTACTCGTTTATCGACATAAGAAGGAAGAAAGACTGAGTTGAGGTGTTAAAGAACAGACTAAATCAGTGACTCACCCCCTGAAGTGTGCCTGGAAATAAATCTTTATGATTCTAGCAATTATTGGATAGAATTCCAGAAAGACAAATTATGTGTTATTCCTATTCTTTCTTATTTAGAGTCACTGCTCAAAGTGATACACTTGTGGAAGGCCGTTTTTGAACAAGAAAGTCAGACACTCCAAAAATAAAAAGCCACATGACACTGGCCACAGCCCAGGAGCATGCATTTAAAAAAAAAAAAAATTAAAAAAAAGAAAATCTTTAAAAGAAAAAAAATCTAGGGGTAGCAAGGGAGACCAAAGGGGTCGCAACTGCGACCCCTGGCGACCCCCAAATGTTGTCCCTGGAATCATCATATGTTTTATTTAACCGTTGGAACAGTGATATCAATTTCCAGCCTACATGGGAGTTCAGGAATTTTAGGCCCAACTCGTACCTGATATTGACCATCGAGAGGCTCATTGGAAGCCCTAGAGTGTTTTTCCATAGGAGACGCTCCCAGTTTTCCCATGTGATGTTCCATAATTGAGGTTTGGCTTCCAGGCCATACAGTAACACTGGAATCACTTTGGGCCCGGTAAAACCTCAAAACCGGTATTAAGGAGAATCTACCATATCTCATCAGGATTTTCTTCATCTTGGAGGATAAGAAGTTTATTTTCAGTGCCATGTTTTGTTCTACTTTACATAGTGCTGGAAGAGCATAGATTGTTTATCCTAGATAAACAAGATCTTCCACCTTTGGTATTGTTTTGCCTCCCATTACCCATTGTCGAAATGCCACTTTTTTATTTTTCTGCCTGAAGACCAACATTTTTGATTTGGTTGGATTTATAGCAAGACCATTTTCAATTGCATAACCGTGAAGTCCATTCAGTAGGCGTTGTAGTCCGATAGCTGTTTTATCCAACACTACAACGTCATCTGCATAAGCAAGCCAGTGGGGTTTTACTCCATTTAACTCAGTGCTTGCCAACGCAAAAGAGGCTAGATATTTGCCCATGTCTGCTGTATAGAGATTAAAGAACATTGGTGCCCCTAAGCACCCCTGTCTGACCCCCAATTTACTCTAACCGGCTCAGAGAGATGACCATCCTCGTCCAACCGTACTCTAATGGTGTTCTTTTTATGGAATTCTATGAGCATCCCCAGCAAACCCTCTGGGATTCCTTTTGCCCTCAACTTCTGCCAGAGTCTTTCCCTATCAACCATATCAAAGGCTTTGGAGAAGTCGACCCAGGACCCATACAATTGCTGGCCCCCACTTTTGCTTGTGTTTTCGCTCAATAGATTCTAGTGAAAGATGGTTTTGGGTGGGTTCCCAAAAACTGATTGCAGATGACTAATCCAATCTCTTTCTAACACTAAGTTACAGAGATGGTTTCCTGATTTTCCTTCTAGCTGGTGAATGACTGACCAGAATTCTTTTGAGTCCTTTTTCTCAATCAACACCAACATGTGTTCCCCATCCTTATGTAATCTTTCTATTTTCCTAGAAACCAGCCTTTTCTTCTTTTTTCCTTATCTCAGTGTTACCATGGGATTTTCTAATGGCTCTTAGATTCTTATTTAATTCTCTTTTCCTGATCATAATTTCTTCATCAAAAGCGTATCAATGAACTTGTCTAGGGCCACCTCCAATCCCACTCGGTGGATAGGTGGACCAGACAAACTTTGAGAAGCTTCCTGGGGAACAGTTTTTTCGCTGTACATGCTCTGGCAGAGACGCCAACCTGTCATTCAGTTTTTTTCCTTCAAATGTATATTTTAGAAGACGGACTCTGCCCTTCCTACAACTAATTAGTTGGCTGTCTCTTTCTTGTTGGTCCAATAATAGGTCTGGAAAAAGGAGCGCAAGTCGCAGATGGTCACTACCTCCCCCCTCATTGATATTTAACATCACCTTTTGTTTAAATAGAATGTTGGATAGAAACAAAAAGTCCAGGCTTGAGCCGGAATTGCCTTGAATTCTCGTTGGTCTTGAGGGAATGTCTCCCGGAAGTATTCCGTTTGCCATTTTTAGGCCACAATCCTTTAGGAATTCTACCCATAACCTTCCATTTTCCGTTATTCTGCACCCAGATCCTTTGGTTTGCTCTTTTGTCAAATTTGTACATTTGAAGTTCAAATCTCCCCCAAATATTATTTCTGCTCCTGTATACAAGTTTCTCATTTTTCCCAAAGAGAGTGCTAAAGCATCCAAAAAGAACCTGAGTTCTGGACATACGGGATTCCAATAAATGTAGAAAAGAATGTCCAAGACTCCCGTTTCTTTTTTCTCAATGAAGCTTTACAAATTTGTAAACCCTGGATATTACTATTGATTTCTATAATGTTTTTGAATTTTGAACATTTAACTGCCAAGAGCATCCCTCCACTGGGTCTACCCATTGATTTGTGTGTGGCCGCTTGCGACTTTATCTGATATCCCTCTACTAAAGTATGGTTTATCATCCATGTTTCTTGAAGCATGATGACATCTCCCACCCGAAATAAGTAATTTTTCATGGTCTTGGACGTAAAATTATAGGGCCCCCGTGTGTTCCAGCAGAAAACATTCAACCCCCCACTTTTAAAACAGTCCTAAAGATTCAGCATCATTAGCATTATGCCCAAGGACCATACCAATAATATCACCATTGACGCATCCCAAGAATCAACCACAATGCTGAACTATTTGGCAGCAATATCCACGGATGACTAAACTGGTGAAGGAAAGCAAAAAAGCTGGCTCCTCAACAGACACCTGCCCACCAGACATCTACAAGACCATGCTTAGCAAAGAAACACCTGCACATTGCTTGCACAAGCTCATTAACCACTTGATGGAAATGGGAGCCATCCACTGAAAGCTTAAAATCTGTCTACATTAAAACCTTACTTAATGATCCCACAGGAAGAACAGACAATCTCACCAATTACCGGCCAATAGCAGATATCCCTTACTCATCCAAACCCCTAGAAACATACATATATCAACAACTCCTAACACACATGGGACCCAGCCAGGCACAAGTCCTTTTCAGACATATGAGCGGGAATGAATCAGACCTATTCTCCATATAAGATGACCTTAATATGAACACTGTCTCGAAAATCACATCTGACCTAATACTGTTAGTCCCCTCAGCCACTTTTGACACGGTCAACCATGTAACCCTGATCAAAAGAATAGAAGAAACAGGGGTAAGCAACACCACTCTGCAATGGGAAAATCTTTAATGACAAGAGCAGAAAACAGTTTTAAGAGTTTGGTTCAGAAATGTAACTTTGGTAATTGATAAGTCACATGGGATGGAGGCAATTTGAATAAAAAGTAAGGTAATTGACTTCCATAAGTGTGCACCTAATTTTAGATGACAGAAAAGCAGTGAGAAAGGGTAGGTTGAGATTCTCTTCTATCCGCTCAGCTAGATATGCGTTACACCAGCGATTACTATGAACAGAACAACTGTTTGAGGGATAGCAAGATATCTTTTAGGGACATTTAGTCAGATGCAGGACACTTTAGATTTAGAAGTGGTATTTTAGTTTCTGTCTTTGTTGTGTTAAACTACAGAAGGGTCCAAACAGAAAGTGCTAGCCCTGTGACTTTAGTTGTAATTTACTGAAATTAGAAATCAACCATCTTGTTCCAGGTGTTTTTATTTAATCGTTATAGTCAGTAAAGTGTTGCCTCAAAAGAATTATTCTCCTTGTAACTAAAAACCGAATTTGTTCGTGTATTCTGTGCACTACCAAACAAATTCCTATTTGCATCTGTTCTATTAAACCCAAATTGTTGTTCCCATTGTGAGCAATCCCATTTCCCTAGAAGTCTTCCTGTTATGAGCCTCTGTACTTGTCACTGAAAACCGATTTTCCTATTGTAAGCTAAACCTCTTCCCTAAACTGCCTGTCATAGTAAGCCCCAGTATAAACAAATTTCCATTGGCCACCATATTTTCCCTTTGCATTTGCTTTTTCTCAAAAGCGAGTTTCCTACTTCATTTCTGTTTTGCCCTGGTGTGCTGAATAGTATTCTCTAAATCTTTGCCTATATCCTAAGTGTAAGCAATATGAACTTTCTTCCACTCTGTCCCCTGGCTGTAGTGAAAAATAATCAAATTCCCATTTTTCCATTTTGCTCCAAAAACGGGTTTTCTCTTTCTTTGTTGGCTTCATATCTTGTGGTGGTGGGCTTTACCCCAAAACCAATTTCCCCTCTATTTTCCTTCTACTTGCCACTGCCTTCCATTCACAGGAATCAAGTCCAAATTGATGTTTGGGGGTGTGTGTTGCAGGGGGGAGTGCTTGACTGTAGGTGCAATCACTTTGTGTGGAATTGTTTTTTTCCTGTTTTGTCATTGAAACACAAGCGGGTGTAACAGTCTATTTCAAACAGATTGTATTTTCCTGTTTGTCATTATAACAAAAGCAAGTGTAACAGCCCATTTCCACTTGGTCGCTCTAGATAGGATATTGCATTTTTGTTGCCACAATTTTGGTGGCTGTTGTATTTTGATTATCCTCATTCACATTGAATAATACATTAATAAAATATTGTATTAATACACACCGGCCTGGTTCCTAGTCCATTGTGACGCAGGGTGTTTGTGGAGGTTGGGTGCGAGATGGGTTGGAGGCCGACTCAAAAGAATCTGCAGTATATTAAAAATAAAAAGCATTTTATTGTGCGTCACATTCATTGTAGGGGAAGGAGTTCCCTGGCTGGAGTGTGCTGTGTAATAAACCGTGACACCCACAATACCCATAACACCCCCCAACACACACAGACATTGAACAGCTGAATTCCACATCTCTTTACAATCTCAACACGGCCAATGCATCCTTAGGCCTCCCGTATGGATGCAATTGACTCGTGCACCCTCCAATCCTTATCACCTAGAAGCAAACCCACATACGGGGACTGGTTTTTCTTAAATGAAACTACCAACAGCATAGAAAAAGCACTTGTGGGCACTCCATCTCCTACCACTAACAAACCAACACCACTATTAATTTGAAATCTGCCAGAGCACTTGGAGGCTATGCAAATGGAAGAGGTGCAATATATAAATCCCACTATTATAACATAACAAACATATGTATTATATTCTTTGGTTGACTGAATCATGGCTTACTAAAGCCTGTAACCCTGTTCATTCTCAACTTGTATGCACAATTACAAAAAAATACATCTTAAGAGGGCCTCAAGAATTAGAGGTGGGGAGTCATACTTCTTCAGAAAGATTTTCCTGCTATTATCCCTCCTGATCTCGAGCCCAAGTCAGCAGTGGAGATGTATTCTTCACTTCCACAAAATCCTTATGTTTCCTTCTGATAAATTCCACATGTGGTATGCACCATTTAAAATTATTAGGGGACTGTTATCCACATTAAAGGTGGCATTAGAATTGATTGGTTTACAACAAAGAATACTGACATGCCCTCTTTTACAAAACTTAGTAGCATTTTCTTTTTTTATTGTACTTTGTTTTTATTCAACCTTTCACTTGCAAGTAAAACCACATAAATACAAATAACTTTTGAACAATAAAAAAAAGAAAATAGTCAAAAAGATAAAGATTAAACATGCCATAGTTAATATTTAATTGTTAATGTTAAAATGTCATTAATACATCACACCCAACGTGAATCAAATGTACCTGTGGACTCCTGGAATATGTGTTTGTAGGTTTCTTTAGCACTTGACTAAAAATGGTTTCAAATGGACTCCTTAAAGTCTTCCCCTTTCCAAATACCAATCATTTTGCCTACTGGCAAAAAGTTTAAACAGAATCTCATAAATGTATCCCTAAATCCGGCACTGGGAAATTTATCAAAGAGATTAGAAGGACATTATGTTTTTTACTCTGTGAGTGGCAGGTCACTAAATAGTGAGCTATTACCTAATTCGGTGTAGGTGGACAACCAGCCCAATTCCCACAATCTGTGTTTAATCCTTGTCAGTTTGGAGATAAAGTCCTCCTTAGTGAGAGATAGTTAAGAAAGGATATGATCATGATCCTCAATGATTCAATTAGTGTCCTCCTTTACAGCTGGCTGTATAGTATAATTTAAATCTTCATATATAGAATTGAGAGGCAGGATAGTATTTTGTAATATAACAATCACATTCTGTCTGGAACATCTCTGCCAGTGACCATCTTGGATTGGTAATATCAATTCCTGTGGCCATATTGGATCAACCTCATCTGCATCCCAAGACATCAAGAGGCTCCTCTGGGAACAGCAATCAAGAAGAAATTACCTCAACCATCAACACCGAGGACAATATTTTTTCTCTCTCTTTATTTAAGTGTAGGTGGAAGTGGTGCGTAAGTGGTGTTCACGATGGAAGACTCCTGTTAGCAGCACAGTGACCACTACATCATTTGGAACATTTTCTCCTGGATTTAACCTAGGAATTGGAACTTTGCTATTTTTTCCTGTTGGATTTGCCATGCTGCGCCGTGAGCCTGTCCCCTTAAGGCTGCAGAGGAGGAGTTTGCAGCAGCCTGACTCACCACTCAAAAGCACCCACTTCTGCATCAGTGGAGCGGAAGTGGTGCATAAGTGGTGTTGATGGTGTTGCCGGGGGTGCTGGCGAAGGCAAGTCTGAATTCTTCTCCCTGTTGCATCAAATCGTCACCTACAGGGCTGCACTACGGGACCAAGAAAGTGTGCGATGAGTGACTCGATGGCACCAGAGGCTGAATCAAGTATAACGACTCGACAACAGGTAAGGAAGCGCCTTGCCTCCTGTCCTGCCTCACAGCCCACGCTGTCGCCTGCCACATGGCCAAGTCATAAAGTCCCCTTGCCCTTGAGACAATCCCGCCTCCGTTTTTCTAATAAAAACTTAGATAAAGGTTTGAGGGACGGGACATCAACTCGCGAGGGGGAAGCGGCCAACATTCCATCATTGGATATTCTGGAGGGCAAGGAAGTTGACTTTCCCCATGTATAACCCTCACTATCGCCTGAAATAATGGCCCCCAGAGAAGGAGAGGGGCTAAAATCGGCGGTCCAATCCCAGTTGTCATTAGGCGACCTGGTGGGGGGAGGGCTCTTAACAACGACAGCCCCTCCATTGCTCTGGAGTCAAGTGAGACAGTGGACCTGCCATCACCCTCTGCTGATAAACCGGAATGAGTAGAGAGTCTGGCTATAGAGGAGACTAGTTTTACTCTAAAACTCCTGGACCAGCCTAACATCTTGATCGACCCTGTTGTGGCGACGAAAACAATCACAACACACAAACTTTCGATTTTGACTACCAGCATAGTAGGGATGAAAGATCCAAGCGTCTCCATCGACACCCCTCCCCTGATACTGTCACAAACTAAAAAGCAATATGATGCACCTCAGGACACAGAGAATGAAGTGGAAGGGGAAAGCCAGCATATGGCAGCCGTACTGGGATGTATGTCACTGCAGTCCTACCCCAAACCAAATGCCTTGGAAGAAGTGCAACCTAGAGAAAGCCACCTGAATCGTAGCACTCGAAAGGAACGAGGGAGCTCTTCTGATGACAGCCCCACAAAGGGAGACCGTGAGGATTATTATGGATCCAGCAAGGCCCTGGATTGAGAGGAGGATATCTGGAAGAATCTGCATGAGCCACCTGAGACCCTCCCTCACATTGACCTGATAAAGGAACCAGTTAAGTTGGTATCAGACTCACAGGTTCAATACGGTAATCCTGAGGACGACAGTCTGAAGGGCCCTCGCTACATATTTAATGAAGATCTTGGAAGATCCTTCACCCCCGCCTCTCTTAAGGGGCTCACGGGGTTAGGGATGCCTTTACATTAAAACGCAAGCTTGGCTAATAAACTGATTTAAGACATCTCGAACATTACGGGGAGAATCATGACGGAAAAAAAGATAAGTCTATCCTTCATTATGGAGAAAATAGCAGCACTTGATGGAGAAGTGCCAATGAATCTCCACTCTCTGACTTTAAAGACCCAAGAGGCAACTTGCCCACGTATTGAGAGGATAAAGATGGTGGACCTACTAAGTGAGTTTGCCCCCAGGCTGGAAAAAGAAGCACAGTGTATGACGATCAATGAACCCTCCTTAAGGAAAAACAGTGAACTGTGTAGTAAAGGAACAATGGACGACTTCATACACACCCAGAACGTAGTCATGGAAGCCCTTAACATTGCTATGGCCCCTTCCTACAACTATATGAGACCATCAACGACTCATTGAATTCGGTCCATGCATCGAGCGTGAATGTGAAGGAGAAGGAGTAGGAAAATTAACTTGTTGGTTTTGTGAACAGACTGGATGCAAGACTCGAGAAGGAATCAAAATAAAAATCAAGATAAAAGCTTCCTTGAGTACGAGGCAAAACCAAGCTACTTAATGTTCCAAGACCCAAATCAAGCGAATCAGCCCATAACAATGTATATAGATTGCACTTCTTCTCAAGCCCTCCCAATGTCCTCTCAAAAGAAAACAAAAAACAAGCAACCAAACGAAAAGCGAACGGCTCTTGAGCTTTCTTAAGGAATATTCAAACCCCGCCCCGGGAAGAACTGATACCCCCAGCTAAGAAGCCGAGAAGAGAAATGAAACTAAGTCAAAAGACTTGCAACCAGCCTCTACCGGAACCAGCTCAACGAAGGGGATCTGACCATGACCAAGTCCCTGTAAGTGGACTTGGACTCTTCTGATTGTTTGAGTGACCTGATTGAAATAATTAAGAACAATCAGGAGGAGGAATCTTGGGAGAACATCAGCTTGACAGACAGGCAAGTCATAGACAAATATTCAAAGGCGGTGGATAAAAAGGAAAGAAAGCCCACAGACAGAACTAAACGGAACAGAATGAGAAAAGAAGGAAAGATGGAAAGAAGTATGCACAGGGTAAAAGTCCGGTGAGAAAGGCCGGAAAGCTGAATGACCTCCCACAACAAATGGAGGATAAAAGAACATTACGAACTAAACACCAAGTCGAGACAGTAAGACCGTCTAATTGGAACGACACTGAGCACCACTCGCATCCAAGAACTCAGGATCCTCTAAGATGTTTGGAATATCGAAGACAACAAAGATGACAAGTGAGAACATCCCCCAGGTCGACCAGTAAGAATATGAAGGGGAAAGGGAGGACACCAAAAAGGTTCGGAGATCAGCTGGCCTGACCGGGCTCTTCAAGAGAAAATACCATAAACTCCTTCCAAGTAAAACTAGAAAGGATTACAAAAGATCATAAGAAGATCCTCTTGAATAGAAAAAACACACTAATACTGCTGAATCAGCTGATATCACCAGGGAACTTATTACCCGATGATATAGCAATCATTGAATTTACAGACAAATTCAGATCAGATGTAATCACCATTCACTTAAAATCGCAGAGAGTAAAGGACTTGGTGATGTCAACAAAGGACAAGCTGCGGGGCATAGGCTTCAGGCTTAGTACCTTGGAGGTCGAGGGGGGAAGACAATGGCCTAAGGAATCCTCTTGAACCGGGCAAGAAAGGTCAAACCAGTAGGTCAAACCAGTGAACTTAAATCCATCGAAGCACCGGCAAAGGCATCCTCAAAAGGGAAACATTCAGGAACTGATGACACCAAACAGGCGCAGGGCAAAAAGAGAGCAACAAAGCCAGACATCCGGTTGGAAAAAAAGAAGCAACAGAGGCGGCAGGATGGAACTGAACGAAGATCTCTCATGGCCTCATGGAACACCAGGGGCTTTGAACATCTATTTTCGGAGAGAAAGCGACTTTTTGAGCAAGTTTGAAATTATATGTTTGCAGGAATCTTGGTTAAGAACAAGCCCACTATGTAAGCCTTCATTAACCCCGCATTGAAAGGTCTAATGGGGAGGCCCCATGCTGGGCTCTTGACTCTAATTAAGGAGGATTGTGACTTGCAAGCACTGGACCATAAAACACCTAATTCATACGTCCAGGTGTTAAAATTGGTAAAAAATAGAGGTAGCCAGGAGACCAGACTCCTGTTAATCAATACATATCGGAGTAGCTTTGAATGTGATTTTTCAAGTACCTCTCAGATATCACGGAATCTATTGATGAGTCCATGCTCAAAGATCAAAACCAACTGATCCTAATCTGCGGAGATCTGAATTTGAAGCTCATTGACAAAAAAGGCCAATTGAAGCAAAGATCACATCTGGAAACCTGGGAAAACAGATGGATCACAGAAATTAATATTAGAGAAATGACAATGCTAAATGGGCTGACACAAGGCGACCTTCCAGGTGCAGACACTTTGTTTTGTAATCTAAGTAGTGCTTACTTGGATTACTGCTTTGTTTGTTTGTTTGTTTATTTGTTTTTATTACTTGTATTGCACACCAGACCCAGGGGTAACCGGGCGCATTTTATAAGACAACTTGAAGCTTAGTTACAGGAGCAAATGGCAAAAATAGAGAAGCAAAACAAGGAAATATATAGTAATATACAACAGACATGTACAAAAATATATAATAGGCAAAAGAGGATGCATGTATTCACAGTCCTGATCAGGAGCTACTATGGATAAATAAGTCCAGGAAATGGGTGAACTATTGTATGTCTGCATTTTTGATCCACGTTATGAGGTTATGTCGGAAAGTGAGGTAGGGTTGGTCGGTCTTCAAGGTGGATGGTAGGGAGTTCCAGAGTTGAGCTGCTTTCACCTGAAAGCTACATCCACCGACTCTAGTCAGTTTAACTCTGGGTATGGATATATTGTTGGAGTTAGCGGATCTGGTGATTCTTGTGGGTTTTGTTCTCGTGAATCTTGCGGAGAGGTAAAGTGGTGCGGCGTTATTAAGACATTTGTGGACCAGCGAGGCAACTTTTAGTTGGATTTTCTCCTGAGTGGAGAGCCAGTTATTGGCTCGTCTAAGTTCAGTGATGTGGGCTCTCCTGGGAATACCTAGCGCTGCTCTAAGCACATTGTTCTGCAGAGTTTGAATTCTTTTGACAACTTCCTTATTAGCCCCAATGTAGAGTGAATTGCAGTAGTCCAACTTTGATAACACGAGCGCTCTCGCAAGTGTGATGCAGCTGTTGTTTGATAGGAAGGGTTTGCCTGCTCTTATCAATTTACAGGTGTAGGCAGTTGCAGAGGCCATTGTGTCGACTTGTTTATTGAAAGAGAAGGTGGAGTCCAGGTAGAAGCCCAGAGTTTTAACCTCGTGGGCAGTTGTAATTTGGTTGTTGTCAATATTAAAGGAAGAGTAGTTAGGGCCCAGTTTTTTGAGGGTAGGGGGTGTGCCCAGGATGATGATTTCAGTTTTGTCATCATTCAGGCATAGTCCGTGAGTGGCCATCCATGCCTGGATGATGAGATACACTTTGTTTACCAAGGCCAAATCCTTGTCGTAATCACCGGTAAGAGGTTGGAGAATCTGAGTATCATCTGCGTAATTAGTGTAGGTGATACCAAGATGGTCCAGATCATCGAAAAGGGGCTTAGTGAAGATGTTGCAAAGTGTGGGAGAAACACAAGATCCCTGGGGCACACCACATGTGATGGGGATGGAGTCTGCTGCCACAGTGGTGGAGAAGACTCTCATAGTCCTATTGTTGAGGAAGGATTGGATCCAATTTATGGCTTCTTCTGAGAAGTGCGCAGCCATATCCAAGTGTCTGCAAAGGACCTTATGGTTAACAAGGTCGAATGCAGCTGATAAGTCCAGGAGGAGGAGTAAGGCTGGTTTGCCTTGATCCCTAAACTCATCAATTTGCGCCTTGAGGTCTAAGAGGGCAGTTTCGGTCCTGTGCTGGGGGCGGAAGCCAGACTGCCGTACTCCTAGTAAATTGTTGGTTTCAAGGTGTTTCTGTATTTGAGAGTACGCCACTTTATCTATAATTTTTAAGAGGAATGGCACAGTGCTGATTGGGCGGTAGTTGGTAGGTATGGCTGGGTCTAGCATCTGTTTTTTAAGCAATGGGAGTACCCAAGATTATTTTTTCAAGATTCCAGATTCCAGATTCTTGTGGAAGGAAATAAACTTAAGTGGATTGAATCATTCACCATTAAGAAACAGCCTACCAGTGACCACGCATTGTTGGAAGTGGAACTTTTGTGGAAATCCAAAGAGGCGACTCAACAAAGCGTACGCCAAATAGAACTATCATGGGGCAGAAACAGACTGCGAATTAAAGCATCTGCCATCCCTAAATTAGTGATTCACCTAGACAATAACGGTGAAAGGAACAAAAATGCAATGGACTATCGATGGCTGCTGAAGGAATTTGAACTTAAGAGAGATACAAACAAAATCACAGAAATTGTAAGAAAACACGTATATAACATAGATCTGGTCAAAAGGAGAAGGGAACAATGAGCCGAGCTTAGAAGAATCCGACGAAGAAACTCTCCTGACAGAGAGGAAAGATTAAAGCAATGCAAACAGCAGTATGAAAACTGGCTAAAATCCTCTAAGATCTGGAGAGCACAGGCAGATGCAGAAAAAATGCTAGCTGCAATCAGCACCGCTAACACATGGTCCCGTAGGGAAATCATAAATAAGGGCAAAGACTTCCAGCCTGCCTTAATTACCAACCAAATCTCAAAAGAAGAATGGCCAAAGTACTGCACGGCCCTCTTCAAAGCGGAAGAAGCCACAAAGCCCACGCAAAGAAAGTGCAAACCCTCCCCCTGGCTCATATAGATCGACAGGATAGACATATCATCAAGACTTAAACAATTGAGCTCCTCAAGAGCAGCTGGTCCCAAAGGCATTTCCAATCCCAGAGATGTTTGCTCCCGAAAGACGACAGAGAAGAAGGTAAGTGGGGTTAGGAAATGGGGGAGAGGGAGAGAAAAGAAAAAAAAATAGACGTACATGAATCCCTGACGGGGTAAGAAGGCAGCCTCCAGCCATGTGGGGTGGGGAGGTGGGAGAAAAGGGGGAAAAACACATACCTGAGTCCCAGGCGGGGGGCAAAGGCAGCTTCTCAGCCGTGTGGAGGCTCAGAGCAGGGATTCTGGCTGGGTAATGCCCCGGAGAGGGCCAATCAGAATGCTTGTTTCGTTCTGATGGAGCCCTTGCCGGGTAGTAATAAACAGAAGTGCTGGATGGAATGAATCTGCCTTTCAAACCCATCTAGAGCCTGGTTCTAAGTACATGATGTCGAAGAAAGAGGAATTAGCTACAACATATTTAGTCATAACAGTCTCATCAAATTGATTGGCCTAAACTATTTTATTCCTGTTCTTTACCAATTGTTAATCATTCAGCTGCTAATTATTCCAATATAGCAGTTTTTCATTAGTTTTTACTTTAATTTTTGTACATGGTACACAATCAGTGCTAAGACAATTGTGAACAGTGCAATTTGTGAACACCAACAGTTTGTGCCAGGGCAGTGCTTGTAGACACTGCTTAGAGTATAGCGAATAATTCAAACATGATATTATCACAGGTTTAGACATGGTGTACTTAGTACAATGGTCCACCATCATCATTAGGACTATCTACATGTTCTAAATTATACACTAACATAGGTGGGGCTGCAGACAAGAAGTGACCAATCCTGCGTCTACGTCAGGGTTTAATTCCCTCAATGTGTAATGGACTCTACCAGTAGGTGATTACTGGGTCCATAGACGTTTCGTTTAAGATTGAAGATGCCTTCTTCTGGGCCTTGGATCATGTCTCTCTGGAGAAAGAACACACATTTGTGTTTAAGTGAAGATAAACTGAGTAAAAAATAATAAAATATACCCAAGATGTAGGCTCTGGGGCAATGAGTCTTCACACAAGTAAGAGTAAGGAAGTCATTTTTCCTTTTAGTGAGCACCACTGACCTGGTGAGTACTCCCATTAGGGGAGGAATACTTCAATATTGGTTCAGTTCTATAGGGCACAGGCAGTAAGTTGTGACGCGACGAGTGGGCCCGAAGGGAATGCAGGTGGCACTCCTAGTTGTCGTGTGATCTCTGTAGGAACAACCAGACATGCATAATGTAGTTGTGCCAAAGAAAAAAAGAAGGCTTCTAAGAAACAGCAAATGTGATGAGCTGGTAGACATTCCCTATATTGTCTGAAAGAAAGTAAATACTTTGGTCTTTCACATGCTGGGTTAAAGGGCAGAGTGCCTTGCACTATCGCGGCATGGAGGAACCTAAGATTGCTCAGATCACATACTCTTCTCTGGAAAACAAAGACATGGGCCCTCATTACAAGTCAGGCGGTGGACCATGGTGCTATTAGCACCACGGTCCATGCCGGATTCCGCCATGGTGGATGGCGGAATTACCGCCCCATTCCAAGGTGAGTGGGGAGGTAATTCCCCATTCACCATTTGCCCTTCCCCATTCCCATTTTTGCCCCATAGGGCATAATGGGGATGGGGAAGGCGCTAATTACGGCACCGTAAATTACGGTGCCGTAATTAGCACCAAGGTCGCTTAGCGCCTTGGACTTTAACGCCTGCAAAAAGCAGGCGTTAAAGTGTGAATCTGGCGTTAAGGGTTAACGGCGCTGACGGCGCCGTTAAACCCTTAACGCCTGACTTGTAATGAGGGCCATGGAGCTCTAAGAATGTAGCTAACCTCCTCGTGGATAGCCGTGGGGGGAAGGATGTAGGCAAAACCGTGCTTACCTCCACTGCGAAGGTTGGAGCGAAACTCGAGTCGCTGGGGAAGGCGAACGAGCCAAGGCTGGTTGTCGCCGTGGCAACAGATCTGTAGTTGATGAACGGAGTGCATGCGTATGGAGATAGTGTTGGCTGAACATGTGTCGTGCGCATGCGCAACAAAATTGGAGGACATCACAACGTTTTTGAAACTGGTGCCATGGAAATCATTGAAGGCATGGTAAAAACAGATTTGAACTGGTTTGCAGTGTGTTGACAAACAGTCAACGAGGCATCTCTGTACCCAAAGCATCCTAACTTTACTGTAGAGTACTGCCTCTCAACACTGTGCTACTCACCTATAATGCATTCACTTCTGCTCCTCCTGCTGCTCTTCTTATTCACCTCTCGCTACGCTTTCTCCAATCACGCTACAATGTCAACCTTACCTATCCCTATTATGAAACTCACAACTCAAAACTCCAACTGTTCCTTCCCTCTTCCACCTCCTTCCAACAAACACAGCTGAATAGCTAACCCTACTTACTCTAACACCTATCCAACTTGCCTCTCTTCCTCTGAGACTCAACTTCTCTACTCTTCCTTATCTAATCAACTGAACATTGCACTCTGGAATGCTCAGTCTGTATGCAACAAAACGTTCTTTATCACAGACTACTTTCACTCCAGCTCTCCTCCCCTAGACATTCTTGCTATAACTGAAACCTAGATTTCTCCATCTAACACTGCCACTCTGGCGGCCCTACACAACTCCAAACTATATTTCAGTCACTCTCCTTGGCAGAGGTGGAGACATCGGATATCTACTCTCTTCCCACCGCAATGCCTCAAAAATCTCCAATGCCACGTCCCCGCCTACCGCTTTTGAATTCACCATCTCTACCATTGCTCTGCCTCACTCACTTCACAGCACCTCCATCTATCGCCCTCCTGGTCACACTGGACCATTCTTTGATGACATTTGATGATCTTGAGAAATGCCTTGATTCTCTTTCCAGTAAACATCACCTAATTCTCTTAGATTACTTTAACCTTCCCTCTCCAACCACTTCTGAGAAATCTAAACTTCAGCCTTTTCTTAGTGACCATGCTCTTCACACTATCCATACCATAACTACCCACACAGGGTGTAACTATTTGGATCTCTTATTCATCTCCACCTCTCAGCCACGAATACTACTGTCACATCATCCATTTCTGATCACTCAATTGTTTTCACCACTATCTCCTTTCCACCCTCTGACCTTTCAGCAACACTTGCGTCAATTATTACTAAAAGGAAATTAAAACATTCCGCCTTTCCCCTTTCTCTCCGACCGACAGTTCTCACTCTTCACCTACACACCCAATGCCTCTTCCACCAACACTGCCTTCCCCAGCTACCAATCCCTACTATACTCATTTTCATCTCACCTCCCACTGCTTACTTGCACCCCTAGATCTCACAACCTTAGCCATGGGTCACCCCATTCATACATTCTCTCCACAGAGTCATGTGTCAGCTGCTGCGCAAATTGAGGGGTACCCACTGGCATGAGGACCTGCAACCCTACCTCCTTGGCCTGAACTCTCTCAAGTCCACTCTTGATAGATCGAAAAAGGGAATTCTACCTAACCCTCATTGACTCTCACCCCAACCATCCTCACTGGCTACAGGACATCTTAAACTCACTCCTCACTCCTCCTAAGTCTATGGCCCCCATTACAAGTGAGCCGGTCTGGAAGACTTACTCCGGAACGGCTTACTCCGAGTCTGCCATTAGGGACTGTTAACCACTGGTAGGCCTGACCTGCCAGTAGTTCATGCCACTACTGGCAGAAAAAACATTGAAGAGCTTGCACCATTAACAACAGTGCCAGTGCTTCAGTGCGCCGATTCCCATGGAGATACCGTTCTGCCGCCGCCTGTAATATCCTGGTACTACTGAGATATCGGGTGGTGGAAATGGTAAGCCGAGGTAGACGGTAGATCGCCAGTACTATCGGCAGCCAACCAGCACCCTCGCAATGAGCACCATAATATGACTATCAACTCCACTCTCACAGCTACTGGTCTAGCTGAATACTTCACTGCAAACATTTCCAAAATTAAGATCTCTCTGCTTACTTTCCTCAAACTCCCTCTTCCTATATGTTATACCCCACCTACACTACCATCATCCTCTGCCTCTCTCTCCCACTTTAGTCATACTAATAGTGACAAAGTGCTATCTCTACAGATAAAGGCTAACCCCTCTTGTGCCCAATCAGACCCTCTTGCTTCTAAGCTAGCCAAGACTATTTCCCCATTAGTTGCCCTCCCCTCGCTGAACTCTTCCTGCCTTTATTTCTACTTCACTTGCTTTACCTCTGTTTTCGAAATATCCTTGGTCATCCCTCTCCTAAAAATGCAAGAGGCTGACCGAACCTACCAGCTAGTTTTTGCCCTGTGTCTCTCCTTCCGCACTACTCTAAAGTGCTCAAAAGGGTTGTGTTCAACCATCTTACCAATTTCTTAAACATCCACACCTTCGAGACCCCTTTCAAGGAGGTTAACGCCCCTGTCACTCAACAGAAGCTGCTCTCATTAATGCGTCCAACTTCATTGCTTCTGATAAGAACAACAACCTATCCTCTATCCTAATTCTCCTTGACGTGTCTGCTGCCTTTGACACTGTCAATCACTCTACTCTTCTTAATACTCTCTTTCTTCTTGGGATTCGCGATCAAGCCCTTGCCTGGATTGAATCCTGCCTTGCACCTCTCTGTCTCCTGGAGCAGCAATATCTCTCAACTCACTCCTCTAACTGTTTGTGTTCCACAAGGCTCTGTCATGGGTCTGTTGATCTTTACACTATACTCCTCTGCTCTTTGGGCACTAATGTCCTCATTTGCGTTCTCATACCAACTCTTCATGGATGACAACCAAATCTTCTTCTCTTTTCCTGAACTCTCCCCTGATCTCTCTATCATTAAATATTGGATGGCTCTGCACTCTCTGATTTTAAACCCTACCAAAACAGAGGTGCTCTTCTTCCCTGGCAAAAGCTATAGCTCGTCTCTTCGTCTGCCTATCCACTTACCCCTGAAACTCTCCCCTATTTTCCTCCAGCTAGAAACGTCTGCATCATCTATGAACTTTCTCACACCTTCTCTACTTTCATCTCCAAAACTGGAACAGCAGCTTGTCTTAACCTACTAAACAGTAGGTAAATCAGGCACCTACTTCATTTCAGCACCACCAAACATCTTTTAACCACTCTTGTCTTCTCTAAACTGAGCTGCTGTTCATGGGCGTACTTATAGGGTGGGACAGGGGGTTTGGTCCCCTCCAACTTCTCTGATATGCCTTTTTGCCCCCCTCCATCTTTTGGAGGGAGGGAAGGGGGGCCACAATCATCAATTATGTAATTGGACAGCGCAAACCTGGCTGGGGTGCTCAGCAAGGCCTGTGCTGTCTCATTACATAATGCTCATTACAAGGCCTGGCAATCGCGCTGCAACACATTCAGGGCTGGGATGCCCTGCATGGCTCAGTCCCTCACCCTGGCTGGCCTGATTCAAAGTCAGCAGCCAGGGTGCTGAACTGGGTGTTGTAGGGCCTGGGGCCTGTGCTGTCACAGCAGCACTTCTGGGGGCCAGCGGCACAGAGCATCGCTTTCCGGCTTCGTGTTCGTGTAACTAGGAAGCGCATTCAGCTTCCTGGTTTGTATTTGGAGGCGCCTGAGTGCAAAGAGGTTAGGTCGGAGTAACATGAGACGTGGCCCGGGCAGCATTTGAAAGCAGAGCAGAGGTACTTTAAAAAAAAAAAATTAATTGTGTTTGTGAATGTTTGTTGGGGAGCTCTGTCCAAGGCCTCTGAGTCAAAATACATGCAAACTTCCTAATTAGCACATGGATTGCACCAACAGAAGTGACTTCACAGAAAATGACATTGCAAGGCGCATCATCAGTCTTTGATACCTGGAGGCACCCTGGAAGTGACTTTAGAATAAGTTGCCATAAATAAGTCAAGTGACAAATAACGTTGTGGTGCAAAATACATAAATTGCACTATTGTTATATGTGGAGCAACTCATAGTCATTAGCCTTTTCCATTATGATAGCATGATACATCAACAGAAGCTTTGAAGTGAATCAGAATCACTTACAGGGCTGCAGATTACACACAATGTGGTTCAATAATTTTCTCAGGGTCACACACTTGGTTCAATGGTGAAACTGGTATGTGGACAAATTAGGTGACCGTGCACATCTTTCCAGGCTTAGTTGATATAGATATTTATTAAGGTTTAGCTTTACATTTCATGTGCTTATTATTTATCTAATACATATAACATAATTTGTGAGCCTAACACATCCTCCTTGGGTTTTAAAGCCACAGTCATTATTTCATAAAGCATGCAACATTATGCACCCTTCTGATCACTCCCTCACATTCGCATTTCTAAAGGGACAAGAGTCCCTGCTAATAGCAACTCCCTCCCTCCCATCAGTGCCTTGTGGCTCACATTGTAATACTCTGTTGATACAGAGCAAGAGGCTCTGCTGCTCGGTGCTCCTTGGCACATTGTCAGGAATTTGCTCAGCACACATTGGGCCTCATTATGATACTGGCGGTAGCTGTGCTGGTAAAATCGTCACGACTGCCGTCAGTATCATTTTGTTTGCGGTGCCCACGAATGGGCAATTACTGTGTCATTACGGCCTTGACTGACCCGGTAATTGCCCATTTGTGGGCGGTGGAAAATATTCTTCCCCATTCCCATTGAGCCACATAGGGCTCAATGGGAATGGGGAAGCCGGATGCACCGGCACCATTCTTGAATGGTGCGGATGCATCTGACATGCTCTGCTTGCTGGGTCAGACCTGGCGGGCAAAAAGGCACCCGCAAGCAGAACTCCTAGTTTGCCGGTCCGGCAGTAACAGCACCGGTAGATTATCAACGCTGTTGCTACCGGACTGGCAAACTTATAATGAGGCCCATTGTCCTGCCAGCGAGACACTTTTGCCTTGGCCACCCTCTTTGAGGTGCCGAATGGGAGAGGTGTCCCAATGACAAATGTCCCACTCTGGCTCTTAAAAGAGCTACAGGGGGAGCGTCAGCTTGAATCCATTTGAACACAGGAAAACATACCTTAATTTTAATCAGTCAGAATCTTGTAGAAAAAATCTATCAGCACGTAGATATATAAGGTGCTGTGCAGAACCCATGTTTGGATATATATGGTATTTAAAAATCTATATCAATTATACTTGGTCACCCACTGCACTACATGAACCAATGGTTTCTGCCTTTGAATGAAAGGAAAAATCAGGCAAAATGCTGACATTACAGTGAATCTGGTCCTTTCGGCCATGGCTTTATAGTTCAGCTAGCTCAAGTCAACATATGCCAAAATTTCAGGTATCAGGGGATGATAAAGTCTGGTCTGCTCAATGGACCTTGCACCACCCACTGTTTCCGTGTGTTATTCTAAATGTACATATACATGTGTGCACACAGTGTATGACAGTGGAGGTGCTGGGTGCATTTGTGCGTGAGTGAGAGTGTGTGCAAGCATATGTGTGTTGACTTTTGTGTCTGAATGAATGATAAATAATACATTGTTTGTATGTTCTAGTGGAATTCAATTTGTGAATGTTATGTTGTGTCACTGGGTGCATGGCAGGCCGGCTGAAGATGTCTGGGGGCCCAATTGAATTTTAAAGATACGCCACAAGTCTTATGAAAGTTATAACAGAGTGTCAGCAATGGATTCTTGTGGTGTACTAGTTTAATGTTATCCCTCAGAGATTTAGTTGTTTGACCAACGTACAAAATCATGGCAGAATTAACTGTAGTCATTTTCGCCATACTCACCTGTCTTCGGAGCATCTCCATGACCCGAAGCAGCACCCGTTGAATCGCCGCCCGAAACATCAGCATCTGGAAAGACAAGAACAAACAAAAGGTGAGCGGGGTTCCGCCAAAGACATTCTTTTACTTACCGCAAGATACTTACTTGGAATTTTACCGCTCTAGGCAGCGCTGGTCACCATCCTACGTTAGACATTTTCGGAAAGGTGCCACGCCTGTAAAGAAGATAGAGAACTATTGGTTAATGACATTTGGAACAATATTACTTGCTAGACAGTGCTTGGTACAAACTGACTCTTACCTAAGCGCTACCTTCATCCATCGAGGCGAACACACTCCTTGGATCACGCTGCAAGGGAAAAGGAATGAAAGGAGCAAGAGTGAATTAACAGACATTTGAACTCTAAAAGAACTGTACATTCGGTTTACACACTACTTACCTCTGAGTCATTGTTGTCTGGAACTCTGCCAAATACCTTCGGATAAGTGAAGTAACTGAACTTCTACGTGCCCCTGCACTCCACGCAGGATGGAGAGTTCATCCTTCCAACAATAAGGTGAGGCTTTATGAAGGGGAATACTGGAAGTTTTCAGGGAAAATAGTGTTAGTGTAACCTCTCTACCACGGGTGGCTAATCCCCTTTACTGCTTTTAGGAAAATATTCTTGTGGGCCAGGCAGACGAAACTGAGTGGGCAAGTGCAATCGATCATCACTTCGCTACGAGTCACACTGGTGGAGACCGCAGCAGTCCAGCTTCGTTCGACCCCCCTGTGGAATCCAGGTGAGCGTAACAGAACGCGAAGCCTTACTACAAATCTCCACCCGGGCGTTATGGAGACCTCAGAGACTGACCAATTAGCCCAACTACTGGGAGAACTAAGGGCTGAAGTGCATTCTACCAGACAAGAGACTAATGCTCTCAGGAGAGAACTGATTGTGGCAAAAGAACGTACGGATGATCTCGCCAGGATATTACTTCAAGCTCAAGCTGGGCACACACCTTTACCTGGACTCGGGGGAGCTTTCAAGTAATCCAGTGCAAGTAATTTTACCAGGGACAGTTCCTTTAGCACCGCTAGAACGCTTTGCGGGGGACCCCAAAAGGTTCGCCGTGTTTATGAGCCAATGCCGCATGCATTTTTTATGTAGACCCGGAGCCTTTCCGAATGATCAAGCAAAGGTAGCCTTTGTACTATCATATCTCAGAGGCAGTGCAGCCAATTGGTCTATTCCACTAGTCAACCAGGATGACCCTCTTCTTCGGGTTTTTCAGGGTTTTCAACTAAGCATGGAAAGACTATTTGCCCGACATTACCAAGGCCAAGCTTTGGATAACAAACTTTTGTCCTTGCGTCAGGGTAACCAGGATCTGCTGACCTACATCGCAACCTTCAATAGGTTGGTGGTAGAAACCGGATGGCCAGAGGTCAAGCGGATTACGCTATTTCATTGTGGGCTACGAGGTGAACTAAAAGACTTTTTGGCACAAGTAGTGAACCCACCTCAAGATTGTGCTGAATACATAGACCTGGTTGTCCAGTTGGATCACAGACTTCAGAATCGGAAGGCTGATCGGGCTAGATTCGAGAATCGAGAATTGGTAAGACCTAAGGACAATGTCACCCCCAAAGGAACTGATGTAGCTGAACCCATGCAAATTGGGGGTGTTAAAGGACCTTTGACTCAAAAAGAAAGGGACAAGAGGCGGCAGTTACAATTGTGTTTGTATTGTGGAACCTCGGGGCATTTTTCACGGGATTGCCCAGTGAAACCACCTAAGAAGGTGGTAGGAGTCGCCGACAAAGTCAATATGGAATCGGAGCCGTGAAACGACCACACCCGACAAGCGTAGAGGTCTGCTTGCCGAGCATGAAGAAGGACACTCAGACCTCGCACCTAATTATACCAATGGTCCTTATAGATCAAAGGCAACCATCTTCTATGCACGCAGTGAGAGCATACATAGATAGCGGAGCCATAGGAAACTACATGGATCAAGAATTGGCTACAAGGATGAACCTGCCTCTTTGCAAAAAACCCACAACTGATGTAATCACCACCGTCGATGGGACCGAAATAGATTTTCCGGTCCAGTAACTCATTCAACTATGGATATGACACTGTTGGGTCAAGATGGGCATCGATAGAGCATTGTGTTTGACTTAATCAAGGCCCCACAGTTCCAAATAATTCTGGGATTGCCATGGTTGGATTCTCATAATCCTTGTATTGACTGGCGAGAAAAGAGAGTGATCTTCTCGGATTGTGCACACACTTGTTACCCTGAAAGAACTTTGATCAAAAGACTGGCTACGGTCACGAATCCGAAAACTGTTACCCCAGGAATACCAGGAATTTCAGGATGTTTTCCAGAAAGACCAAGCAAACACGTTACCACCCACAGATCATATGATTGCCAGATTGACCTCCTACCCGGCGCTCAAATTCCATGCAGCAGAATCTACGCCCACACCGAACCAAAAATCTTCATTTACGGCAATATTTGGATCAATACTTCGCTAATGGCTTCATTAGCCCGTCCAAGTCTCCGGCAGCATCGTCTTTATTCTTCATCCCTAAAAAGAAAGGTGACCTTAGGACTTGTATTGACTATCGCGCATTTAACCAAATAACGGTAAAAAACCGTTCCCCATTGCCGCTGATCCCAGAACTACTGGACCAAGTAAAGGATGCTCGTATCTACACTAAGTTGGACCTCCGAGGGGTGTCTCATCTGGTACGAGTGAAAAAAGGCGACGAATGGAAGACTGCCTTCCGTACCAAATACGGATTGTTCGACTACCAGGTGATGCCTTTCGGGCTTTGCAACGCACCGGCAGCTTTCCAGTATTTTATAAACGATGTCCTTCGCAAACTCATAGACGTCTGTGTTGTTGTATACATAGACGACATCTTAGTATACTCTTCATCTGAATCAGACCATGTGAAGCACGTTCGTGTTGTACTAGAAAAACTACGCCAGCATAAATTATATGCGAAATTGGAAAAGTGCGTTTTTCATACTTCGGAAGTTGAATTCCTTGGATTTATCCTGACCCCAAATGGAGATCGAATGGATTCACGAAAGGTGGATTCAATCCTCAAGTGCCCCTCACCTACCTCGATTAAAGGGGTACGGAGTATGCTTGGATTTGCAAACTTTTACAGCAGATTCATTCCTGATTTTTCACAGCTTGTACACCCCATGACGGCTCTTTTGCGGAAAAATAAACGCTTCCAGTGGACAGAAGAAGCTGAAAAGGCCTTCCAAGACCTAAAACAGAAATTTACTTCAGCTCCTGTTTTAAAGCATCCACGTCCAGAACTTCCATACGTGGTTGAAACTGATGCATCCAGCTTAGCCATGGGAGCTGTCCTTTCCCAAAAGGATCCTGAAACTAGTCAACTTCACCCGGTGGCGTTCTGGTCACGGAAATGTTTAGCACCAGAGTTAAACTATGCAGTTACTGACAAGGAACTACTGCCCATCAAGTCGGCGTTCAAAGCCTGGCGGCATTATCTTCTCGGAGCTCGACACACTATCATCGTAATCACAGATCACAGGAACTTACAATATTTAAAGACAGCCAAGGCTCAATCGTCACGCCAACTTAGATGGGCCTTATTCTTTGCGTAATATGATTTTGTGATTACTTACTGACCAGGTTGTCGAAATGGTAAAGCAGATGCCTTATCTCGTATTGGAATGGGAGAAGCATATTCAAATCCAGAACCAGTACCCGTAATTTCAGAGAGAAGAATTCTTGGTACAACCACTCTACAGACTCTGGAAGACATCCATAAAAAGATTCAACAGCTTTTCGACCCTGCAACCTTACAAAGCTGGTTGAACAAAGGCAAAGATTATTCAGTCACTGATCACCTACCATACTATCAAGGACGTCTTTACCTACCAAATAAAGAATTACAAGAACATGTTATCTCCAATTACCATGAGTCTTTGATAGAAGGGCATCCTGGGATCGCTAAAACCGAGGCCAAGGTCAAAAGACAATTCTGGTGGCCTACTTGGCGGAAAGACATTAAGTCATTTGGACTGTCTTGCAGTATTTGCGACCAAAATAAGACCCAGAATAGGAAACCAGCAGGCCTATTACAACCTTTGGACATTCCGCCTACGCCTTGGCATACCTTATCCCTTGACTTTATTACTGACCTTCCCCCATGTAATGGGTATAACACCATCCTAGTTATAGTGGATCTTTTTTCCAAAATGGCCCATTTCATTCCATTAAAGAGTCTACCTTCAGCCTTGACCTTGGCCAAGGAATTTCTAAAACATATCGCCCGAATACATGGATTCCCCTCTGTATTGGTTTCCGACCGGGGAAGTCAGTTCATTTCTCAGTTTTGGAGGAAATGCTGTTAATTGGCCGAAATCGGTGTTAGATTATCAACCAGCCACCATCCTCAAACCGATGGTCAAACTGAGAGGACCAATCAGACACTAGAGCAATACCTACGGTGTATGTTACACCAAACCGAAAGCAATTGGAAAGAAATTTTGTGGATATCCGAATATGCATACAACAACTCATTGCACTCAGGAACAGGACAAAGCCCATTTTTTACAATATATGGGTGACATCCTCGAACCTCTTAACTCGATTCGCCCCAACACTTAGAGATGCCCGCCGTGAACCATCTACACGCCACTATTACACAAGCTTTTAAAAAGGCAACTGTACATTTGAAACAGGCTAAAGAGAGATACAAGAAAACCGCAGATCAACATAGAAGCAAAGCTCCGAAATATCAGATAGGAGACCAAGTTTGGCTGGCTTCAAGACACATACCTTTAAAGGGGACTCAAACCTTTAACCCCAAGTATTTGGGACCTTACACTATTAAAGCCTTTATTAATCCCTTGGCTGTCAAATTAGAGTTACCGTCAAATATGCAAATTCACCCAGTCTTTCATGTTTCACTTCTAAAGCCAGTACAACAAGGGACAAGGCTAACTGAAGCGCCTAACCCCATCCTAATAGACGGGGAACCAGAATTTGAAGTAAAGGATATTTTGGACTCAAAAATAGTCAAATCAAGACTTTTTTATCTGGTTGACTGGAAAGGTTATGGTCCACAAGAAAGGTCATGGGAACCAAGTGACAATATTCATGCACCTCGATTGGTGAAAAGGTTCCACCAGAATTTCCCAGATAAACCGGGACCATTGTGGAGAATAGCCTTAGGAGGGGCCTTGGGGGGAGTGCTGTCACGATGCCTGTCCCCAGACATCCGGAACAGGTCATTCTGTCCAGGGAACAGGCACCCAAGAAGACGCAGGAATTCCTAAAACCCTGCCTAGGGGCTATACGGGTTCAGTCCTGGCGCCGTAGGCGCCAGGCTCATATTGCCAACTTTAAACTATGCAGGTCATCCCGCAAAGAACTCATGTACAGGCCATCATGAGGCCATGAAGGGACTACTTTCCTTTAGGAACTATTTTACTGCTTGGGTGTGGTACTGGAACTTCTTACCTGGGAACTACTTTTTTCATGCTATTTAAACCACGCCGGAAGAGCAGCACACGCTTCTCGTTATTCTGCATCTTAGCAGCGTAACGTTCACCGTGTCTGCAGTCCAGCATCCAGTCTACAGCCACACCTGCCTTGTGTCCGGAGCCGACCCTAGAGAAAAGGAAAGAAAAAGAGAAGGTTAGAACAAGGAGAGTTCCATTTGGTCATCTTTTCCAGGAGCAGCCGCAGCTGTGGATAAAGGAAAAAGACATTAAAATAAACCGTGTCGCATTGCCAGCTGCAGCACCGCGCCATACTCACCTGTCTTCAGAGCATCTCCATGACCCGGCGCAGCACCCATTTAATATCCGCCCGAAACATCAGCATCTGAAAAGACCAGAACAAACAAAAGGTGAGCGGGGTTCCGCCAAAGACATTCTTTTACTTACCGTAAGATACTTACTCGGAATTTTACCACTCGAGGCAGCGCTGGTCACCATCCTACGTTAGACATTTTCGGCAAGGTGCCGCACCTGTAAAGAAGATAGAGAACTATTGGTTAATGACATTTGGAACAATATTACTTGCTAGACAGTGCTTGGTACAAACTGACTCTTACCTAAGCGCTACCTTCATCCATCGAGGCGAAATCACTCCTTGGATCACGCTGCAAGGGAAAAGGTATGAAAGGAGCAAGAGTGAATTAACAGACATTTGAACTCTAAAAGAACTATACATTCGATTTACACACTACTGGGATTCATTGTTGTCTGGATCTCTGCCAAATGCCTTCGGATCAGTGAAGTGACTGAACTTCTATGCGCCCATGCACTCCATGCAGGATGGAGAGTTCATCCTTCCAAACAATAAGGTGAAACTTTATGAAGGGGAATATTGGAAGTTTTCAGGGAAAATAGTGTTAGTGTAACCTCTCTACCACGGGTGGCTAATCCCCTTTACTGCTTTTAGGAAAATATTCTTGCGGGCCAGGCAGACGAAACTGAGTCGGCAAGTGCAGTCGATCATCACTTCGCTACGAGTCACACTGGTGGAGACCGCAGCAGTCCAGCTTCGTTCGACGCCCCTGTGGAATCCAGGTGAGCGGAACATGACTCCACCCCTCTCATTCAGTTGTCATGTCCCCCCAACATTTTCAGCTAAGTTACTCCACTGCTACTGTGCCAGCATCTTCTTTGGTCTCCACAACTATGCTTTCTTTCCTCTCAACAAGATCATTAACTTTTCTAACAGGACTCTCAATGAACTCCCTCACTTCAAACCTACTTCCTCATAGCGTCATCAGGCTAGATGGCTGATGATGCAAAAAATGGGCCAACTTTACATTTCTTCTCTTGGTTCCCAAATCTATCCATCGTAAGGCACCACTGTATCTATCTTCATCCATCCAACTCGAAAAGCCTTCTTGCAATCCCAATCAACTCCTTCCTGTACTTCCTTTTGCTTCTGCTCTTTCTTCTTGCTCTGCTTGCATCGAATTCTCTTCCCCTGGACATCCGAGAAACAGTCCGAATGGAGTTGTTCAAAACCAAACTAAAGGCCTACTTCCTCACCTCTGAGTTACCCTCTTAACCTACCTTTCATCTGCCTGCTAGCTAACATTTTTCCATTGCCTCTAACCTGCCGCTGTCCCTCATGTCCTCTGCTTCCACTCTTGCACTTTCGCCATCATGGTCACATCCCGGGCACAGCTGTCCATACTGACCAGATGCACTTAGAAATGCCCAATGTTCGTTTTCCATAATCTATGTGTGTCCACTTATGTATTGTCCCCGGTGACTCTTCCATTTACACCACTCCAAAATCTGGTGAAAATGTCCCTGAATCTGACCCAATTGTAAGAAACTCACTGTTTTCCCGTTAAATGAGATTTCTAATCTATTATACGTTTTTGTGTGGTCATACAAGCATTATTCTTCCTGCATATAAAAATAAACATTAAAAAAAATAAATTCCATTGAACGCGAGCTTGAAGGGAAATCAGACCCAAATCGTACCTAATTGCTGAAATGTATACACAGTTTGGCAGGGACAGTACCTTCCTTCAGAGAAGGACTTTGAGAACATATAATTCATGCCAAATTCCAAATGTCAGGCTGTAGCATAGGCCGGGTACCAGTTTGCAATTGCAATATTTCAAAAGAGGAATTATGTAAAATTGACAGAATTTATTTTGTATTACTTGTTTCTGGGCGAAATATAAAAACGTTTTTAGTTTCAATAAGGCATATAATGAGCTTAAATTTGTTCCATAAAAAAATGGAAACCCAAATAGGTCATCTAGCGTGTCACTTCTAGGTTGATATGTTCTATCCTACGGGAAAACTTCAAAGGGTACCAAGACTTGGAGAATCTTATATCTTTTTTTTGCTGTTCTTATTTAGTTTCAATATTGTTTTTGCAGCTATTTAGCTGAAGATCCAATTTAATAAACGTTGAAGGCTGATAGGTGTTTGGAACAATAAGTATCATGCCATCTGCATAATTCATCTTGATACGCGAGCCAACGTAATTCCATTTTAGGTGGGAACTGTTGACGTCAGCAAGCTTGTTTCCTAGGTCAGACATATAGAGGATAAATAGGCTAACATGCAAACCTCCCATAAGCCTCTCTGTGTCTCAATTCTGTTGGATAATGTGCCCCAGGCATTCAAATGCACTCTAATATAGGTTTCCTTGTGGAGGGTGATGAGTATTCTCAATAACCTCAGGGGTAAACCCCACATGTGCAACTTCCTCCACAGGTTGGAATGGTTGACATATTCAAATGCTGCTGTTAAATTAAGTGTTGCAATATCATTGGCTCTGTACTTTCCTTTCATTTTTTTTAAGCTTGCTAGAACAAATACATTTTACTAGGTGCCCACTTGGCACCTGAAGCCCTTTTATATTTTTGAATTATCTTTTCTCACCGGCTCATGTCTCCAGGTCTCTTAAGATAATTGAGGCAAAGATCTTACTACCGACATTGAGCAATGTGATCGTTCAATGAGGCACACTGATCACCTTTTGAAATATCGGGACCACATAAGTAGTATTGCAGGAGCCAGGAACCAGGCCCCCTCTGATATTTTTCGACAAAATGGATTGACAGTATCTTTAATCATAATTTGGGAGATTTTTTAAAGACATCATGTTCCGGAGGAGAGGAAATCACTGACGGGCCCATAGGTCAGCGCTCACCCTCAAGAACTTGTAAGACAAGATAGCTGCACCATGTGAGGAAGGGGGGGTGCAGGATTCACTTACTCCAACACGACTCAATAATGAGGACTCAGTAAATTGGCAAAGGGAAGTCCGTTTAATAACAAGTACATCAAACAGAGAAACAAATGGAAATCAGCAGCATTGTGATCACCTGTCTCGCTCCAAATTACTCGAACTTCAGTCAAACAGTCATTGTTATAGGCAAAACTCGTCATCACTGACGTCTAATTCTATAAAAAATCATCATGCAATATAATTGGTTAGGAAAGGTAACTTAAGTAGAGGTGTTATATCTGTATATGATAATAGGGCATGCGGATTGGATAACTCTTATCGGGTGGGCGTCTACGCCCATCCCTCTACATCACGTGTGATAGACGTCACTACAACTACAACGTCTTATTGGTTCTACTATCTATAGGACTGCAGATAACTTGGTCCATTGTGATTGGGCAGGTTACATCCCTAGACATAAATTTCCACTTTTAATTAGCAGCATGCAGAATGAACAACTCTGTGCCTGGTGTCCCAAGTTTCACCCTGCCTCCCTTCCATCAGTCAGTGTTTTAGGGCGATGTGTCAATTAGTTGGCTTTCGATGGACTCAAAACTGTAGTCTCTCATCGGGAAAAGTTATGGCATCCTAGGGTCCTGGATGACATCAGGCGGTGGTACTTCTTCGCGCCTGGCTGGTCACATGTTAGTTCACCATGAATCTGCTTCAGTTTCCAGCTTGTAGTGCATTTCATTCTGTTTCAGCCTCGCCACCTGCATGTGCCCCCCTTATCTTGACCTTCATGAGGCAGGCTGGTATGCTCTGTAGTTTGAGTTTTGTTAGCTGACGCTCTCCTCCCCTTCTCTGGTTGACCTCGATTTCCTAGGCATGAGGCGCTCTTTGTTGAGTTTGTTGACCTCGGTTTCCTAGGCATGAGCCGCTCTTTGTTGATTGTCGATTCCGCTCCTTCTCTTGCCTTTACCTGGGTTACGAAACTTGGCCTGTCAGGCCTCTGGCCGCCTGGGTACATTTCTGCTTTTACAAAATGGATTCCCACTTGTATAATGTGCCTTATTGAGGTAGATATATGGTTGGCACTTGCCGCTCTATCTTCTACTAAGCATTGCAAGCAGTATCAATTTCTTAGCATCTTGCGTTTCAAGCCTATTTACACACATTTAACAGGTCGGTTGCTTCCATCTTGTCTCATAGCACCGTTTCCTTACGTTCTAACATTGTCTCTTCTCTGTGTCCATTACATTTATTTTCGTAGTTACTCGCAATGGCGTGCTTGTCTTCGAAAGCCACTTTTGTTCATTCACAAGTCTGTTCAGGCCCTTGTGTCATTTCCACTGGCCTTCCATTAGGGCTCGTTGGATCTCTTCATGGACTGTCTGTAGGTACTCCTTGTTTCGTATCAGCGGCTGGTTTGGCTGTCTGATAGGGTACCGTGCTGCCCAGGGTTGTCTGGTTATGGGTGCTTCAACCGGTATGGATCTTCTTCTGATGTATACTGGGCAGAGTCCCAGTGCAGCTCTTTGTAGGTTCATTTGCTCTTCATACGTCACATACCGTGGCGAGTACTCTCCTGGTACCTCGAAATGAGGGGTAGGGGTGCAGGCCATGTCTGGACCTCCTCTACAATCATTAGTCAGACCATTCGCGCATGAGGCTCGTGAGTTCTTTAACATCGTTATTAAAATGTCTATATGCTACCTATCAATATTAAGAAACCATCTTGAGTGCATACAACCAGGTGGAGTTTCAAATGTTATTTTGGTTTTTACATATATTGGGCCTCATTACGACCCAGGCGGTAAGTTACCGCCTGGGCCGTACCTTTACCACCATGGCGTAAACTACGTTTACGCCATGGTGGTTGGCGGACTTATCGCCCCATTCCGAGGTTGGCGGGGCGGTAAGTCCCCAATCCCCATTTACCCTTCCCCATTCCCATTTTTGCCCCATAGGGCATAATGGGAGTGGGGAAGGCGTTAATTACGCCACCGTAAATTACGGTGGCGTAATTAACATCAAGGTCCCTTAGCGCCATGGATTTTAACACCGGCGGTGTTAAAACCTCCATGGCGCTAAGGGACCTCGGAATCAGGCGGTAAGGGTCGGCGCTGTTTACGCCGCCGTAAACCCCTTACCGCCTGAGTCGTAATGAGGCCCATTGTCCTATAATGCATAATCCAAGATTCCTCAGGTATCATGTTAGTCATATGGTGAGTCTGCCTCTAGTGACCCTAATTAGTCAGAGCCCAGAAGACTGCTTCTTTCTGGTTATGGAAGACATGCTGAATGCTTTGCTATCCCTTCATACCATTTTCGCAATGGGGGAGACTCTGGATCCATTAATAGGTGATCGCTGAAGGGAAACCATCATGTTTGTTTTTCCAATGAACCATCCACAACAAGTGAACCACAACATCATGATACTCCAAATAAGCCTAATAATGGGTGTTCCACTGTGCATTATGTGTACACAAGATGATGAAAAGTAGAGGCAGATTCTATCCCATAAGTTCTGGACATATCATAGCATAGTGAGGTGTGGTATTGTACCCTCTTTGCTATGTATACTTGTTGGTAGTGACCCAGGCTGGGCGATAATTTAGATAAAGCAGCTAGGATCTCGATATTAAAAAAAGAATATATTAGCAATATTATTGATCCAGAGTCGCTGGAAAGACAAGGAGCTCCCAGCTGTGATAGATAGGTGCATACATCTCCTTCAGCTATTTTAAAATGAAAATATAGTCCTACTTAAGCATGTCAGGTGGAAACACTTTAAGCAAGTCTGGGTAACCTGGAGAGTTACATAGTGGGAATGTAGTTCTCTTCAGTAAGCAGCTCCTCTACCAACAGATGAATGATGGAAAAATACTAACACTTCTCTGTATTATTATATATTTTTAATACAGGGCTGTGCTCCCACAGATGAATGTCTTAGGTGCACATTGTTCCTTCTGTGCTTTATTACTGCATAGATGGATTTCTTGTCTATTAATAAAATGGCAACTCAGAACATTGCTTTGTTTCTTAACATTACTTAACCTTTTGTTTGCTGAAATGGTTGTTCCACTTTTGTAATGTCCAGCATTTAAAACCCAATTTAAAAAAGAAACATGTTTTTGACATCATTACCTCATGAAGTGATTGAATAGGTAGAGTTGAACTATTAGGTTTCGACAACCTTGATTGAATATAAAATGTACCTCTGGTGCATTTTACCATTAAGAAAACTCAGGCACAACTCATAGTGTGAAAGGGCTCTGAGGGATGGAATCACCCTTCCCTCCCTTGCCTTGCCTCAATATTGCACACATATTTGACCATGAATTCTCCCTGTTGATCCTTTGTGAACTTTGACAATTTTGTGAGAAACTGCTCAAATTTCTGGTATTTCTGCAAATCGCTGAACACGTTCTCCCAATGTTAGTTCCAATAATGTAACGTCATCCTATTATTTTTATTGAAGGGCCATATTACATTTAATAGGTCCTTAGTCATACCCCAATCCATCAGACCTGTACGGTTTTGCAGGTTAGATTTATGCTGATATCTTAATAATCATAGTATGACACTCGGCCAAATGTTGCTGTGGGACCAACTGTCACAGTGGGCCTTATGAATATCAAGACTCTAGAGAATGGCTCAACAGTTTTTAATTGCCAGTAATCAAATGAGGCTAAAACTTAATAATATGTGAATAAGGTATGACACACTAATGGCCATCCCCTTCGACTCTCCTATGGGCTTACCTGCCTCCGTAGCCCTGCGTTTCCTATTCTGAAGTTTGGCAACTAAAGATAGCTAACACCAACTATTTATAACTCTGACAAGAGTGATGGCCTAAAGGCTGTTGGGATGGAAATGAGTCAATCCCACCCCCCTAGGCGCTTTAAGGTGAGGCGAATCCCATATGAAATTGTGTAGTGTACAAGAGGGGAGAGGACCGCACTATGAAACTCAGCGCAGACATAATATAGCGTGAACAAGAGATGCATAACCCTATTATGAGCAGAGAAAGAAATGCCATTTTGTAATTCTGGCAGATGCATAGTATGACAGGGCCATGCTGCACAACTCTTAGCTCCATCAAAGGACTTGACTAGGCCCAGATCATTAAGACAGAATGGGCTTGCATAACCCGTTCTCACGGAAGCGGCCTCTTGTTCCTCCATTGTTACAATCACTTAGTATCACTGAGAGGAATGTGCCATGTAAGGACGTGAGACAAAGCCAGGCTCCTTGCAGTGCCCATTCATCACAGCCAAAAAACCACCCAGCCTACCCAGAGCCATGGCCCACACCACTGACCTGATCCCCACACCCCTGCATTCTAAGATAGTGAACAACCCCAGCCCAAATTGTAAACCTACTGGTCATAAGATATCAAAGCATGAGCGACTGTTTCACCTCGTCACATAAATACATCCTTTGCAATGCAAGGTACAGGGAGGGATAAATTATAGATCAAGCTGAGGGTGGAAGTCTTGGGTGTGAGAGGGGCGGTATCAACAAAGCGCAGAATGTGTGGGTCCATATGACTACATTTCTTCCTCCTTTCCTTCTGGCACCAGCCCAGAGCCTCCCAGGTGAATGCCATAGTGATGTAGTCGCAGACTTAGAATATAATCACTGTTTTTACAATGTAAATTATGAGAGACCTGACCTTCACTCCGTGGAGAGATGAGCTCAGCTGACCCACGTGGGAACTGACAGATGGCGGAGAAGGAACCCAATTGTAACCTGGCATCCCCTATGGAGCAGGCCCATTTATATAGTGCAACCAATCAACAAGGCCAGTTTTTACTGTATACCTGTGACTTGTTTTCCCTTTTTAAACCATTGATTGTACCAACTGGAGTCAGAACGTTCTCGAGCAGCAGAATCCTTTGCTGATATTTTGTACTCTGTACAATTTAACCTTGTTATCCTTGAATTTTGAATTTCGAAGCATTTATAAACGCGCACACAGCAAACTAAATCGTATCCTGGCACAGATGAAACAAATTCAATGAAAAGGGAGCGGACAAGCTCATCTGGGTCGTATTAAAACAAACGTAAACTGAGCAGTGATCCAAAATTGTAGATTTATATAAAAATATAGGTTTTGAGACCTGCTCTTAAACTCATCAGCGAGTTAGCTTGTCTCAGATTTAGTGGGAGACTATTCCACAGTCTAGGTCCGGTCACTGAAAAGCACCGGTCTCCTCTTGATCTACACTTCATCCTAGGAATTACAAGGAGGAATTGATCCTACGACCTAAGGGTGCGGGTGGGTTGGTATTGTTTCAATTTGTTTAACAGATATACTGGTGCCATCCCAGGAAAACATCTGTAGAGCAGGCAACCAGTCTTAAATTTGAACCACTCTTCCACCATCAGCCAGTGTAATGATCAGCGGAGACCAGATGTGTGTGTGTTCTTGGCTACATCAAAAACCAATCTCACTCCTGCATGTTGTGCTTTTTGAAGGCGATGGATTTGATTACTCGGTGCTCCTGCCAAAAGTCCATTGCAGTAGTAAAGGTATGAATTGGCCAATGCCCCCACCACCGTCGCCCGATCTACTCGGGGCACATAGGGTAAAGCTTGGTGCAAAAGGCGAATATTATAGAATACAGACTGAACCTTGGCTGAGACCTGGGCATTGTATCCCAAATCACTCTGCCAAATACAGCCCAGATTCTTTACCTTGGTGGAATATATGAGGCTGGCTCCCATAAACTGGCTTGGAGGGGGGCATTTTTCTCCATCAAGGAGATGTTTAGGGCCAAACAAAATCACCTCTGTTTTCTTTGGGTTCAATTGCAGCCAGCGTTCTTCCATCCATGTACCTATTTCCTCTAAACATCTAGTAACCAGGGTGAGTACTTACTCCACATCATCGAGCCTGATGTATAGCTGAGTATCCTCAGCATAAGAGTGAAACCTGAGATGGTATTTTTCCAGGATATTCATCATGGCACGAAGATAACTATTGAACAGAAGTGGGCAAAGAGCCGATCCCTGTGGCACACCAAAGCACTGGAGGAGGATTTCTGAGAGAAATCCTCCAACCTGCAGTTTTTGTTGATGGTCAGTGATAAAGGATGCAAACCACTGAAGTGCACCAGGGTTCACATTAACCAGCTCCTTTAAACAATACAGCGAAATGCTGTGGTCCACCGTATCAAATGCGGCAGAGAGAGTGAGCATTACAAGCAGGGAGAGTTTACCCGCATCCCCTGCCTGCAACATCTCGTCCCAAACCGCCATCAGTGCAGTCTCTGTCCCATGGAATGGACAGAAGCCTGAGTGCAGAGGATGGATGAAGCAATGTTCTTCAACAAAATCCTGCAACTGTTTGGTAACTACTTTTTACAGGATTTTGCCTGGCCAAGGGAGACCCGCGATCCTTGCAAGCTATCTCTTGGCCAATACCTTCAACTCTCTCTTCTTAAATATCTTCCTTCTCGAGCTCTTCACTCAGCCGCCTCCAATTCCCTCAGGGTCATCAGCTTCTCCAAGCAACGAGTTGGTGGTAGATCTCTTTCTTTGGCTGGGGCATCCCTCTGGAACAGCATCCCTGCCTCTCTGAAACTTGAGGAGGATCATCTCCGGTTCCGGAAGCACCTCAAAATCTTTCTCATTGCTTCTGCTTTTTCCCCTCCTCTCCCCTCCTGACCTCCTTGCTGAAACTGAAACTGCACTGGTTACCTGGCCACCCTCTGATCTTGGGCCCAGGTCCCTCCCCCACCAGGCACACACACCTGCACTGCCTTCATTGCAACCCCTGCAATTGGGGACTGTTTCTGTATCCCCACAGTCCCACTACCAGCACTTGACACCTGATGTCTGCACTGACTCATGCACTTGCCACCTGCTGGCCGTACTTTCACTTATTGCTTATTTATTCTATTATCCCATGTACTGCACTGTCCCCTCCCCACCTCTCCCCGCACTCTCCCCCTTCCACCTTCGCCCTTCCAATGCACTTGCACAATCTGAAAGACACCTGGCCTACTAGGATTGTTGTCTGTCTTCCCTCTGTTCCCCACCCCCTTTACCTCGTCGCGCCTTGAAACACTTGTGTATAGGCGCGTTATAAATGCCATATCATATCATTTCCCTAGAGGGTTGTATTTCCTCTGGCATGAGCGTAAACAGCACTTGCCTTCATTTGGTGACCCTGCTGATGTGATCCCATCACCCCCATACCTGTAGAGGTATCCAGAGGGCCTCTCCAGAAGGGCTGTGCCCACCTATAACAACCAACCCCAAAACACATACGCTGAGTGGCCTTGTGGGAGCCGTATTTGCAGAAACCCGCCTGCTCTTTGCAGGCCGGTTGTTGACCCCTGTGAACAGAGGTCTTCGGGAGAATGCACGCACGTGAGTATAGCCTGCAAGGGATTACAAAGTGGGGTTGGATATATGGAGCAGTGTGTATAGTGCGAACACCCAGTGACTAAAATTAAGAATGTGGCATAATATGGAGTGTGTTGATTTTTCATTTTTTTATTATTAGTAATTTGTAAGGCTATTTAGGTAAAGGAAAACGGAATAGAGAGAGCCCCCCCCCCCCTCCCCCTGAGAAAGGGCATACTTATAGAGCTCGGGAATAGTAGTGGTTGTTTTTTTAGCTTGTTATTTTAGTTTGTTTTGTTGGTGTATTTAAAAAGGAAAAGTGTAAGGAGGGGGCCCAGAAGGGGCAGGTGTGGTGTGTGTGTGCAAGCAGATCAGGAGAGAAAGAGTTGAGTGTGTTAAAAGCTCTATTGGAGATAGTTGGCTGGGGAGAGGGAAGTGATGATTTTTGCTTCTGTGTAACTTGTTGACAGTATTAAGATGTATTAGAAAAGAGACTGCACTGTATATCTATTGAACTGTTTAACTGTGGCGCAGTAGCTTAGGCACTGTCCCACAGTCAAGACACATGTGAGACATGACAATGGGGGTATAAACGCCCCTAGACCACATATGCAAGCCCCTGCACCTATAGTGTGAGAAGATTAAGAAATATCATAGCCAGTGGGTGACTAAGACCAAAAGGGGGGGAATGCCCCACTCCTGGCCAGACCAGGGCTCCTAGACAGAGCATGTTGGAACATATGTCCACATACCTGACAGCAAAACACATGGAGAGACCACTGCTGGAAAATGTTTGAGAACACAGAGGACACAGAGGATCCTAAGGGGAAGGGGGTGACATGCAACAGTAGCAAGGAGACAGACAAAGGGGAAAACAAGAAGAAGGTAAAGGTAAAAAAGTGATATGAGAGACAAAAGTAATGGCCCTCCACAAAGGGAATAAACCAAAAAAATAGATTTAAATGGCAATTGGGGTCCACCAAGATTGAAGAGGTGACAATGTTTAAATATCTTGGTGTCAACATTAACAACTCTCCAACTGAGTAGCCAGTACAAGAAGCGCTAATATCCAAGGCAAAAGCTTTGGCTACGCAGATAATACTCATGGATTGGAAGTTTGGACGATTCTCTACGGCTGCAGCCATAAACCTTTACAGAGGAAAGTTGACTCCATGCCTTATGTATGGAGCGGAAGCCATGCCTAACATCTCCACAAAACTATGGCCCAGAATGGAAGGACTAGTCTAGCGAAAAATCTTTAATCTCCCAAACTCAGCAGCGACAGCAGTAATTTGCAGAGAACTGAGCCTGTCATCACTGGCAGCCAATGTTGAATGGTACAGCTTGGCCTTATTTCGAAAAATCTTAGTGCCTGTAAATTCTCTGGTGTTTAACATCTTGCACAAGGAACTGTTAAACGACTGAAACCCAATGCTATCCAAGTGGGGAAATGAAAGGAAACAGACCCTGGATAACATAGGATGTTGCGAATAAGATCTTCTTTCAAACCCTACAAGAGTGCAAAAACCCTTCTTGGGCAGGATTAGATTAACATGCTGGATGCAGCTGCAGACTGTAAATTGACCAAAGATCTACCGCCGAGGAACACTAAGCTAAACCAGTTACAAAGTTACCTACTAAAATTTCCCGAGAGATCTTATAGAGCAACCTTTATGAGAATGAGGCTGAATTGAAACAAATGAGATAAAAAAATGTGTGGCAAATTGGAAAACAACACCTGCCGATTTTGTGCTCCTAACAACGAGATCGAAACCATGAAGCACCTCCTGATCTACTGTGACGGGCTAAGAGAAACAAGAAAAAAAATCCTAACCCCGCTGATGGAGAACTATAAGACCGTGGACGATTAAGCCTGTTGGAATGCTCTTATAAGTGGGGAAAAGACATTGTGGGTATTGCGGCTGTATTGATGACATGCGCTATCCTACAACTCGTACCTGAACTAGCAACATGACTCTAGGACTAAGTGAAAAATGGCTAAAACCAAAACAGGAGGGACAATTCAGTGGACAACAGTTTTGAAGTGGAAACTGTAATCAGATTTGTAAAAATTGTTAAGTCAATTAAATTCAAATAAATAAAACAAAATGCAAATGCCATTGATACACAATGGAGCAGAAAGACCTCACTATGTACCCTGGGCACAAATGTACAAAAATAACCTCCTTAAGAACCCTCCAATAACTCACGCTGGGAGCTGGAAATGGATTTATGCGTTTGAAAAGAACACTTCAGGGGTTCCCTTAGCAATAGTGGACATTAAAAGCCTGTTAGTAGTGTGGGTGAAAGCTGGTTACCCAGGTGTATCGTTGAGGAATGATGCCCACAGTGGAGAGTCAGTTAACAAGATTAGAGCATGGGTAGGGGATGCATTGCGTTGCGACAAACATACTCCAGACTTATAATTGATCATGCAGTGCACAATGGGGGATGAATAGGATGCAGCGCAGTACATTCTCTGGGACCAAGAGATGTGGAGAGCAGAAACGGGCAGTGCCTGAGACCAATCAACATCACTTTTCTATTTTATAATGAAAAGGGGCCTACCTAAAGAAGTGCAGAAAACGCTTGCCCACGCCAGAACAGACGGAAGAGGGTGGGTACGCCTCTAATGTGGCACATGCAAGAATAGCGCATTGTGGGCTGAAGGAGGACAAGGACACTGGGGTGGCAACCCACAATTCTCAGGACCCAGTGGCAGGGAGGACAACAGAGAGGATGAGGTGGGTTCTGGAGTTCAAGTGGGGCGGAGGATTTGGGGGTCTGGGGCCAAGAGAAAGGGGATCCAGGGCAATGTTGGACATGCGGGAGATGTGAGCATTTTTCAAGAGAGTGCCGGAGTAGGCAGGGAGGGGGTTACAACTACAATCAGCAGACGTACTATGGTCCACATCAAAGGGAACCCCCAAGGGCTGCTTCGCAGAATGACTTTGATTCCATATGAGATTCACCAGGCTTACACACAGCTACACCCATAGGTCCCCTGCCTTTGTCACCAAGAACACCAGCAGCAGGCATTACAGCCTTACGAGCCCCGCCTCAACCCACAGCAAGTGGAGAACAGGAACAATTTGGCACAGCACCTAATGGCAAAGTGGCCTTGTTCCAAGGCGCTATAGTGGTAGGAGGAAACCCTTTCTCGTTCCCTGTGAAAGTCACATACCCTGGCTAGGACAGCCCACAGAGAGCACTTGCATGTCCAGTCCTATCAATGACCCTAAATCCAGAAGAGGAACTGTCGGTGGGGCCAGAGATAGGGAACAAACAATTGATCTTTATGGTGGACTCGGGAGCGGAAAAGTTGTGCATTAGTGAAGGTGATTTACCGCTATCAGGAAAAACTCTCGACATGCTGGGATTCTCTGGGGCTTTTTTAATGTTTGCTTACACCAAAGATTTAGACATGAAAGTGGGAGGGAAGGTCGTAAGGGCTCCTCTCTTATATCCTGAGAGCTCTCCTGTCAACTTGCTCGTTAGGGTACCTGTTAAGTAAGTTGAACATGATGATCTCATTCACAGACCGTGGTATCGTCTGCGCCATGCCTGGCATATGTTCAATGAGGGCAATGCTCATGATACACGCCATGGCACGTGATGAAGTGGTAAGAGGCATTGCAGTAAATCCTGACATGTTCATCTATGGCATTACAATGCCAGCACGAGCAGTCCCTCAGATTACCAGAACTTGCTGGAGAGTACCCACTTATTTCATCTTTCGGCCTGTGGTGTCCCCAGAACTGGTTGCAGGAATGATACTATCCCTAGCCCTAGAGGGCCCAGTGTTGTCAGTGAAAATAATTGTAGTGTTAGGGACTGACCCCCATGAATGCCAGTGGAGTACTGTGTTATGTATAGATCCAACTGTGTCCCTCAAATAATTGACAGATGTCGAGCTTTTTGAAGATGACAACAATGACGGGGAGATCATCCTTGAAATATGCATACCCTGGGAGATAATGGTCAAATACCGAAGAGTTCAGAGCCCCCTCATGACTGTGGTCACATCACCCCCATTTAGTCAGGCAGACTTACAACATGTTCCCACACACTTATGGACAACCAACCCACATGATGTAGGGATGTTAAAATAAGTAACCCCTGTAAAGATCACACTTAAGGGAGGGGCAGTACTCCCCCGGGTGAAGCAATACCCTTCATCCAGGGAAGTAGACGAGGTGATCAGGGAAACAATACAGGCTTTGTTACACCAAGGGATACCCTCTACCTCACCATGCAGCATAGCAATATAACCTATCAAAAAGGCAACAGGGGGCAATTGGAGGATGATCCAGGACCCCCTGGCCCCTCAATGACTTAGTACAGAAGGTGTTTGCTCTTGTCCCCATCCCGACATCCATTTTATGCAGGATCCCCAAAGAAGCAACACATTTCACCATTGTAGACTTGAAGAATGCCTTCTTCTCAGTGCTCCTGCACCTAGACTTGCAGTACCTCACAGCATTTACCCTGGGCGAAAAGCACTACGAACATACTTCTTTGGCTCAGGGGTACTGCAAAAGTCCCATAATATTCAATAGGATTCTGCACAAAGGTTTAGATAACATCCAGGTACCCAGCACGATAATTCAATATGTTGACAATTTACTGGTATGCAGTGACAGTGGGTAAAATTGCTCCAGAGACTCCATTGCCCTATTGCAACTGTTAGCACATAGGGATACAAGGTAGATAAGGCAAAGCTCCAGTACTGCCAACTGTACCCAGATGGTAAAAGAATCATCTCTGACAATGGCAGCAACAGTGTGTGCCAGTCCCTAGCACCCCACAGTGAAAGAAATGCAGACATTTTTAGGATTGTGCAATTATTGCAGGACATGGATTCTTGACTACACAGCATACACAAGGCCACTCTTAAAGGGTCTCAAGGAAGCACAAAAGGTGAACATTAAGATAGAATGGACCACAGCTATGGTTCAGAGTTTCAATGACTTAAATGAAATGATCTCAACAGCCCCCGTCCTCGCCACTGTAGATTACACACAGGAATTGAATATCTTCTCACACTCCAATGACACACTCGTGACAGCAGTACTCCTACAAAAGAGCACAACGGGCCACAACCCTCTGGCCTATTACAGTGGCACACTTAACTCTGTGATGCAGGGGTAGTTTGCATGCAAACAGTCTCTTGGTGCTGCGGCCTTTGCAATCAAAAAGAGTTCCACAATTGTAATGGGTGTTCAGTAACACTATATGTAGAGCATTCATTATTTGCTTGTCCACTCTCACCACCCAGCAGGCATCCACCTATGAGATTGTACTATTGATCCCACACATCCAAAGTGTAAGGTGTAAAACAGTGAACCCAGCCACGTTCCTCACACAACTATGCACCGCTGAAGATTTGCTCCAGCATAACTGTGCAACTTATGAAGGCAAGGATGACAATATTCCCACTGTTAAAGACAGCCCCCTGGAACAGTGCAAAATATTTTTTTTATGGGTCAGCATCAATTGACCATGATATGGGGTGGAGACATGTTGGGGCTGCAGTGGTACGTCTAGAGGAAAATAAATATGAGACACTTGTAATGAAAAGGTTGCCCATGCATTACTCAACCCAAGCAGCGGAACTTGTAGCACACATTGAGGCCCTTTGGGCGTCCAAGGGGTGTTCTCCACCATCTATTCAGATTCTGCTTATGTCACCACAATGGTGCATGCAGGTCTCTGACACTGGAAAAGGAGGCGCTTCAGGCCTGCAGATGGCTCACCAGTGCAGCATGCCCCCCTGCTGAACACACTGATTTCCGTCCTTGCAGAACACTCTATAGTGGCGGTCATTAAATGCACAGCACACACCAACATCACTGACAAAATCTCGTTGGGGAATGCAGCTGCCGCTGTGGCAACAGCTGCAGAATACACCCAGTGCCCACATCGGCTGAATATGTTGTCACAGCAGTTACACCACCCTCACTATAGCACTAATAATCGAGCTACAAGGTGGGGCACCGCAAGAAGAGACTGAGATTTGGATCAAACTTGGGTGTGTGCAATCTCCAATGGATCTCTTATGGAGGCAGCAAAGCACGGGGAAAGTAGTGATGCCCATGGAATTATTACGCACTGCTTTTGAGCAGTTGAATTACCCCTCTCATAGCTCCAACAACACATTTCAACATTCATCCTGGTTTGTCCCTAATCCCCAAGAATACCTCTCAATGATGGTAGGTCAATGCACCATCTGCCAAGTGTTTAGTACAGGGAAGACACTCAGAACATTGCGAGGCACCCTACCCCGACCCATTGGGCCATTTCGGGTGCTGTATATTGATTATACAGACATGGGAGAAAGGTGCAGTGGAGCACAATATCTCATTGTAGTGGCATGTTCATTCTCGAGATGGGTTGAGGCTGGTCCATGCACCCATCCAGATGCCAAGTGTGCTGCAAAATTCCTCGTATGTGAGGTTTTCCCCCGATGGGGAGTGTGTGATGTTTTGAGGTCCAACAATGGCACCCAGTTTTTCAATGAAATCTTCAAGATATCCCAGCACTATTGGGCATAAAACACTGCATGTGTGCAATTTACCACCCACAAGCCAATGGAGTGGTAGAATGGATCGCCGGTTTACTCAAAAGCAGTCTCTCCAAATTGTGCAACTCCCTGAAAAGAACTGGGTGTTTGGCCTCCCCCTGGCCCTGTTCAGTTTGTGCACACAGCCCGGTAAAGACCACCACCTCTCACACGTGAGGAAACACGGGCGATCAGGTGCTTGTCACGACATATGGCACCACCACACACAGAGGAGGCACACAATGTGGCAGATTCGCAAACTGACCCAGCACCCACCCAACCACTGTTGCTGGGAAAGTTAGTGTATGTCCGAAGCTTTTTCAGAAAATGAAACAATCCCAGGTTCCATGGGCCCTACGAGGTTATGTTTTCCACTCCTCTCGCAGTAAATGTGAAGGGGCTCTGATATTGTATACACCTTTCAGACCTTCACAGCGCCGCACCCAATTCCAGACAAACAACTAAAAGTAATGCAACAAGTCTACACAGTTTGTGCAGCTCAATGCTTACGATGTAAGTACATGTAAAAGCAATAAGCACACATGCATTGCTGCTTAAAAGCATCAGCTACTGAAGAATTAAAACTCTCTCTTTCTCTCTCTCTCTCTCTCTCTCTCTCTCTCTCTCCCTTACCTCCTTACCTGCAACCAATTCATCCATGCTTACCCTAACTTCCCATAACCTCCCATACCTTTATATGACACATTTTTCCCTACTACAGGTACCACAAGAATGAAGACTTCAATGTCAAGCTGTTCTTTGTCAAGTGATAGAAATATTATTAGTAGCACGAGAATGTATTCATACAATTGTGGCCTACGCTTCACGGCCATGATATCTTTTATCTATGATATGATATTTTATTTGTATCACGCTCATACACAAGTGTTTCAGGCGCAACAAGGCAAGGGAGGGGAAACAGGGGAGGACAAAACAACGCTCTTACTAGGCCCAGTGACATTAAGAATGTGCAAGTGCATGGGAAGGGAAAAGAGGAAAAGTGCATGGAAGAGGGAGAGTGGAAAGTGTGAAGCAGAGGATAGACAGATTAATAATAATAAATACAAAAATAAAATAGATAATGGAGCAATAAGCAGGGGTAGTGCAGCCAGCAAGTGGCAAGTTCTGTTTTTACGGCAGCAGACAGGCTAAGTCTGATAAGTGCATAAAAAGAAGAAAAAAAACTGCCCATCTAAAAGAAGGTGGGAGGGACCATGGGGAACTGGAATGAAAGTATTCCCTCTAATTTAACTCAATCAACCCCAAACAAAAGCCTGAATGAAAGAATGATTGAAAGTGTGCTGTTTAATTTAACAGAACCAAAAACCAAGAGCAGAAACATGTCAACTTTTCTGTCTCACCCCTGCTCAGGTTTTCTTAACTATTCCTAAGAATGGGTGATTATTCAATATGATCTGGTGCCTTTTCAACCATGCAGTTCCTGGCACATGGTACTTTCACATAATGGTGTTCCTTACTAGTTCTTTCTCTATCTCAACTACTGCACTCCCTCTTTCAACTTCCTTGTATACACCTCCTATACTCCCTCCTCCTGTCCCTCGGATGGTCACAAAGTCACCACTCTCTCCTCTCGTTTCTTATCCGCTGGTCTCCTCTCTTCTCTCTTACACCCTCTATTCTTCACCCTCCTCTCCTCCTTGCAACTTCCCACTCACCTCTCATCTCCTCTCTCTGCTTTACTCTCCTCTCTTCTCCTCTATACTCTCCTCTCCTCTGTACTCTCCACTAGCCTCACCTCTTCCCTCTACTCTCTGTTCTCCCCTCCCCTCTATTTTCACCTCTTCTCCCTCACTAATTTATTCCCCTGCCTACTTCTATTCCTACTTACATTTACCCCTTAAACTCTCTCATACTCTCGTCTCACTCCCACCTAGTCCTTGGCTGACCCTCATACACACCTTCCATCAATCATGTATTTTCTCATATGCACAGGTGCCACTTTCTGCCACAACCAACACCTCACCCATAACAATCTCTGCCACAGTCTCTACCACACTCCCTTCCTATGTTCTTCCTCCACCTGATCTGTTGGTCTACCTTCTCTCCATCTGTCCTCACTCAAACAATGCATGCCCTGTGTTTCCCTTATTCATCTTTTAAAGAGCTCTTTCTTACTTCTGACTCCCACTTCCCTCTTCATTGGCTCCATTGTTCACCTGACCCATAGAGACCAATTGCTGTCTGTCTTTTCCCAGGGATCAGATTACAAGGGACAAAGGTAAAATATATCCCCTTAACCCCACCCCATTTTTTGGTGCAGTGCTGTTCACAGGGGTTCAGCAATTCCGATATGTGTTTTTGTTTCACTGCTGCCTTTCTGGTGTGGGGTGAGCTGGTCCCCTTCAGCTTCCCATAAGTGTCACGTGCCGACACATTTCTCTCTTGTGGGTCATTTCATTTTTCCTTTTCTGCAGGGGCTTCTGGAAGAGGTGAAGACAAGTGTTCCAAGGCAGAGGCAAACTCTGCTCCCTCCCATTCCCAGAGTAAATTAGGGGTGAACTGCTGATGGACCAGACCTTCCACTTGGCCAGATATACTGCTACCCGGGCCCCTCATGGGAGGGACTAGCTAGCCTTCCCTGGATTAGACTGAAGAGAACATGGTCCTATCATGTCCCTGAGCCACTGGATTGGGACTCAAAGCACCAGAAGAAGCAGAGCAGCTGTTTTAATGTATTCTGTTGTTGAAATGCCATTGAACCATCGTCAACCGTGTTCGAATGGCCCATCTCTCTCCATACCTCCTACTCTCCTCATTCTCTCCCATAGAACCTGATAAGGGCACCAAGACTGTTCACTCTATGAAAGTCTTCTCCAAACAAGTGCTTTCTTCCTCCTCTACAACTATCAAGGACAATATTGCAACCCTTGCTCCCTCTCTGGCTGAGTTTTGCAATCACTCTTTGCCACTGGCTCCTTCCGCTCACATTTCAAGCACTCCCTTGTGCACCCCCTGGTAAAAAAGTTGCCTGCGGACCCTTCCTGCTCAGTGAACTACCGCCCCATCGCCACTACTCCTGTCTTGGGTAAACATTTGTAGAAGTTGGTCATCTCCCAACTAATTTGTCACCCCAAATCTGTTGGTTGTCTTCATGACCAACAGTGTGGCTTCAGAGCAGTCAGAGGCATGGGAACTGGACTCCAGAACACCCGTGAAGGTGTGCTGTCAAACCTCAACTCCAACTATCGCTCTGTTCTCATCCTTCTTGATCTGTCCCCTGCCGTTGACAGGGTCAATTATGCCACCCTCCTTAACCAACTCTGTGATACTCTGGGCATCACAGACCGAGTGCTGGCTTGGCTGACCTCTTTCCTTTCAAATCAGCCTTCCCAGGTTCAAATGGGCCCTTTTCACTCCTCTACTTCACTCTCTGCCTACAGCGTCCCTCAGAGCTATATCCTATCAACATGGCGATTTAACATTTACCTTGCTCCCCTCATCCACCTTCACATCAACTTGCATCATTCAAGCACCACATCGGTCTGCACAGAGCTTCATCTCGAACCCAACTCGACATTGACATCCCGTCTGGATCACTGCACCTCCTCACATCAGAACCTTGTTCCACCATCTCACACCATGTTGAGAAGCTTGTTTTAATGCTGTAAAACAGCGAAGAAGCGAGAAAGCTATTGTTGAGACGCCCAGGCCCCCTTGGTTCACTTTGGGTTGGGGACCATAGTGACTGATAAGCCACCCATTTGAATCTTTTTCAACAAGACATACTTTTTGGTGACATTGTCGTGAAATATTGCCTTTCGCCTGGGCTACATTACCCAGAGTGCTTGCATCATCTACATTCTGCATATTCTGTGTTTTTTCCACATGGGTGGGTTTTTGATAGTGGTTTTATAATGCAGTTACTGCAGATGGTGTGTTTAATTAAAGTATATATCATTTTATAGAACCTTGATTCGTCATTCGATTATTTTGGATTGTAGTCCTATTGCTGTTTCAGTTGTTACTGTTATCGCATTTACACCCCACTTAAGAGTACCGTCTGCCCTCGGCCAATGTTAACACAAAAAAACAAAGAGGTATATCTCTTGAATGTGCCTGTTTCACCTTAATGATTTGGATCACTATTGGTTTGAAGTAGAGTGAGAGCTCTGTAGGGTGTTTAACGGCTACTCACCAAAGTACTTTGTTGCAGCACCACTCATGAGTTCTTTGTGTGCGGAAGCATTTTATTTGTTCTTCTTAATGGGTCATTGTATATTCCTGGTCCTGATAGTCTATTTTGCATCAGGTGCATCCCAGGTATTTGCTAATCTGGCCCCATTAAATGTATTATCATTACTTTTGGGGCCAGATTACAGAAACTTTGCACTGGTGAAAGTACAAAGTTGCACTTTATTAGCACAAAGGCAAAGGTTGCCCTATGTTTAAAAACACTGGGACACATAAGAAAATATTTGCACCATGGCAAGAACAGTTTGGGATGTTATTAGCACCAAGGCATGTGCTAGTGTAAAAAAGATACATTTTTGCACCAGGGCAAAGTTTGACCTAGTGCTAATAACATTCCGTATTAGCAATAGGGCAAACTTTGCCCTGCAGCAAAAATGCAGTGAGAATATGAGCCCAATTCATGGAATTTATCGGGTGGAAAATCGGGAATTTGTGTGCCATCTGAGGGAAAACCCCTTTTCGTCGATTCATGGAATCGACTGTGCAGGACTTTTTCAGTACTTGCGTAGAGTTTGTGTGGGGCTGGCATGTCTCTGCAAGTGGTCGAGCATCTTGCGCGAGACTCCAAGCAGAGTGTGGGCCGGGCCTATGCAGCGACCCAAATAAGGGGCAGAACATGCAGAATGCGGAAACACATGTGAACATGTGGGCATGTTGAGGGATGGTACACGGCTAAGCAATCGCACGCCCACTCCAATACAAATACAACCGCCTTCATGGATTTCAACACGGAATGCCGCGTTGCAAAAAAACACACCCAAACCCTGTGATCCATTCGCCACATGATAGCAGGTATAAACTTCAACGCGCATAGGAACCAATGCGAATAAAGCACAAAATGCACACCAAAGCAAGGTTTCTAGCCACAATGAACCCAGCAATAGTAGAAGCTATTGTGCACAGACACAGCAGGAGGAGGAGGATTCCCAGGAACCAGATCTTCACAGCACGCACACCCTGTTTGAGATGCCGGATGACCAGTAATATGTCAGGTACAGGTTACCCCCATATAATCCTAGACCTCATCAGGGAGTGGGAAGATTGTGATGCTGGAAATGCATCGGAGGGACAGGGCCTCTGGTACCTTGTCCTTTACTGCTTTTTATCGTGTGTTCTGTTGTGTTTTCCGTGCAGGAGTTCATGTGGGAGTCCTGGCAGTGCAGCTCTCTCTTTTGGTTTGGTGTACAGACCCATGGGATACCCTTATGGCATACATGGGTGGGGGTACAACCCTGTGCCTCTAATGTATGTTTTTGGGCACCTGTGGGTGGCCCACAGAGCAGGGTACGGGCTGATGGCAGCTCCATGCTGAATTGACTGGTGCCCTGAGCGTCCTCCATTTTGGGATGCCCAGGCCCTGTCATGGGAATCAGTAGATTTCTGATGGAGACAAGATGGCCCCCGTGGCCTCTTTCTATCCATCGCCTGTTACCTTGATCTTCCCGAAGTCCCGGAAAGCGCTGACGCTGTCCCTTACCTTGACTGGCTGTTGGGTGGAAGTTCCATATATGGTAGTGTGGGGAAGTCCCAACCAGACTGGCTGGAGCCTTCCCAATGACCGTATTTTGTGGGTACGCCTGTGGGTGGGATCTAGGTGAATGGAGTGTGTGACAAATCTACACTTCTTGTTGTGGATGTCTGGTATCTGGTGTTTGACACAATGACTGAGACAGCCCTACCCGAAACTGGTATGAATTCAGTATGTAATGTTGAATGGTGTGGTACTTGTCCAAATCCACATTCTATGTTGTGAGTGTCTGGATGGAGAAGAATGGCCTGCATGCACTGTGTGCCTGATTGGCTGACTGACTGCTGAATGCCCTTCGAAGTGATTGGATGCTTGAGTGTGACCCAGCAGAATGAATGGGAGATTAACAGTATATCTGGGGACCTCTCACTGATAGGAATAGTGTTCAGAAGCTGAAGTCCAAACTAGAAAGAGTAACTGGAGTGAAAATGAAGCTTGAACTTGAAGCCCTGCTGGAAGAGAAGAATTGCCGTTGCTCTTCTTCATCAATCTGAAAGCTGCTGTGTCTCCAAGGACTGACCCAGAGAGGATCTGGTAAGGCGCCCTCTTCCGAGCTACGAGGGACCATCGTGCACCAGCTGATCTTTGCCAAACCTCGGTGGTAGACAGACCTACGAAAGGCTGCCAACCAGAGAGGGGGACTGCGGCGGAATCCCAAAGAGAAGCACCCGGACTGTTGTCCGCCACAGTCGACGACTGCCTTTGCCGACCGGAACCGCCGTGCCCCTGTTGCCTAAAAACTTTCAATTCACGGATGTGCTCATCCGCGCCTCCGCCCGCCTTATCCTGCTGGAGAAGGCCAGGCAATTGACACGCCGAGGAGCATCTGCCGGTGGGTTTCCCGCCACCCAAAGACTACAGAGACGCTGATGACTCGACGCCCTTGCTGGGCTACAGTTCTTCAAACTGTTTGCGGTCCAGAACTATCGACATCGAGGTGCCCCACACGCCTCTTCCTGGCAGGACGTTTACGCTTCCCCGTCGACAAGCACCACTAGGAAAGAAACTGCCACTTCACTGCCGTAGTTCACCTTGTTCTTCGCCGAACATTCGATGACCCGTGACTCCTGCCTTAAAGGGAGGGCACTCAAGAAGGGCCGTCGATTCCCCGACGAGGAATGCTACAACGCCAGGTACGTTGGGGTTGTTGAACTATTGGAAAGACTCTTGTGAACAATATATGGACTGGGCTTGTGATATATCTTTATTCTACAGGTTGCGCAGGTGGGGGGATCGCCACACAGAACTGTGTCTAGGTAAGCGGGGCCAGTATTCTGGCAATTGTTCTAACCAACTGCTTTCCGCTTATATCTATTGTTGGTTTCCTTTACACACTGATTTGTGTGACATTTAACCATACAGTTGATGCACTTTAAAGAGATTGAATAGTAATTGTGGAACCACATAGGACTGTATAGATAACCGAGTATAAAATTAGTTATTGTGATATTGTACATAACCATGAAGATTAATTATATAAAGACTGTGTTTTAACTAATACAGTGTGCAGACATTCCTTTGTGGGTGCTTGGGGACTACACTGTACTTCAGAACCAGCCTGCATCACCTCCTGAGAAGCTAGGCCGTGATTGCTCGTCCATTGCTGCCTTAATAGAGAATCTTGGCTAGGGTCTTCTGTGCCTCTCCTCTACCATATAGAGAGCAGGAGTACAGACACCCCCCTCCGGTCTTTACACTGATGGCAGCGGTGGGATGCTTATGGTTTTAAGAATCAGTGTATAACCGTGCCACTTACAAAATATCTGCACTTTGTTAAATTAAGGTTTAGTTGTGTACAAGATAACTGCATTACAAGCAGTGGAATCTATTGCAAATGGTAAATTGACTCGGATGAGCTTAGAAGCTCTCCAGAGTGCTTGTGAAGACAGGGAGTTAGACTTTGTGGATAAGTCTAGGGCTGAGCTGATAGCTGCCCTGGTGGACTACCAGACAGATGGTGAAACTCTTGAAGGGGGTGATGCAACCAATGAGTACTCTGCCCTGGGGGTTTTCACTGAATCTGATTCTGGGAACGCCAGCATTCCTGCTGCCTCCGTTCTGAACCCCAGCACTGCTCTTCAGGGGGAAGCCCTGAAGATTGAACTTTTAAAATTGGAGCTACAATGGGAACAGTTAGCCTTTCAATACAAAAAGTTGCAAACCGAATCTGAGTTAAAGAAAAAGGAGTTGGCACAGCAAGTGATACTCAAAGATAGGGACACTGAGCACCAGAAGATTCAGCTGGAGAGAGCTTGAGTGGAGACTTCAGCGAAACCAGTTGAGAGTGTCAAATCCCCAGCAACCAAGTTTATGAAAGTTTTGGTTGGTGTGTTTGTGGAGGGTTCAGATATCCTCCAATGGATTGAAGCATTTGAGGTGGCTTGTGCAATTCATGATGTTGATAAGAGAGATTGGGCTAAGTGTTTGTTAAGCAGAGTGCCTCAGACTGGATATGACTGTATTCTGAAACGGAGTGTGGAAGAAAGGGATCAGTATGAGTGCATGAAGTCTGCTTTGATTGCCAAGTTTAGCAAGACACCTACCCAATACCTTAAAAGGTTCAGGGATTTTAAAAAACGAGAGAATGTGTCTTGGGTTGACTGGGTGAGTGCTGCGCACATGAACATGATGGGGTGGATTGATGGTTACAACGTGAAAACTTTGTTGAATTGTCCCACCTTTTGTTTTTTGAGCATTTTTTGGAAGCCTGTTCACCAGAGCTACGTCAGTATGTTGCTGATCAGAACATTTTGGACCCCTTTAAGCTGGCTACATTGGCTGACAAATGGGTCTCCCACCGGGTGCTTCTAAGTACTCCAGTGGGAAGGACAAGGACAAAGAAAAGGGGACCTCTCAGAAAGCTGAGGAGTCCCAGAAGCAATCACAGTCGGGTAAAGCAAAATCTTCCTCTCCTAAAACCCAAAAACCTAGTAGGGATACGTCTGTTGTGGATGGGAGTAAGAGTAGTGGTCTGCCTGCTGCAAAGCAGGGTCCTAGTGGTTCCAGTACCGTACCCCGCACTCCTGGCACTTGTTGGGATTGTGGGGCTGTGGACCACCGAAGGGTTGACCCCAAGTGTAAGGGTAAGGCACTTGGAGTCCAGGCTGTCAGCCTGACCTACCCCTACTCTCTACCTGAGGTGGAGGCCACTGTCCTCCCCTCCTCTGCTGGGATCACGCTTGGTGCTCCCGTAGAGATTTCCTTAGTGTCCCTTGGGGGCTGGGACCAGTACGCAGAAGTACTGGAAACTATCCCATAGAACACCCATAGGTTTTTGAGAAGTGTCCTCTTGAATGGCCAGCCTTCTACTGGTTTGAGAGACACTGGGGCAGGCATGACAGTGGTGGACATGACCCTGCTCAAGCCAGAGGACTATGTAAGTGCCCCTCTGAGAACCACCAGGTTAGCTGGTGGGCCTCCCAAATTATCACTTTTAGCCTTAGTCAACATTATGATTGGAGACAAGATGACAAAGCTTCCGGTCCTGGTTCAGGACAATGTGCCTTCAAACATATTGTTAGGTAACGATTTGGTTGAGTTGGGGATGATCACGGATGGTCTACCCATTGCTGCTGTTGCAGTCACCCGATCGCAGGTCACACACGGTCCTGCTGTGAGCCAGGTACCCTCGCCGACAGGGAAACCTAAGGCACGAAGGAAACAAAAGAGTAAGAAGGCCACCTCTGTGGAGGGGGCTCCTGCTCTTCCTGCTGTTCCGACAGCACCCATTGGGATCCACGCTCCGGACGGGCTGGGTCCAGTGGTGAACCCCGTCTCAACTCCTGTGGGAGAAGAGCCAGAGGACCACCCCGACCTTCAATGCTTGTTAGCTGAAGGGGGACCCTCCTTGTTAGGCAGAAACCTGTGCAGTTCCCTTAGGGAACACTGCACAAGATTTAAGACTACAGGTGTTGGCAGTAAACCCACTTGGTAGCAGTCTGTACCACCCAGATTTACCTGGTAGCTGTGGCTGAGCAGTCAGACTTCCCTCAAGAGAGTTAGGCAGTATGCAAAGTATACACAATAGGCACTCAGATACAATAATGCAAGCAAACACTGACCAGAGCTTTGGTATCAAAGTATATAATTATTTATTTAAAAACACACGGTTTGAAACACTCCAGCACTCTTGTTGTAAAATATTCTAAACACAGTTACTATTGTAATATGTACACCCCTTTTCCTTATCAGATAAGTCACAGTAAAACACCACTTATTTTCATACAGAGGTGAGCGCTTAACTAGATGGCACTCCAATAAGGTTGTGAGAAAGGGATGGAAAAAGACAGAATATGGAAAGGTACACCACTCTAAGGTTCAGGAACACTGTTAGCAAGGCAGAAGAGCAAAAGTCACTGGTGAGCCAAAGTCCAAAGGCTGGGCCCACTCTTAGGGAAAGCAGAGCACAAATGCGCCCAGGATCACACAGTTTCGCTAGGCTTAGAAAGTCTTGCAGAGGGTTCAAAAAGAGTTTAGAGAGGCTTAGGAAAGTTTAGCCAGGGTGTCCCAGGCTAACCCAGGTTCGAAAGCCGGGGGCTAAATCTACCCCGTACAGTCGGTAGCAAGGGAAGCCAGGCAGGACACGGTACCTTAAGTGGGAAGGATCCTCCAGCGGTGGCAGTTGTTCCTGGCAGTGGGTGCAGGTTGCGTTGTCGTCCAGGGGAAGAGAAGATCTCGACTTGGAGGAAAGATGAAGGTCGTTGCACTACCAGGGAAGAAACCAGCTGTGGAGTTTTCCGGTTAAAGGTGGTACCTTTGTTTCGCGGTCGTGGTAAAACGTGGTATCCCGGTTGCCGGGGTGCTTGGCACAGGCAAGGCGTCCACGAGGTACGTCGGGAAGGTGAAAAGACGGTGAAACTGGTTATCCCCACCAGTCAAAGGAAGAAGACTCTCCAACGGGAGATCTCCTCTGTCGTTGGGAAAAGTGGTGAGGCGGTCCAGCAGGGCTCCACCGGTGGTGGTGTCGTGGCAGGTCGGCTCAGCTTCTCCCTCATCGGATTCTTAGGTCCTGTGGCAACTTCTGAAGTTCCAGTCCCCAAAGCCCTGCTTTTATGCAGAAAACCCCCATTCACTCAGCCTAGCTGTCACTCAAACATGCTAAGTGGTGAGCCGGCCGGCTCACCACTTGGGCCAATCAGGACGGAGTGCGACTTGAGTTGCCTAGGCAACTCAGTCCAGGGTGCCTAAATTCCCCTCCACCCCTCCTAAGTACCCCAGACAGAGTGGCACCACTTTGGAGGGCTTCTGTGGAGAAGCCCGCCAAAAAGTGGAACAAAGGGCTCGACTTGGGTTGGAGTCACAGAAGAAAACACAAACGCCATTTTAGAATCAAGTTTTGGCAAAAAAATACCAACCGGAGAATTAATATTAATTAAATAAACCGGCGGTATGTTCGAGGCTACCGTAAATAATTAAATAAAGATAGTAGCCTAAAACAATGGGAAATCCCATAGGAAAATATTCGCGGTTGAATATAAAAAGTAGTATCCACTGCCACCAGCCAAAACTCGATCAGGGGGGACGGAGACGCGCCCCCTCGACTAACAGACCCCGGGGCAATTGAATTGCCCCAGTCCAATGTTTGTGTTGCCTAGCGCACACCTAATTTTAAGGATTTTTATAGAATTTATAGAAAGTTAGCGGGGTGCCGGGGAGAATAACTACCTTGACACTGGGTTGTTTTTAACATATGTAAAACCAACAGATTGTCCACAAACTTGTGGAACTCTCCCGTCCCCTGCACACCATTGCAATTGTAAAGACAATCAAGAACTGTCACAATTTTTTGCACAATGATAACAGAATGCTTTGTTTAGAAAAAAAGGAAAGAGGTTTATGGAAGAAACCAATTTAGGACACTGTTGGTATAAAAATGATGCCAATCATCAATTTAATTTGGTTCTGAATCATCTGTTATGAATATGTGTTCTCCAACATGGTGATTTGGACACACTTATTTTTAAATCACATATAATTCAGGCACAGGATAGTTTGTGGGCATACAATGTATTCATCACACTTTCAGCAAGATCGATTTATAACATATACAGGGTAATTCATAGAATTTCGCATGAAAAGTGTCTCAAGCAGCTGGCGCAGAGTGTCCGCGTGCGATTGTCTGCGCCAGGCACGTGCGCTAAAACCGATTTCCGCGCACAGCGTATTCATGGATTTTAGGCTCCCAAACCAGCCGTGGCGCAGAGTATCGCAGCGACCCTGCAGCAGCGCCAGTAACGCCCCCAAGAACGCCCTCGCGCAAGGAAAAGCCATCAAAATCGCTAAATAATCGCAAAGGGCTGCACTAACCCTGGACCAGTTTACAGGGCTGGCAAACAAGGAACGCAAAGCGGGTAACGTTTATATCAGGGGTACGCGGGAAGTTTTACACGCGATTAGCCAGGGTACCTGTATTACAGGGGTACACGGGAAGTTTTACACGCGATTGGCCAGGGTACGTGTATTACAGGGGTACGCGTGAAGTTTTACACGCGATTAGCCAGGGTACGTGTATTACAGGGGTACGCGGGAATTATCACACGCGATTTGGCTGAGTACGTGTATTACAGGGGTGCGCGGGAATTATCACACGCGATTTGGCCGGGTACGTGTATTACAGGGGTGCGCGGGAATTATCACACGCGATTTGGCTGGGTACGTGTATTACAGGGGTGCGCGGGAAGTTACACACGCGATTAGGCTGGGTGGGTCCTCACAGGTGTTCCCTGTACACCCTCGACGGCCCCTGCAGGCAGCCCACAAAACAGGGGACTACCCTGCACACCTGCTCATGTCCCCCAGAACCTCCACCCCCCAGCACTGTGGGCCACCCTCCACCAGGCCCCCACTCATGTCCCCTTGCACCCCCACCCCCCAGCAGTCATGGGGCAGCCTCCACCAGGCCCCCACTCATGTCCCCTTGCACCCCCACCCCCCAGCAGTCATGGGGCACCCTCCACCAGGCCCCCACTCATGTCCCCTATCACCCCCACCCCCCAGCCACCAGGGGCAGCCTCCACCAGGCACCCACTCATGTCCCCTATCACCCCCACCCCCCAGTAGTGCAGGGGCAGCCTCCACCAGGCCCCCACTCATATCTCCCACAACCCCCACCCCCCAGCCACCATGGGCAGCCTCCACCAGGCTCCCACCCATGTCTACCACCACCCCCACCCCCCAGCAGTGCAGGGGCAGCCTCCACCAGGCCCCCATTCATGTCTCCCACCCCCCACCCCCCCCAGCACTGAGGGGCACACTCCACCAGGCCCCCACTCATGTCTCCCACCACCCCCACCGCCCAGCAGTGCAGGGGCAGCCACCACCAGGCCCCCACTCATGTCCCCTATCACCCCCACCCCCCAGCACTGAGGGGCACCCTCCACCAGGCCCCCACTCATGTCCCCTATCACCCCCACCCCCAGCAGTGCAGGGGCAGCCTCCACCAGGCCCCCACTCATGTCTCCCACCACCCCCACCCCCCAGCAGTGCAGGGGCAGCCTCCACCAGGCCCCCACTCATGTCTCCCACCCACCCCACCCCCCAGCAGTGCAGGGGCAGCCTCCACCAGGCCCCCACTCATGTCTCCCACCCCCCACCCCCCCAGCACTGAGGGGCACCCTCCACCAGTCCCCCACTCATGTCTCCCACTCCCCACCCCCCCAGCACTGAGGGGCACCCTCCACCAGGCCCCCACTCATGTCCCCTTGCACCCCCACCCCCCAGCAGTCATGGGGCAGCCTCCACCAGGCCCCCACTCATGCTCCCACCACCCCCACCCCCCAGCAGTCATGGGTAGCCTCCACCAGGCCCCCACCCATGTCTACCACCACCACCACCCCCCAGCAGTGTAGGGGCAGCCTCCACCAGGCCCCCACTCATGTCCCCTATCACCCCCACCCCCCAGCCACCTTGGGCAGCCTCCACCAGGCTCCCACCCATGTCTACCACCACCCCACCCCCCAGCCACCATGGGCAGCCTCCACCAGGCCCCCACTCATGTCTCCCACCCCCCACCCCCCCAGCACTGAGGGGCACCCTCCACCAGGCCCCCACTCATGTCTCCCACCCACCCCACCCCCCAGCATTGCAGGGGCAGCCACCACCAGGCCCCCACTCATGTCTCCCACCCCCCAACCCCCAGCACTGAGGGGCACCCTCCACCAGGCCCCAACTCATGTCCCCTTGCACCCCCACCCCCCAGCAGTCATGGGGCATCCTCCACCAGGCCCCACTCATGTCTCCCACCACCCCCACCCCCCAGCAGTCATGGGCAGCCTCCACCAGGCCCCCACCCATGTCTACCACCACCACCACCCCCCAGCAGTGCAGGGGCACCCTCCACCAGGCTCCCACCCATGTCCCCTTGCACCCCCACCCCCAGCAGTCATGTGGCAGCCTCCACCAGGCCCCCACTCATGTCCCCTTGCACCCCCACCCCCCAGCCACCATGGGCAGCCTCCACCAGGCCCCCACTCATGTCTCCCACCCCCCACCCCCCCAGCACTGAGGGGCACCCTCCACCAGGCCCCCACTCATGTCCCCTTGCACCCCCACCCCCCCCCAGCAGTCATGGGGCAGCCTCCACCAGGCCCCCACTCATGTCTCCCACCACCCCCACCCCCCAGCAGTCATGGGCAGCCTCCATCAGGCCCCCACCCATGTCTACCACCACCACCACCCCCCAGCAGTGCAGGGGCAGCCTCCACCAGGCCCCCACTCATGTCCCCTATCACCCCCACCCCCCAGCAGTGCAGGGGCAGCCTCCACCAGGCCCCCACCCATGTCTACCACCACCCCCACCCCCCAGCAGTCATGGGCGGCCTCCACCAGGCCCGCACCCATGTCTACCACCACCCCCACCCCCCAGCAGTGCAGGGGCAGCCTCCACCAGGCCCCCACCCATGTCTACCACCACCACCACCCCCCAGCAGTGCAGGGGCACCCTCCACCAGGCTCCCACCCATGTCCCCTTGCACCCCCACCCCCAGCAGTCATGTGGCAGCCTCCACCAGGCCCCCACTCATGTCCCCTTGCACCCCCACCCCCCAGCCACCATGGGCAGCCTCCACCAGGCCCCCACTCATGTCTCCCACCCCCCACCCCCCCAGCACTGAGGGGCACCCTCCACCAGGCCCCCACTCATGTCCCCTTGCACCCCCACCCCCCCCCAGCAGTCATGGGGCAGCCTCCACCAGGCCCCCACTCATGTCTCCCACCACCCCCACCCCCCAGCAGTCATGGGCAGCCTCCATCAGGCCCCCACCCATGTCTACCACCACCACCACCCCCCAGCAGTGCAGGGGCAGCCTCCACCAGGCCCCCACTCATGTCCCCTATCACCCCCACCCCCCAGCAGTGCAGGGGCAGCCTCCACCAGGCCCCCACCCATGTCTACCACCACCCCCACCCCCCAGCAGTCATGGGCGGCCTCCACCAGGCCCGCACCCATGTCTACCACCACCCCCACCCCCCAGCAGTGCAGGGGCAGCCTCCACCAGGCCCCCACTCATGTCTCCCACCCCCCACCCCCCCAGCACTGAGGGGCACACTCCACCAGGCCCCCACTCATGTCTCCCACCACCCCCACCGCCCAGCAGTGCAGGGGCAGCCACCACCAGGCCCCCACTCATGTCCCCTATCACCCCCACCCCCCAGCACTGAGGGGCACCCTCCACCAGGCCCCCACTCATGTCCCCTATCACCCCCACCCCCCAGCAGTGCAGGGGCAGCCTCCCCCAGGCCCCCACTCATGTCTCCCACCACCCCCACCCCCCAGGAGTGCAGGGGCAGCCTCCACCAGGCCCCCACTCATTTCTCCCACCCCCCACCCCCCCAGCACTCAGAGGCACCCTCCACCAGGCCCCCACTCATGTCTCCCACCCCCCACCCCTCCAGCACTGAGGGGCACCCTCCACCAGGCCCCCACTCATGTCCCCTTGCACCCCCACCCCCCAGCAGTCATGGGGCAGCCTCCACCAGGCTCCCACCCATGTCTACCACCACCCCCACCCCCCAGCCACCATGGGCAGCCTCCACCAGGCCCCCACTCATGTCTCCCACCCCCCACCCCCCCAGCACTGAGGGGCACCCTCCACCAGGCCCCCACTCATGTCCCATTGCACCCCCACCCCCCCAGCAGTCATGGGGCATCCTCCAACAGGCCCCCACTCATGTCCCCTTGCACCCCCACCCCCCAGCCACCATGGGCAGCCTCCACCATGCCCCCACTCATGTCTTCCACCCCCCACCCCCCAGCACTGAGGGGCACCCTCCACCAGGCCCCCACTCATGTCCCCTTGCACCCCCACACCCCCAGCAGTCATGGGGCAGCCTCCACCAGGCCCCCACTCATGTCTCCCACCACCCCCACCCCCCCAGCAGTCATGGGCAGCCTCCACCAGGCCCCCACCCATGTCTACCACCACCACCACCCCCCAGCAGTGCAGGGGCAGCCTTCACCAGGCCCCCACTCATGTCCCCTATCACCCCCACCCCCCAGCAGTGCAGGGGCAGCCTCCACCAGGCCCTCACCCATGTCTACCACCACCCCCACCCCCCAGCAGTCATGGGCAGCCTCCACCAGGCCCCCACCCATGTCTACCACCACCCCCACCCCCAGCAGTGCAGGGGCAGCCTCCACTAGGCCCCCACTCATGTCTCCCACCCCCCCCCCCAGCACTGAGGGGCACACTCCACCAGGCCCCCACTCATGTCTTCCACCACCCCCACCGTCCAGCAGTGCAGGGGCAGCCACCACCAGGCCCCCACTCATGTCCCCTATCACCCCCACCCCCCAGCACTGAGGGGGACCCTCCATCAGGCCCCCACTCATGTCCCCTATCACCCCCACCCCCCAGCAGTGCAGGGGCAGCCTCCACCAGGCCCCCACTCATGTCTCCCACCACCCCCACCCCCCAGCAGTGCAGGGGCAGCCTCCACCAGGCCCCCACTCATGTCTCCCACCCCCCACACCCCCCAGCACTGAGGGGCACCCTCCACCAGGCCCCCACTCATGTCCCCTTGCACCCCCACCCCCCAGCAGTCATGGGGCAACCTCCACCAGGCCCCCACTCATGTCTCCCACCACCCCCACCCCCCAGCAGTCATGGGCAGCCTCCACCAGGCCCCCACCCATGTCTACCACCACCACCACCCCCCAGCAGTGCAGGGGCACCCTCCACCAGGCTCCCACCCATGTCCCCTTGCACCCCCACCCCCCAGCAGTCATGGGGCAGCCTCCACCAGGCCCCCACTCATGTCCCCTTGCACCCCCACCCCCCAGCCACCATGGGCAGCCTCCACCAGGCCCCCACTCATGTCTACCACCCCCCACCCCCCCAGCACAGAGGGGCACCCTCCACCAGGCCCCCACTCATGCCCCCTTGCACCCCCACCCCCCCCAGAAGTCATGGGGCAGCCTCCACCAGGCTCCCACCCATGTCTACCACCACCCCCACCCCCCAGCCACCATGGGCAGCCTCCACCAGGCCCCCACTCATGTCTCCCACCCCCCACCCCCCCAGCACTGAGGGGCACCCTCCACCAGGCCCCCACTCATGTCCCATTGCACCCCCACCCCCCCAGCAGTCATGGGGCATCCTCCAACAGGCCCCCACTCATGTCCCCTTGCACCCCCACCCCCCAGCCACCATGGGCAGCCTCCACCATGCCCCCACTCATGTCTTCCACCCCCCACCCCCCAGCACTGAGGGGCACCCTCCACCAGGCCCCCACTCATGTCCCCTTGCACCCCCACACCCCCAGCAGTCATGGGGCAGCCTCCACCAGGCCCCCACTCATGTCTCCCACCACCCCCACCCCCCCAGCAGTCATGGGCAGCCTCCACCAGGCCCCCACCCATGTCTACCACCACCACCACCCCCCAGCAGTGCAGGGGCAGCCTTCACCAGGCCCCCACTCATGTCCCCTATCACCCCCACCCCCCAGCAGTGCAGGGGCAGCCTCCACCAGGCCCTCACCCATGTCTACCACCACCCCCACCCCCCAGCAGTCATGGGCAGCCTCCACCAGGCCCCCACCCATGTCTACCACCACCCCCACCCCCAGCAGTGCAGGGGCAGCCTCCACTAGGCCCCCACTCATGTCTCCCACCCCCCCCCCCAGCACTGAGGGGCACACTCCACCAGGCCCCCACTCATGTCTTCCACCACCCCCACCGTCCAGCAGTGCAGGGGCAGCCACCACCAGGCCCCCACTCATGTCCCCTATCACCCCCACCCCCCAGCACTGAGGGGGACCCTCCATCAGGCCCCCACTCATGTCCCCTATCACCCCCACCCCCCAGCAGTGCAGGGGCAGCCTCCACCAGGCCCCCACTCATGTCTCCCACCACCCCCACCCCCCAGCAGTGCAGGGGCAGCCTCCACCAGGCCCCCACTCATGTCTCCCACCCCCCACACCCCCCAGCACTGAGGGGCACCCTCCACCAGGCCCCCACTCATGTCCCCTTGCACCCCCACCCCCCAGCAGTCATGGGGCAACCTCCACCAGGCCCCCACTCATGTCTCCCACCACCCCCACCCCCCAGCAGTCATGGGCAGCCTCCACCAGGCCCCCACCCATGTCTACCACCACCACCACCCCCCAGCAGTGCAGGGGCACCCTCCACCAGGCTCCCACCCATGTCCCCTTGCACCCCCACCCCCCAGCAGTCATGGGGCAGCCTCCACCAGGCCCCCACTCATGTCCCCTTGCACCCCCACCCCCCAGCCACCATGGGCAGCCTCCACCAGGCCCCCACTCATGTCTACCACCCCCCACCCCCCCAGCACAGAGGGGCACCCTCCACCAGGCCCCCACTCATGCCCCCTTGCACCCCCACCCCCCCCAGAAGTCATGGGGCAGCCTCCACCAGGCCCCCACTCATGTCTCCCACCACCCCCACCCCCCAGCAGTCATGGACAGCCTCCACCAGGCCCCCACCCATGTCTACCACCACCACCACCCCTCAGCAGTGCAGGGACAGCCTCCACCAGGCCCCCACTCATGTCCCCTATCACCCCCACCCCCCAGCAGTGCAGGGGCAGCCTCAACCAGGCCCCCACCCATGTCTACCACCACCCCCACCCCCCAGCAGTCATGGGCAGCCTCCACCAGGCCCCCACCCATGTCTACCACCACCCCCACCCCCCAGCAGTGCAGGGGCAGCCTCCATCAGGCCCCCACTCATGTCTCCCACCCCCCACCCCTCCAGCACTGAGGGGCACACTCCACCAGGCCCCCACTCATGTCTCCCACCACCCCCACCGCCCAGCAGTGCAGGGGCAGCCACCACCAGGCCCCCACTCATGTCCCCTATCACCCCCACCCCCCAGCACTGAGGGGCACCCTCCACCAGGCCCCCACTCATGTCCCCTATCACCCCCACCCCCCAGCAGTGCAGGGGCAGCCTCCACCAGGCCCCCACTCATGTCTCCCACCACCCCCACCCCCCAGCAGTGCAGGGGCAGCCTCCACCAAGCCCCCACTCATGTCTCCCACCCACCCCACCCCCCAGCATTGCAGGGGCAGCCACCACCAGGCCCCCACTCATGTCTCCCACCCCCCAACCCCCAGCACTGAGGGGCATCCTCCACCAGGCCCCAACTCATGTCCCCTTGCACCCCCACCCCCCAGCAGTCATGGGGCATCCTCCACCAGGCCCCACTCATGTCTCCCACCACCCCCACCCCCCAGCAGTCATGGGCAGCCTCCACCAGGCTCCCACCCATGTCCCCTTGCACCCCCACCCCCAGCAGTCATGTGGCAGCCTCCACCAGGCCCCCACTCATGTCCCCTTGCACCCCCACCCCCCAGCCACCATGGGCAGCCTCCACCAGGCCCCCACTCATGTCTCCCACCCCCCACCCCCCCAGCACTGAGGGGCACCCTCCACCAGGCCCCCACTCATGTCCCCTTGCACCCCCACCCCCCCCAGCAGTCATGGGGCAGCCTCCACCAGGCCCCCACTCATGTCTCCCACCACCCCCACCCCCCAGCAGTCATGGGCAGCCTCCATCAGGCCCCCACCCATGTCTACCACCACCACCACCCCCCAGCAGTGCAGGGCAGCCTCCACCAGGCCCCCACTCATGTCCCCTATCACCCCCACCCCCCAGCAGTGCAGGGGCAGCCTCCACCAGGCCCCCACCCTTGTCTACCACCACCCCCACCCCCCAGCAGTCATGGGCGGCCTCCACCAGGCCCGCACCCATGTCTACCACCACCCCCACCCCCCAGCAGTGCAGGGGCAGCCTCCACCAGGCCCCCACTCATGTCTCCCACCCCCCACCCCCCCCAGCACTGAGGGGCACACTCCACCAGGCCCCCACTCATGTCTCCCACCACCCCCACCGCCCAGCAGTGCAGGGGCAGCCACCACCAGGCCCCCACTCATGTCCCCTATCACCCCCACCCCCCAGCACTGAGGGGCACCCTCCACCAGGCCCCCACTCATGTCCCCTATCACCCCCACCCCCCAGCAGTGCAGGGGCAGCCTCCCCCAGGCCCCCACTCATGTCTCCCACCACCCCCACCCCCCAGCAGTGCAGGGGCAGCCTCCACCAGGCCCCCACTCATTTCTCCCACCCCCCACCCCCCCCAGCACTCAGAGGCACCCTCCACCATGCCCCCACTCATGTCTCCCACCCCCCACCCCTCCAGCACTGAGGGGCACCCTCCACCAGGCCCCCACTCATGTCCCCTTGCACCCCCACCCCCCAGCAGTCATGGGGCAGCCTCCACCAGGCCCCCACTCATGTCTCCCACCACCCCCACCCCCCAGCAGTCATGGGCAGCCTCCACCAGGCCCCCACCCATGTCTACCACCACCCCCCAGCAGTGCAGGGGCAGCCTCCACCAGGCCCCCACTCATGTCCCCTATCACCCCCACCCCCCAGCCACCATGGGCAGCCTCCACCAGGCTCCCACCCATGTCTACCACCACCCCCACCCCCCCAGCCACCATGGGCAGCCTCCACCAGGCCCCCACTCATGTCTCCCACCCCCCACCCCCCCAGCACTGAGGGGCACCCTCTACCAGGCCCCCACCTATGTCTACCACCACCACCCCCCAGCAGTGCAGGGGCAGCCTCCACCAGGCCCCCACTCATGTCCCCTATCACCCCCACCCCCCAGCCACCATGGGCAGCCTCCACCAGGCTCCCACCCATGTCTACCACCACCCCCACCCCCCAGCCACCATGGGCAGCCTCCACCAGGCCCCCATTCATGTCTCCCACCCCCCACCCCCTCCAGCACTGAGGGGCACCCTCCACCAGGCCCCCACCCATGTCTCCCACCACCCCCACCCCCCAGCAGTGCAGGGGCACCCTCCACCAGGCTCCCACCCATGTCCCCCTGCCCACAGGCCCTGACAATCCTCAAGCATGGGCCTCATGGCCAGCCACCACAGCCCAAAGACACAACCAAGTATTACATGCACCCATGATACTACTCCAATGGAAACAATGTAAATCAACACATGTGTCTCTCACACACACAATGGTTGCAAGTGAACCTGAAAACCCATATCATGACATGCATGAAAACAATGAGATGAAACCACACGTTGAAGAATGAAAACATCCAAATAATGTATTAATAACAACAGTAATGGCAATCAAAATGAAACAAAATACACAAGTAAAAAAAAAAAAAAAATCAAGCTGCCTGTCCCTTTTCAAATTAAAATCAATAAATGATAATCCTAAAAAATTTCTTCCAAAGTTCTGGTCCATAAAAAGGAAATGAAGGGAAAAAAGAAAATGAAAACCATTGCTCCATGGAAAAAAATATCCATAGTAAAAAAAATATCCAAATCCAAAGTCCAACTATGTACAAAGTATTCAGGGTCCATCATCCCAACAGAAGAAATGAAACCTCCCAAAATGGAAATATATACAAAAGGTGGAGCAGTGTCCGTCGACTCCAAATAAAAATAAACTATAAAGGAAACCTATCACTAAATAACTATATACAATGGCGGCGGGCCAGTCCAGCGGCTCACTTAGTGGTGTTCCGGGCCAGGGCATCATCAAACTCCTCGTCTATGTCCCGGAGGCGGTCCTGTTCCATGGCCCCGAGGGTCCGCAGGGAGGCCGACATGTTCACCCCCAACTCCCTGCGGATTGCCTCGAGGCACTCGGCCCGCCTCAGGGCCCTCCGCATGGAGTTCTCCGCCCTGACCATCATGAGCCGCGCCTCTTCTGCCCGCCGCCGCTCTGCACCTATCTGCTTGCCCAACCGGTGCCACACGGAAGACAATTCCCGTCCAGGGTCCTCCTGCCCTCCGGCCGAAGCCTGCCCCTCCGATGTTGAAGGCCCCGAGCTATCGTGGCTCCCACCTACAGCCTCCTGCTGCTGCAGCTGCTGCTGTCCATGTGCCCTGTCCGATGGTGCCTGCACATCCTCCTCCAGTTGGGGTGCAGTCGTTGATGTGGCCACCCCTGCTGGACGTCCGACTCCCGACTGTGGCAGGGATCTGTTGTCCACCAAGTGGGTGAAGTGTAGAGATGCACACCTATAAAGTTTAACGAATTAATGATTTAAGTAACAATTTCAGTCTGATTGGTCAATTTTTCAAAACAATTGTAGGTGCTCCCAGAGAGTAAAGTGCTACCTTTACTAGGAAATACTGAAGCTGGGAAGATTCACTGCAAATACACGGTGAATGAACTAAGGCACAGCAATACGCAACTTATGTTGCAATGATTTAGTTATATGTAAGGAAACATCAATGAGTATAATGTAATCAAAGTAATTCGAATAATAAACAATTGTGTAGAATACACTGTTCAGTATCAAATTTTATATAGAGAACATCAATTAGTATTTTTCAGCATACATAGGTTCTGGTGTTAATACAAATTCTGACAACAGTGAAAGAAACAACTAAGTCCTTCACGTAAGAAATGTGCTTTGCACTTCTACAGTAACTTCATAATCATAATAACGATTCCATAACAAAATTCAAACAAATATCGAAAAAATCAAATCAAGTCCCAATATATAAGTTGACTTAAATTGTATGATGTTTGTATAACAAATGTCCACTCTTCTTAACTACGCGTTTCGGGCGATAAACGCCCTTCTTCAGGTTATATATATTGGGTGAAGGTTCTTTGAATCCCTCCTGTAAATAATTACAATGGGAGTTGTAATTTAAAGTACATGAGTAATAATACTGAATTACTTAACGGTATAACATGGCACTAAACTTGTTGGTGGACCTGGAGTTAAGTCCAAATATTTACATTCTGGTAGACTGTAAATTAACTGAAAAACATATGTATATCCGTGTTATTCAAAAGCGAAAAGGAATAAAGTGTGGCTCAGGGGGAGCAAGCGCCAAGATAGCGCTGGGTCCCCCTGTCGCCACACATGATTAAATCAAACAATGCAGATGTACCAAATGATAACAATCTGAATCTTACCTAAAAATTATATGTGACCAAAATCAATCTGTTTAGGTCGGTAGAGGAAACTTGGTAGATTCTCAATGTGCCGGATTGAGTTCTGTTACCGTACCTGTAACATATAGTATATACTAAATTTTAGGATTTACTAACATATTTCAATGTGTATGTAGTAGGTAATTAAGGAGAGACAGCCTACCTGTCTCGAGAACAGCGTACCGTGTACCATCTAGCCTGATGCGAGTCACGGCAAGATCCCTCGGTTCACTCGTGTTTGTGAATTGAAGGAAAAAGTCTGCTGTGAAAACCAAAACAGAGTATACGATATGCAGGTACTATATATATGGCCATAATATTAGATGTGTGGTTTCTATCTCGTAACTTGAAAATACCTTAATCGTATAAGTCCACTCTGAATTCTTCTCTCTGCACGCTCCCAATATCTGTTTACCTCCGCCGTCTCAATTGAAGAAACGCAGGTTCCATGGTAATGCTTCTATCTTAAACGTCCTTATATATTACGTTGGACTCACTAGTAGAAAAGCTAAAGTGAGATGGGGAGAACATAAGTCAAACATAAGGAATTGTTCTACTAAATCACCTGTAGCACAACATTTTATGGCAGAAAGACACACCATTGCACAGATGAAATTCGTGATTTTGGAATCAGTTAAACTCCCAAGAAGGGGGGGCAATCTGATGAAATTATTACAACAGAGAGAGATCTTTTGGATCGAGAAACTTGATACTATGTATCCCCGTGGAATGAATATTGATTGGGATTTGAACTGTTTTTTGTGATATTTTAAGTGGGGATTGATGTGAAAATGCAATTCTGTTGAAATTAGCGTTAAAGGGATTGAGACTCTCTTTTTCTGATGTTAACATATAGGTATATTACATTACTGTGCCTTCTTGGAACGGTGTACCCACATTTAGGAAGTGGTATACACTGTATATTTCAATGTGTTTATGTATTTGGAGATGGGTTTTTTCAAATCAGTTACCCATGTTGCTACTAGCACTGTTAGGATGTATTTCTCTGTTGTATTGATGTTGAATGACCACAACCAAATATAAGTTATATTTTGCACCGCTTATAACATTGTAATATTCTCCCTTAACCTTGGTATCAGTACGAGCAGAAATAGACCAGGTAGAAAACTAGATGTACATAGCTAATAGCGTCTTTATCCATTCTAAGATGGCGCCCGCGCTCGAGTAGCCATAGAAATAATAGAAGGACGTTTAAGATAGAAGCATTACCATGGAACCCGCGTTTCTTCAATTGAGACGGCGGAGGTAAACAGATATTGGGAGCGTGCAGAGAGAAGAATTCAGAGTGGACTTATACGATTAAGGTATTTTCAAGTTACGAGATAGAAACCACACATCTAATATTATGGCCATATATATAGTACCTGCATATCGTATACTCTGTTTTGGTTTTCACAGCAGACTTTTTCCTTCAATTCACAAACACGAGTGAACCGAGGGATCTTGCTGTGACTTGCATCAGGCTAGATGGTACACGGTACGCTGTTCTCGAGACAGGTAGGCTGTCTCTCCTTAATTACCTACTACATACACATTGAAATATGTTAGTAAATCCTAAAATTTAGTATATACTATATGTTACAGGTACGGTAACAGAACTCAATCCGGCACATTGAGAATCTACCAAGTTTCCTCTACCGACCTAAACAGATTGATTTTGGTCACATATAATTTTTAGGGAAGATTTAGATTGTTATCATTTGGTACATCTGCATTGTTTGATTTAATCATGTGTGGCGACAGGGGGACCCAGCGCTATCTTGGCGCTTGCTCCCCCTGAGCCACACTTTATTCCTTTTCGCTTTTGAATAACACGGATATACATATGTTTTTCAGTTAATTTACAGTCTACCAGAATGTAAATATTTGGACTTAACTCCAGGTCCACCAACAAGTTTAGTGCCATGTTATACCGTTAAGTAATTCAGTATTATTACTCATGTACTTTAAATTACAACTCCCATTGAAACACTCTTTGTAATTATTTACAGGAGGGATTCAAAGAACCTTCACCCAATATATATAACCTGAAGAAGGGCGTTTATCGCCCGAAACGCGTAGTTAAGAAGAGTGGACATTTGTTATACAAACATCATACAATTTAAGTCAACTTATATATTGGGACTTGATTTGATTTTTTCGATATTTGTTTGAATTTTGTTATGGAATCGTTATTATGATTATGAAGTTACTGTAGAAGTGCAAAGCACATTTTTTACGTAATGGACTTAGTTGTTTCTTTCACTGTTGTCAGAATTTGTATTAACACCAGAACCTATGTATGCTGAAAAATACTAATTTATGTTCTCTATATAAAATTTGATACTGAACAGTGTATTCTACACAATTGTTTATTATTTGAATTACTTTGATTACATTATACTCATTGATGTTTCCTTACATATAACTAAATAATTGCAACATGAGTTGCGTATTGCTGTGCCTCAGTTCATTCACCGTGTATTTGCAGTGAATCTTCCCAGCTTCAGTATCTGTTGTCCACCAGCCTGGCCGCACGGTCGGAGGCAGCTCCACAGGACACCCAGGTGACACATGGGTGGGAAGATGGCATGGAGGACGACTGGGGCATAGGGGGTTCCGTGGAGGAGGGGGTCGGAACAAGGTCCAGGAAACGGAGGAATCCAGCCCTGGTGAGCTGTCCCAGTGGGTCAACACAGTCAACGAGCCATGCAAGAAGACGTGCAGACTCATCATGAAAAGACTGCAGGTCAGCTCGCATGGCCCGTTGACGCAATGCCACCCCACCCTGGACAGGCTCAACCTGGTGCAGGATAGCCACATCCGCAGGGAGAGGAAGGCCAGGTGTTGTAAGCCAATCCCCTCCCTGAGAACGGGTCTGGAGGTAGGCATCCCCGCTGGTGCAAGATGATGCAGTGACAGGAGCAGGGACAGGATTGCACACAGGCACCTCCGCGGTGGCCTGTGCTGCCTCCTGTCCCAGATCCTGCACTGCAGCACTAGCACCAGTGGAATCCCCACCTCCAGACCCCGCCTCTGTCGCTTGCACGGCCTCCTCCTCCTCCAAACCCCCCACCAACCTGGATGACTCCGTGCCATCTTCCTCCGTTGGGCCCTGTGGGGTCCCAGCTGCCCCTTCTGCTGCCGAGGAGTCCAACTCCAACCTCCACCTCTTGGACCTCCCCTCGGCAGCTGCGGCCTGGGACACGGCACCGGACTCCTCACTCCCCGACGAGATCAGAACCTGGGAGTGGATCCGGGCCTTGCGTCTCCGGCTGGTGGTGCGACCCCTGCCGCTGTGCTCCACAGCACCTTCTCCGCCCTCTTCATCAGTTGACGCTGCAGACAGGGAGGAAGAAAACACAGGCATCAGGGCACTGTCCAATGGACTCATACGCACATGACAGTCATACATGAGTGGCATTGGTAAACCTCAGACATGGCATCACAATACCCAACACACATGTCATTTCAACTTGCACACATGAGCCACAGGCATATTGCAACAGCCAGCACCATCCATTCACATACAACAGCATGAGCAGCCAAAGGTCATCCACACATCACATGCAACATAGAGAGTACACTACACATGCACACACACCACCAAACTTGCATGCATGTGTACACCTCCGCCAACTGTCGCAGTGTTCCGATCGACATCCATGTCACACCTGACAATCATTCCTCCACATCCTGTGCCATGCAAGCCCACACACACAAGCACCATCCATGTGTCACACATGAGACCCCTCTCATGTGTTACCCTCACGGCCCTGTACACCCCCCTACTTGCCCACATAAAAATACATGTTCAACCTGCACACTCCTGGCACACCACACGCACAGCTTACAATCAGTATGCATGTACACTTACCGCTCGACTCCAGACGGGTCTGCCTCTCAAGGACCTGGACGTGGAGCGCTGGGGATATGCGTTCCAGGACCCTCATCTGATCTTCCGACAAGTGGCCCCGGCGCCCCCTAGCATCCGCTGCCCTCAGGAGGCGCCGGGCCTTGTTGAGGGTCCTGGACCTGAAGTCCTCCCAGCGCTTCCTGACACGTTTGTAGTCGCGGACTGCCACCTCCTCCGCTTTGATGGCAGTCACGATGTCCATCCAGATCCGAGTCCGTCCTTCCTTGTCGGCGCGCAACCTTCCGAAGAGGGCTTCATACTGCCCCAGGACATGCTCCACCAGGACACCAACTTCGGTGGCAGTGAAGCTGGTGCCCCTCTGCCTCCTTGGCCGGGGGTTGCCACTGGTGCCAGATGTTTCAGTGCCCGACATGGCAACCCCAGAGGCAGGAGTGGGTGGGCAACTGGGTCCTGGGGCTGGGCTGTGGGGCGATGGAAAAGCAGTCGGGAGTCTTCGGTTCCAGCAGGGGTGGTCACAGCAACAGCACCCCTGGCTGATGTGCAGGCAGCAAATGGATGGCAGGGCACGTGGGCAGCAGGCAGTCAGGCAGCAGCAGATGGCAGGTGGGAGCGTGCTCAGGGCTCTGGGGGGCAGTAATTCGGCCTTCTGGGCAGGAGCGTGGTCTTCCGTGTGTGAACACGTGGCCAGCTTGATACGGAGTGATTTTGCACGTGAAAATCCTGCACGTCTGCGTGTAATTCGAGGAAAGGCCCTAAGCGCGTAAGCGCGTCAGCACACATCTGTACATTCATTGGCCCAAAGGCCACCAGTGTATGCGGGTCTATGAAGTCACGTGCACGTTGAATATGGCACACGTTTGAAATGTTGCGTGTTAAAAAAATGAAAGACACGTCCCAGTGTCAAAGCGTGTAATTGGTGGAAATAGCGCGTACATGCGGAAGTGACAAAGCATGTAAATGGTGGAAAAAGCGCGTACACGCGGAAGTTACAAAGCGTGTAAATGGTGGAAAAAGCGCGTACACGCGGAAGCGACAAAGCTGTAATTGGTGGAAATGGCCCTAGAGCGTACACGCGGAAGTGACGCTGGACGTGTGGGCCTGCATAAAAGGTACGTGTAGAACACCATTTCCTTGTACGTGCTTTTCGTGGAGAGCGAGTGGGTGAATTCTGTACTTCTTGTCGTTTCACACGCGATTTACTTCACGGCGTTTCAAGTTCGTACTCCCTGTTACCTCTGACAGCTTTTTCTCTTTTTCTGGTTTTCCTGGGCCTGTTCCCTCAAACAGTGTTCCCTTCTACTGTTGTCCTGTCTCATCAGACAGCGTACAAATCTTCTTTTGGCGGGGGTGTTGCCAACCAAACGCGCTTCTTTTTCACGCTCTTTTTCCTGGCAGACGGTGAGTCACGCACGTATCTAACATCTGTGCTTGCCCCTTGTGTAGCCTACCCCTTCAGAGGTCATTCTAGGCTGCGTGTGACACGCATACGTTCATTCTTGTGTTACTGGGTGCCACAGCGTAGTGCAGGTTTTTTTTTCCGCACACGTGGTCTAGGAGGGGTTGCGTGCACGTCATCTCCCTTTTTTGAGCTCCCTGTACGTTGCGTGACCCGTCATCTTTCCCCAGGGGTCACATTCAGCCTTGCTAGAGCACTAGGGTACAATTACCATCTGGTACCCAACCCCTTTGACCCCCAATTGCCCAGGACAATAGTTTACAGCCACTCCCATACGCACATTAACATCAGTGCCATGGTTGGGAGGCGAAGATTCCGTAAGGGTGGCAAAGGTGGACGAGCCACAAGTGGTGGCCGTGGTGGATCCGGTAGGGGACGTGGTCGTTACTTGCAGGGTGACCCTGTCCCCCCATGTGTGGAGGACCAGTCAAGGGCACCCATAATCCCCCCCGCCCCTGGTTGAGGCTGATGTGGCTGACACCATCCATGCTCAGCACTTGTTGGACCAGCCCATTGTGGCACCAGACCTGGCTGACTCCATGGCTGACTTCCAGGTCAGCAGGCCTATGACACGTGCGCTGGTGCATGTTGATGTCATCAGGCCACGTGGATCAGGGGCAGCAAGGTCATCTGCTGCCCCAAGTAGGCAGGGTGGAGAGGCTGCAGGGGCAGCTGCGGCTCCATCCACCCCAGCTCTCACACACCCAGCCAGGACAGTGTCGGTCCTAGTCCATCCTGCTGACATTCCCCCTGACACCATTACACTTGAGCCAATGCCTGCACCAACTCCCATGCTGAGTGTGCAATCCCACACTCCTGATACAGAGTCCACCAGGGCTCCTGCCCCTAGTGTCCATAGCGGCGCAGGACACTCAGGATCACCACCACCTTCCAAGCGGAAAAGGAAGAGTGCTCGTCCAGCACAGGCTGATGCCCCAGACACGGCTACACAGTCCGGCCCGTCGAGGAAGCCCAGCTTCACGAATGCCGAACTGAATGCACTTGTCGAGTATGTGTCCGCACATGATAACGAGATGGTCATTGTTGCAGGATCCAAGACCACACCTGCACAATGCCAGGCACACTGGCAGACCATTGCGGACATCGTAAGTGCCCTTGGAATCGTGAGGCGCACAGCCAATGATTGCTATAAGCGCTGGAATGACCTAAAGCGCAGGGCAAAGAATAAGCTGGCCTCAAGTCATGCCGCAACTCTAGTGACTGGAGGTGGGTCTCCAGTAGAAGACATGGAACTCACTCCACATGAGTGAGTCGCTGGGACCTACGTCACGGAGGAACAGATCCAAGGCATGGGAGATCTGCCTGATTATGAGGCATTGTCCGGTGAGTGCACATGCATGTGTGTGTCATCCATGTGCATGGTGTGTGTGTGAGGGCTTCTGTTTGTGTGCCAGGTGACGGTGTGTGCGCCTGAGTCGTTTGGGTCACCCATGTGCTTCATGCAATACATTCTGTGCAGCAGCATTTGGCCATAGCAGTATCCCTTCTGCCAACAGTAGACATCTAGCCCAACAGCACGCCAGTTGCCCTTGAAGTGTCACCTTGCCACAACATTGTTACTTATTTTTCTCTGTTCATTCAGGCAGATTGTTTGCATTCCACCACTTTTACTAGGCATTTCTCAGTCCTCTAGTCACATGTCTGACATGGCTTTGGTAAAGTGGAGTGACTTTGTTACCTGGATATCATTTGTTCACACATGTCCCTGTGCAATCTGACCATTTTGGACTGGCAGCTCCAGGTGAAAAATCAGACCTGTTTGAATTTGAAAAGCTATTACATGCGGGAACTGGACTGAGTGAATAAGTGCTGCCCTCCTCTCCATCTTCACTCAATAGCAATGGTACATGCCATCTGTGTGATGGCATGTGTATTTCACCTGGCAATCACAGGCCAATGTGTGATGCCACTGCCAGGCAGCATGCAGAAAATGTGTTCATCTTCCATCTTGGTGTCATCAGTGTGTGCCATTTGCCTGCCCTTCATACGCAGTGAGGGTGCATGCATGGGAGGGTTTTAGTCATGTGGGACATGTGTCAATCAAGTACTGGTTCTCTTGCTTCTCAGCCCTCATTGTGTGCCATGGTGCTAATGCCTGTTTCCATTTGTTTGCTTTTATGTCTTTGCAGGGGAAGACGCACCTGATACTGCTGGGGTTGTGGAGATGGTGCAGACCCAGGAGGGGTCCGAGGGCCGACCGACCACCAGTGAGGGACGTGGTGTGGTGGTGGGTGAGAACCCACAACTGCTGCAGGTCGTGCTCTCAAGGGGTGTCTCTGGCTGCACCTCCCCCGAGCTGTACTCAGGTGTTGATTCGGATGATGAGACCTACGTGCCGTCGCAGGTGAGTGTTCCTGGGAGGGATTCTGTTCTGTCCCACCTACCTGCACCAGGGTCAGAACCCTCAATGGGGATGTCAGTGTTGGCAGCTACGCCTTTGGTGGTTATGGATGCAGGGTCACACTCGGCGACATCTGATCCTGTTCCTGGGCCAGCAGATCAGAGGGGGAATGCAGTCCTGCAGCCTCAGGCAGTGCCGGCACAGCAAGGCGCAGTTCGCCTTGCCCCAGACAGGTGTGGTGCCCGCCGACGTGGTGGCCGTACGCCACCTGGCAATACCGCATGGGAGCAATCCATTTACGGTATGGCAACCCAACAGGCAGCATCATCAGAGATGATGGCTCAGGCCATGGATAGGGTGGCCACTTCCATTGTCCCCCCCGAAAGGCTGATGGAGCGACTACAGCAGGCAATCGACTCGATCTGCCAGTCACACAGGGAGGACATGTTGGCGTCCAACAGGGACAGGCGGGCGGCACTGGCGACTCTGCAGGAAGCCATCTCCATAGAGTCCCAGGGCCACAGGGAAGCCCTGAGGCAGGAGCTCCTTCACCTCAGGACGACTCTTGGTGAGCTTGAGGCTTCAACAAACCGAAGGACAGAACAGCAGCTGGAGCATCACACCCGTACGCTCTCAGCTGAGATGCAGGCAACTAGGGCGGAGGTCCGGGCATCCCGTGAGTTGTTGCATGGGGACCTCCGCACACTCATCCTCCAGAACGAGACCTACCACACCCGCATGCTTGCAGCCATGGAGGAACAGACTAGGGCCTTGCGTGGGCTGCCTCCCATAGTGCAACCACCTCCGGATGCAGCTGCACAGGGTGATAATAGCGACAGCAGTGATACTCCCACAATAGGGTAGCCGTGTGGGCCATGAGCCCATGGAGGTGTTTTTTTTCCCAAGATCCACACAGGTGGGTTTTGGTGTGCACCCTGTCCTCGGACCTCCTGGGTGGCCTCCCCAACCCCCCCGGGCCCATTAATGGCCATTTTTGATTTTCTTTTTTTTTTTTCTTTATTTTTATTTTTTTTGGGACAATGGCCCTCATTACGACCCTGGCGGAAAGTGACTGACCTGACCGCCATAGCGTAAATAGCGTTTCTGCCATTGCACGACGGAGCAAAGTGTGGCTAATTCCGACCCATCGGGCACGAGCACTACGCCATGGCGGAAGTGCAAAGTCCGCGATGGCGGAAATGTCCCCAAAACGCCCCTCACCGCCGTCGTACGGCGCCCTAGGTGCAATTCCGCCACCCATCTTAGCGGTCACCGTAATGAGAAGCATTACCATGGAACCCGCGTTTCTTCAATTGAGACGGCGGAGGTAAACAGATATTGGGAGCGTGCAGAGAGAAGAATTCAGAGTGGACTTATACGATTAAGGTATTTTCAAGTTACGAGATAGAAACCACACATCTAATATTATGGCCATATATATAGTACCTGCATATCGTATACTCTGTTTTGGTTTTCACAGCAGACTTTTTCCTTCAATTCACAAACACGAGTGAACCGAGGGATCTTGCTGTGACTTGCATCAGGCTAGATGGTACACGGTACGCTGTTCTCGAGACAGGTAGGCTGTCTCTCCTTAATTACCTACTACATACACATTGAAATATGTTAGTAAATCCTAAAATTTAGTATATACTATATGTTACAGGTACGGTAACAGAACTCAATCCGGCACATTGAGAATCTACCAAGTTTCCTCTACCGACCTAAACAGATTGATTTTGGTCACATATAATTTTTAGGGAAGATTTAGATTGTTATCATTTGGTACATCTGCATTGTTTGATTTAATCATGTGTGGCGACAGGGGGACCCAGCGCTATCTTGGCGCTTGCTCCCCCTGAGCCACACTTTATTCCTTTTCGCTTTTGAATAACACGGATATACATATGTTTTTCAGTTAATTTACAGTCTACCAGAATGTAAATATTTGGACTTAACTCCAGGTCCACCAACAAGTTTAGTGCCATGTTATACCGTTAAGTAATTCAGTATTATTACTCATGTACTTTAAATTACAACTCCCATTGAAACACTCTTTGTAATTATTTACAGGAGGGATTCAAAGAACCTTCACCCAATATATATAACCTGAAGAAGGGCGTTTATCGCCCGAAACGCGTAGTTAAGAAGAGTGGACATTTGTTATACAAACATCATACAATTTAAGTCAACTTATATATTGGGACTTGATTTGATTTTTTCGATATTTGTTTGAATTTTGTTATGGAATCGTTATTATGATTATGAAGTTACTGTAGAAGTGCAAAGCACATTTTTTACGTAATGGACTTAGTTGTTTCTTTCACTGTTGTCAGAATTTGTATTAACACCAGAACCTATGTATGCTGAAAAATACTAATTTATGTTCTCTATATAAAATTTGATACTGAACAGTGTATTCTACACAATTGTTTATTATTTGAATTACTTTGATTACATTATACTCATTGATGTTTCCTTACATATAACTAAATAATTGCAACATGAGTTGCGTATTGCTGTGCCTCAGTTCATTCACCGTGTATTTGCAGTGAATCTTCCCAGCTTCAGTATCTGTTGTCCACCAGCCTGGCCGCACGGTCGGAGGCAGCTCCACAGGACACCCAGGTGACACATGGGTGGGAAGATGGCATGGAGGACGACTGGGGCATAGGGGGTTCCGTGGAGGAGGGGGTCGGAACAAGGTCCAGGAAACGGAGGAATCCAGCCCTGGTGAGCTGTCCCAGTGGGTCAACACAGTCAACGAGCCATGCAAGAAGACGTGCAGACTCATCATGAAAAGACTGCAGGTCAGCTCGCATGGCCCGTTGACGCAATGCCACCCCACCCTGGACAGGCTCAACCTGGTGCAGGATAGCCACATCCGCAGGGAGAGGAAGGCCAGGTGTTGTAAGCCAATCCCCTCCCTGAGAACGGGTCTGGAGGTAGGCATCCCCGCTGGTGCAAGATGATGCAGTGACAGGAGCAGGGACAGGATTGCACACAGGCACCTCCGCGGTGGCCTGTGCTGCCTCCTGTCCCAGATCCTGCACTGCAGCACTAGCACCAGTGGAATCCCCACCTCCAGACCCCGCCTCTGTCGCTTGCACGGCCTCCTCCTCCTCCAAACCCCCCACCAACCTGGATGACTCCGTGCCATCTTCCTCCGTTGGGCCCTGTGGGGTCCCAGCTGCCCCTTCTGCTGCCGAGGAGTCCAACTCCAACCTCCACCTCTTGGACCTCCCCTCGGCAGCTGCGGCCTGGGACACGGCACCGGACTCCTCACTCCCCGACGAGATCAGAACCTGGGAGTGGATCCGGGCCTTGCGTCTCCGGCTGGTGGTGCGACCCCTGCCGCTGTGCTCCACAGCACCTTCTCCGCCCTCTTCATCAGTTGACGCTGCAGACAGGGAGGAAGAAAACACAGGCATCAGGGCACTGTCCAATGGACTCATACGCACATGACAGTCATACATGAGTGGCATTGGTAAACCTCAGACATGGCATCACAATACCCAACACACATGTCATTTCAACTTGCACACATGAGCCACAGGCATATTGCAACAGCCAGCACCATCCATTCACATACAACAGCATGAGCAGCCAAAGGTCATCCACACATCACATGCAACATAGAGAGTACACTACACATGCACACACACCACCAAACTTGCATGCATGTGTACACCTCCGCCAACTGTCGCAGTGTTCCGATCGACATCCATGTCACACCTGACAATCATTCCTCCACATCCTGTGCCATGCAAGCCCACACACACAAGCACCATCCATGTGTCACACATGAGACCCCTCTCATGTGTTACCCTCACGGCCCTGTACACCCCCCTACTTGCCCACATAAAAATACATGTTCAACCTGCACACTCCTGGCACACCACACGCACAGCTTACAATCAGTATGCATGTACACTTACCGCTCGACTCCAGACGGGTCTGCCTCTCAAGGACCTGGACGTGGAGCGCTGGGGATATGCGTTCCAGGACCCTCATCTGATCTTCCGACAAGTGGCCCCGGCGCCCCCTAGCATCCGCTGCCCTCAGGAGGCGCCGGGCCTTGTTGAGGGTCCTGGACCTGAAGTCCTCCCAGCGCTTCCTGACACGTTTGTAGTCGCGGACTGCCACCTCCTCCGCGTTGATGGCAATCACGATGTCCATCCAGATCCGAGTCCGTCCTTCCTTGTCGGCGCGCAACCTTCCGAAGAGGGCTTCATACTGCCCCAGGACATGCTCCACCAGGACACCAACTTCGGTGGCAGTGAAGCTGGTGCCCCTCTGCCTCCTTGGCCGGGGGTTGCCACTGGTGCCAGATGTTTCAGTGCCCGACATGGCAACCCCAGAGGCAGGAGTGGGTGGGCAACTGGGTCCTGGGGCTGGGCTGTGGGGCGATGGAAAAGCAGTCGGGAGTCTTCGGTTCCAGCAGGGGTGGTCACAGCAACAGCACCCCTGGCTGATGTGCAGGCAGCAAATGGATGGCAGGGCACGTGGGCAGCAGGCAGTCAGGCAGCAGCAGATGGCAGGTGGGAGCGTGCTCAGGGCTCTGGGGGGCAGTAATTCGGCCTTCTGGGCAGGAGCGTGGTCTTCCGTGTGTGAACACGTGGCCAGCTTGATACGGAGTGATTTTGCACGTGAAAATCCTGCACGTCTGCGTGTAATTCGAGGAAAGGCCCTAAGCGCGTAAGCGCGTCAGCACACATCTGTACATTCATTGGCCCAAAGGCCACCAGTGTATGCGGGTCTATGAAGTCACGTGCACGTTGAATATGGCACACGTTTGAAATGTTGCTTGTTAAAAAAATGAAAGACACGTCCCAGTGTCAAAGCGTGTAATTGGTGGAAATAGCGCGTACATGCGGAAGTGACAAAGCATGTAAATGGTGGAAAAAGCGCGTACACGCGGAAGTTACAAAGCGTGTAAATGGTGGAAAAAGCGCGTACACGCGGAAGCGACAAAGCTGTAATTGGTGGAAATGGCCCTAGAGCGTACACGCGGAAGTGACGCTGGACGTGTGGGCCTGCATAAAAGGTACGTGTAGAACACCATTTCCTTGTACGTGCTTTTCGTGGAGAGCGAGTGGGTGAATTCTGTACTTCTTGTCGTTTCACACGCGATTTACTTCACGGCGTTTCAAGTTCGTACTCCCTGTTACCTCTGACAGCTTTTTCTCTTTTTCTGGTTTTCCTGGGCCTGTTCCCTCAAACAGTGTTCCCTTCTACTGTTGTCCTGTCTCATCAGACAGCGTACAAATCTTCTTTTGGCGGGGGTGTTGCCAACCAAACGCGCTTCTTTTTCACGCTCTTTTTCCTGGCAGACGGTGAGTCACGCACGTATCTAACATCTGTGCTTGCCCCTTGTGTAGCCTACCCCTTCAGAGGTCATTCTAGGCTGCGTGTGACACGCATACGTTCATTCTTGTGTTACTGGGTGCCACAGCGTAGTGCAGGTTTTTTTTTCCGCACACGTGGTCTAGGAGGGGTTGCGTGCACGTCATCTCCCTTTTTTGAGCTCCCTGTACGTTGCGTGACCCGTCATCTTTCCCCAGGGGTCACATTCAGCCTTGCTAGAGCACTAGGGTACAATTACCATCTGGTACCCAACCCCTTTGACCCCCAATTGCCCAGGACAATAGTTTACAGCCACTCCCATACGCACATTAACATCAGTGCCATGGTTGGGAGGCGAAGATTCCGTAAGGGTGGCAAAGGTGGACGAGCCACAAGTGGTGGCCGTGGTGGATCCGGTAGGGGACGTGGTCGTTACTTGCAGGGTGACCCTGTCCCCCCATGTGTGGAGGACCAGTCAAGGGCACCCATAATCCCCCCCGCCCCTGGTTGAGGCTGATGTGGCTGACACCATCCATGCTCAGCACTTGTTGGACCAGCCCATTGTGGCACCAGACCTGGCTGACTCCATGGCTGACTTCCAGGTCAGCAGGCCTATGACACGTGCGCTGGTGCATGTTGATGTCATCAGGCCACGTGGATCAGGGGCAGCAAGGTCATCTGCTGCCCCAAGTAGGCAGGGTGGAGAGGCTGCAGGGGCAGCTGCGGCTCCATCCACCCCAGCTCTCACACACCCAGCCAGGACAGTGTCGGTCCTAGTCCATCCTGCTGACATTCCCCCTGACACCATTACACTTGAGCCAATGCCTGCACCAACTCCCATGCTGAGTGTGCAATCCCACACTCCTGATACAGAGTCCACCAGGGCTCCTGCCCCTAGTGTCCATAGCGGCGCAGGACACTCAGGATCACCACCACCTTCCAAGCGGAAAAGGAAGAGTGCTCGTCCAGCACAGGCTGATGCCCCAGACACGGCTACACAGTCCGGCCCGTCGAGGAAGCCCAGCTTCACGAATGCCGAACTGAATGCACTTGTCGAGTATGTGTCCGCACATGATAACGAGATGGTCATTGTTGCAGGATCCAAGACCACACCTGCACAATGCCAGGCACACTGGCAGACCATTGCGGACATCGTAAGTGCCCTTGGAATCGTGAGGCGCACAGCCAATGATTGCTATAAGCGCTGGAATGACCTAAAGCGCAGGGCAAAGAATAAGCTGGCCTCAAGTCATGCCGCAACTCTAGTGACTGGAGGTGGGTCTCCAGTAGAAGACATGGAACTCACTCCACATGAGTGAGTCGCTGGGACCTACGTCACGGAGGAACAGATCCAAGGCATGGGAGATCTGCCTGATTATGAGGCATTGTCCGGTGAGTGCACATGCATGTGTGTGTCATCCATGTGCATGGTGTGTGTGTGAGGGCTTCTGTTTGTGTGCCAGGTGACGGTGTGTGCGCCTGAGTCGTTTGGGTCACCCATGTGCTTCATGCAATACATTCTGTGCAGCAGCATTTGGCCATAGCAGTATCCCTTCTGCCAACAGTAGACATCTAGCCCAACAGCACGCCAGTTGCCCTTGAAGTGTCACCTTGCCACAACATTGTTACTTATTTTTCTCTGTTCATTCAGGCAGATTGTTTGCATTCCACCACTTTTACTAGGCATTTCTCAGTCCTCTAGTCACATGTCTGACATGGCTTTGGTAAAGTGGAGTGACTTTGTTACCTGGATATCATTTGTTCACACATGTCCCTGTGCAATCTGACCATTTTGGACTGGCAGCTCCAGGTGAAAAATCAGACCTGTTTGAATTTGAAAAGCTATTACATGCGGGAACTGGACTGAGTGAATAAGTGCTGCCCTCCTCTCCATCTTCACTCAATAGCAATGGTACATGCCATCTGTGTGATGGCATGTGTATTTCACCTGGCAATCACAGGCCAATGTGTGATGCCACTGCCAGGCAGCATGCAGAAAATGTGTTCATCTTCCATCTTGGTGTCATCAGTGTGTGCCATTTGCCTGCCCTTCATACGCAGTGAGGGTGCATGCATGGGAGGGTTTTAGTCATGTGGGACATGTGTCAATCAAGTACTGGTTCTCTTGCTTCTCAGCCCTCATTGTGTGCCATGGTGCTAATGCCTGTTTCCATTTGTTTGCTTTTATGTCTTTGCAGGGGAAGACGCACCTGATACTGCTGGGGTTGTGGAGATGGTGCAGACCCAGGAGGGGTCCGAGGGCCGACCGACCACCAGTGAGGGACGTGGTGTGGTGGTGGGTGAGAACCCACAACTGCTGCAGGTCGTGCTCTCAAGGGGTGTCTCTGGCTGCACCTCCCCCGAGCTGTACTCAGGTGTTGATTCGGATGATGAGACCTACGTGCCGTCGCAGGTGAGTGTTCCTGGGAGGGATTCTGTTCTGTCCCACCTACCTGCACCAGGGTCAGAACCCTCAATGGGGATGTCAGTGTTGGCAGCTACGCCTTTGGTGGTTATGGATGCAGGGTCACACTCGGCGACATCTGATCCTGTTCCTGGGCCAGCAGATCAGAGGGGGAATGCAGTCCTGCAGCCTCAGGCAGTGCCGGCACAGCAAGGCGCAGTTCGCCTTGCCCCAGACAGGTGTGGTGCCCGCCGACGTGGTGGCCGTACGCCACCTGGCAATACCGCATGGGAGCAATCCATTTACGGTATGGCAACCCAACAGGCAGCATCATCAGAGATGATGGCTCAGGCCATGGATAGGGTGGCCACTTCCATTGTCCCCCCCGAAAGGCTGATGGAGCGACTACAGCAGGCAATCGACTCGATCTGCCAGTCACACAGGGAGGACATGTTGGCGTCCAACAGGGACAGGCGGGCGGCACTGGCGACTCTGCAGGAAGCCATCTCCATAGAGTCCCAGGGCCACAGGGAAGCCCTGAGGCAGGAGCTCCTTCACCTCAGGACGACTCTTGGTGAGCTTGAGGCTTCAACAAACCGAAGGACAGAACAGCAGCTGGAGCATCACACCCGTACGCTCTCAGCTGAGATGCAGGCAACTAGGGCGGAGGTCCGGGCATCCCGTGAGTTGTTGCATGGGGACCTCCGCACACTCATCCTCCAGAACGAGACCTACCACACCCGCATGCTTGCAGCCATGGAGGAACAGACTAGGGCCTTGCGTGGGCTGCCTCCCATAGTGCAACCACCTCCGGATGCAGCTGCACAGGGTGATAATAGCGACAGCAGTGATACTCCCACAATAGGGTAGCCGTGTGGGCCATGAGCCCATGGAGGTGTTTTTTTTCCCAAGATCCACACAGGTGGGTTTTGGTGTGCACCCTGTCCTCGGACCTCCTGGGTGGCCTCCCCAACCCCCCCGGGCCCATTAATGGCCATTTTTGATTTTCTTTTTTTTTTTTCTTTATTTTTATTTTTTTTGGGACAATGGCCCTCATTACGACCCTGGCGGAAAGTGACTGACCTGACCGCCATAGCGTAAATAGCGTTTCTGCCATTGCACGACGGAGCAAAGTGTGGCTAATTCCGACCCATCGGGCACGAGCACTACGCCATGGCGGAAGTGCAAAGTCCGCGATGGCGGAAATGTCCCCAAAACGCCCCTCACCGCCGTCGTACGGCGCCCTAGGTGCAATTCCGCCACCCATCTTAGCGGTCACCGTAATGAGCGGCAATCGGAAAGTACGGTGACCGTAAATATACGGAAACCGAAGTAAAAACATGGTCCCGGAACGGGAAACAGCACGCCGTACACCTATAAAATCAGAATTCCCACACAACCATTAAAAATACTACCCTGAGAAACATCCCAACCCGTCATCCACCCTAGTGAAAGCAATAGAAATGGGAAAAGTAGCGAAAAAAGCATGCGACCGCAAGCGGCAGGTCCACTTCTCCCGTGAGGAACTCACCGTGCTCACAGAGACCCTCCAGGAGAATGCTGCCGTCGTCTTCTCGACGCAAATGACCAGGACGGCACTTGCGAACAAGAAGGCCATATGGGCCCTGGTGGCACAGCGGGTAAGTGCGGTGGGGACCGCACCCCGCAACCCACAGCAATGCAGAAAGCGATGGGACGACCTGCGGATACGCGTACGGAGCATACTATCCGCCAACCGTAACATTGCCACAGCTACCGGGGGAGGATCGGAATCACCCATCAAGTTGACCCCCTGGGAAGAAATCTGTGCCTCCACCATTGGAATGGAGAGTATAGAGGGAGTCGGAGGGATGGAGAAAGGAGTGCAGACATCCGAAGAATCCGGTAGGTGGGCCAAATAAAACAATGCTAAATCCACAATGTCCAATCATGTGAAGTACCATGTGTCCACATAGTGCAACAGTAACACATGTCCAGGAGAACGTCCACATACATTGGCCTGATAGCGCACTTTAAAACTCACATTAAATACATAAATAATTAAAAATCCTAAAAACACCCTCACACGTGCAGCAGGCACACCCTAACTGCAGGCTGCAAAACAACTGCATCCTCAATCCACACAAAAATGAAACCACCTCCAAGGCCTCGACCCAAATCACCCTCAGGTACCACCCCAATGCATGTGAAACATTGCCATTCCAATTTCAACAGACCCATTAATAACGCTCGCCCTCCTTTACTCCACCACAGGGTCCGATTCAAACGACGAGCTCCAGGACACCCCTACCAGCACACCTGCAAAGAGGGCCAAGACCAACGGCCAAAGACCCTCCACCTCAGCTGCACGCATCAAGACACGGCAGCAGCACAAATCAAGTGGCAGCACACAGGACGGAACTTCAACAGGCACCCCAGCAGCCAGCATGCCCACAACAGCACCACCACAGGTCCCCCCAATGGATGCCACAGAAGGCACTGCTTCTGGTGGCAGCAGCACCATAGGTGACACTGCATTAATGGCAGCATGCTCCGACACAGAAAACGGGGATGTCGAAGTAAGATCCATCCATGACCTGTCTCAATCCCCCTGTTTGTTCCATCCCGTACACCATGAGGATACCACGCAGGGGCACCCACAAGACGACGACTGGCCATCCCCCACAAGCCCTGTGGCAAGTCAACATGAGGTGACCAGCCCCTCTGTGACACCACCGCAAATGGCCATGGCACAGCAGAGGCAACAGTCCCTCGACCAGGTGATGGTGCAACAGCAGCAACTGGCCACGCTCCTCAAGGACCATGCTGATGAATGTGGGGGTACTAAGGCAGCCATAGAAACATCAACTGAGACACTTAGGGCAGAAATGGAGAGAAGCACCGAGAGCCTGAGAGTACAAATGGAGAGAAGCACTGAGAGCCTGAGAGTACAAATGGAGAGAAGCACCGAGAGCCTGAGGGGGGAACTGCATGCGACGTCCAAAGACGTATGTGCTGAACTTGCCGCTGTGCGCCGTGTGCTCACTGAGCTCTCACAAACCCTTAGGGACATGCATGGACGTGAGCAGGCAGAGACATCATCCGTTGCAAGTTCCGTCCAGGGCAGCCCCCAACGTAGATCTGGGAGGAACCTGCGCTCCACAGGCAGGGGTGCCCCTGATACCCGGAGAGGGGGCTTGCAATAGCGTCTGCCCACTGACAATGAGCATCTTCGGACACTGGTGTTCGGGGGGGAGGTAGGAGGGTGGAGGGGGTGTGTTGGGCTCACTTGGGTGGCGGGTCGATGGGGTGTGTAACATAATTTCACATATGCTATAAACAATGCACGATCATCCAATGAGATGTGTGGACATTGATCTTTGTGTACGAGGCCTTTATAGGCGTACAGTCCATATTGTGCATGTTCCAGACACACACAGTGCCACAAGTCCCGTGTCCATGTATCAGCCACCAGGCGTGAGTGCTAGAAGCATGAATCAATGAGAATCTGACGAATGTCACGGCCCTCCTGTGCCTCGCAGACTCCTTGAGGTGCTGCCACATCCCCACCCTCATCATGACCATCTTCAGGTGCTTGCAGTTCTGCGTCAGGGGGCATGGGCACATTTCTACGTACGCACATGTTGTGTAGCATGACACATGCCATGACCATCTTTGCTACCTTCTCATGGCGGTACAGGAGTGCCCCGCCAGACCTGCTGAGGCAGCGGAAACGAGTCTTCAGTAGGCCGAATGCCTGTTCTATGACTACACGGGTACGTGAGTGGGCATGGTTGTAGTCCTCCTCATGCTGGTTCTGTGGGTTCCGGAGTGGTGTAAGGAGCCATCTCTTCAGTGGATACCCGGCATCACCTGTATGTGGACAATAAAGGATGTTTGTGGAATGACATTGCTACGTACGCACCCCCCCCCTTCCTGCCAGGTCATTGCCGCATCACATACCCCACATTATCATGCATGAAATGAGACTCACCGAGTAGCCAGGATCTGTTCCCTGCGTGTCGCTCCATGTAGCGTGGTATTGTAGAGTTCCTCAAGACCATAGAATCATGGGTTGATCCAGGAAATCGGGCACAACAATGTGTAATGATCCTGTTGGAGTCACACACCATTTGTACATTAAGAGAATGAAATTGTTTTCGGTTGCGGTACTGGGCCTCCATGGCATGTGGGACGACCAGTTCCACATGGGTGCAGTCGATGGCACCAATGCAACCCGGTATGCCGCCAAGTGCATGGAATCCCACTTTTGTGTTCGTAATTTCCTGCTCCGAGCGTGGTAGAGAGATGTAGTCGTCTGCGTGCTTCAGGAGGGCATCGAGCACTTGCAATAGTGTCCGTGAGAACACTGGCTGTGAAATGCCATGCAACTGTCCGACTGTGTGCTGGTAGGTGCCTGTGGCCAGGAAGTGGAGTACAGACACCACCTTCAGTAGGGGTGGGATGGCGGTTGGGCTATCTATCATGCAGACAAGGTCAGCCTGTGTCATGTCCACAATGGCGGTTATGGTGTCCCGGTCCAAACGGTAGAGGGTGTGGATCTGCTCATCCGTGAGGTTGAACGGATGTGCTCGGAGGCGTGGGATTGCGGGCTGCCTGCGTGGTGGTAGTGGCTGTGCTGGCGGGCCTTGCTGGCCCTGCCTTGCCCTCCTCCTCCTCCTGCGTCTCCTCTGTGCGGCCGGTTGTTGTAGTAGTTGGTGTTCGTCTTCTTGAAGTTGGAGTACTTGCAGTGCTATCAGGTCCCCCAGGGCCAACATTGCTAGTCCTGCCGGTAGCATTTTGGAGTGGGTGTGGTTGTGGGAGGGGGTTGGGTGTGCAATTTATGTGTTTTCAAGCTGTATTGCCTCCACCTGTGGTGATTCATTCCACCTGTGCAAGCTGCAATCCCCTTTGGGCGAGCACGTCCCGCACACAACGCTGCAATCATGTATTTCATCCCGATGGCAGTGAGATATTGGTTCATATGTTCATTCTGCTATGGTCCCATTGCTTCACATACTATCTTTGCAGTCGCGAACAAACTTGTGAAGGGTCAGTGGAATGTAGTACTCGATTAACGGTGGACCCTCATGCAGCACTGTACCGAGGTTCACCGACGGGCGGGGCGTCCCATTTGTGAGTGAAGCCAGTTGCCATTTTCACACACTGCCGCACTACATGGATGAATTTGTGATTTCAAGCGGTCACAGATGCCTTTTCGACGTGATGTTGCAAATGAGGAATTCGAAGGACAGCGCTTTCGGTTTTCAGCTAGCGGCGAGGAGACGCCCACAGGTCTGACTGCAGATATGAGGTTCTATTGTTTAATGTCCTTCGGACAGGGGCCATGGCGAGAATGCTATGATTGATATGAATAGTATGGGATGCGCAATAGCGTAGTGGACGATAAGGCCGGACGTTCCCAAATACATGTTACTTCACAACACTGGAATTCCGGGCTGGAGCACAGTGGATTTTGCAGACTGCATTACGCACAGACTCAATGGAAATTTCACATGTTATGTGAGTAAATAATCAGGCGTTTTCATACCGGGATGAGGGAATGATGTATGGATGCATGGACAGATGATTTGATGGAGAGTTTGCCATGTACAGGGCTTTTTGGAATCTATCCACCTCCCCTGCGCTATGTGATGCAGAGCTGCCATAGTGGGACCATCGTCTTTCTGCCCTTGTTGAACCCTCCCTGTCTCGACGCGCCTTCAAACACTTGTGTCTATGCACGTTACTAATCCCATCTAATGGATTCTGTCTTAACAGACGCATGCACACAAACACTCGTTTGTAATAGTGTTTTCACCTCGATTTTTGTAGTTGTGATTCGCAAGTGATTTTTGGGTGGGAATAATCCTTTTGAGTGGGCTAGCATGCATATGGCTGTAGATTTAGTGTGATCATTGAAGTGAGTAATACAAATCAAGTTCTGATGGCCATACTATTCTTTTTCATTTCATTTGGGTGACAGGTATCTCCTCCCCTTTTGCCGCTGCCATCTGTATGCCACTCCTGCAGATGGCTTTTACTCCCGACACCTGCTGCTTCGAGTTAATCAGTGGAGCACCATTACGATCTTATGGGACGATCGCCAATGGGCCACATGCCCTTACGCAGTACTAGTGGCTAGGAGCAACATTTCGACCTTTCAGCTGGACTAGTGCCTACCTAATGGGACGGCCCTGCGGTTCTAGGCGCTTCCATGTTGCCTTTTTGAATGTGAATGTAGCCCCTGTGTACCATGGAGGAACAGGGCGTCACACAAGCAGAAGCTGGTCATTTATTGCGGATGCAGCCCACAATACTGAAATGTATTTTGGAGTTCATGACCTAATGGCTGTATGGGCTTGGTGATTTTGTGGTGCATTAAATTTCTATTCTGATATTAACCGTGTAGCGTTATTCTTTGCAAGTAATGTAGCATATTCCTATTTGTGGAGCGGTGTATTGTGAGGAGATCTGCATTGGGTTCCGGCTTCTGAGTATAGTTGCGTGGTACTGTACTGGCCGCGTTTGCCTACGAAGCCCAGTATGGTCAGGGATGGGCCCTGCCATTATGACTGTTTTAATGATGTCATGCTCAGGGGCGGGGGATTAGCTTTTGTGTAACAGATGCCGGTCAGCCAGGTGGATTGGTGGAATGATGTGATTATCAGACTATGGCTGGTCACAGGTGCCTGTGTTTGCGTGCGTTTCTTGGAGGGAGACTGAGGTCATGTCCATTGGAATAGCTTCTGTATTCGTGCCATCTGTGCCCTGCAGCTCCCATTGGCCCCTCTTGAGATGAGCCTGGCTGCTCTGTCACTCTGCCAACTTGTGTGGTACATGCTTATGCTGATGGTTGGTTTGTTTACTGGCAGGAGTACAGGGCTGGTGCAGTCTCACTCAGGATACTGCTTTGAATGTTGCCTTACACTGGTGTCAGTCGATGGGGGGGCCTGTTTTTGTTTGTCTCATTTTTCTGCTCATGTTGCTGTACTTGAACCTTCACATGCCTGTGCTGCATCAGTGCGGCAATGGTGCCATGGCAAATATGGATGCCCACTCACAAGGCACTTGGAGCCCCTGGATTCATTTGTTCGTTGCCATGCATGGGTGACTTGTACATTGCACTGGTTGCATTGTGTGACTTCATTGCACCTACGAGGAGTTGTGCAATGTGGCCAGGGAGTGGTGTACAGGCACTCAGTAGGGCCGTTTACGGTTGATTCGCGATGCCGTACTTCTCACCATGGCGGAATGGTACTTTCCGCCATGCTTGATGGCGTTAGGTACATGTCCGCTAGGGTCAGAATTCGCGTACCGTTGCGCCATGGTGGTAATTACGGTTTGGCATGGCGCGCATGCGCGTACTTGGTGCAGTTAGCGTTGGCGTTCACTACGGTGTCGCTAATGGCATCGTACTTTACGGTGACGGGTCATAATCGCACCGAGCGCTATTCGATGGCGGTATTGCATTTCCGCCATCGTTTTTCGATTTCCGCCAGGGTCGTAATGAGGGCCAATGTGTTGCCTTCTGTGGCTCCTGTGGGCATACGCTGCATTGTGGCTGGGCACATGCAGGCTTCTCATGTATTTGGTTCAGATGCTTGGGTTTTTGTCACACACACCCCTCCTGCTTCCCGTTTCCATGGGCTTGCAAAGGGTGTGCCCAAGTGACATTAACGTACATGGTGACATTGGACTCCCACTACATGTGTGGGTAGTCTAGTCAATACTGTGTATACATTCCTAGTGCATATTGCTGTTGTGTTGTACACTGCATGTTGCATTGATGTGTAACTCATCATTCGTGTCTACCTCCTAATTTGCAGGTCCTTTCCTCATGTCTACACAAGGCCCTCTACTTTGGAGATGGGGTCCATGTTGGCAGCAGTGCACCTACAACTCTACATGGCAGCAACACTGTACAGTTGGAAGTGGTGGGAGTGCAGGCATTTCCAGGTGGTGAGACTACTAATTCCTTACATTCGTAATGTCATGTTAATGGTAGTTTTGAGGGTCAGTGGCTTATAAGTGTTATTGCTAAATACCTGCTCAAGTGTGTTGTTGGTCCTGCATTACTGTGAGCATTTCAGGTGACGCGAGTTTCAATTAGGGACACTGTACATTGTGACACTTGTGTCATGTTGTGGGGATTACTTTGTTTGCCTGCACATAGCATGACATGGCACGGTGTGTCGTGTGGCGGTGCTGGGGATGGGTTGGGTGACATGGCACTGTCCTCATGTTGCATTTTGCAAGTGGGTATTCATTTTAGCTGCATGAATGTGTTTTTTCACGAAACTGCATTGGTGGTGTCTGTGTAGGTAGGGATGCACACATTGTAACACTTCCAGGTGAAAAATCTCAGGCTGATATGGTTTTGACGGTTGATTCTCCAGACATTCAGGATCAGTGTCAGGTTGAGTCATCATTGATTGTCAGATGGTATGTGCCAGGGCAGTGTGCACTCCACAGGGGTGTGATTTCTATGTGAAGTAATTAGCCACTAGCTGTGTACGGGCTGCCTCCCCCCGTGCCCTTTCCCCTCCCATGCGCAGCAGCCGTGCATGTGGTTGGGGATGTGGGGCCACCACCATGTCCACGGCCAGGCCCCGGCGTGTTGCAACGTTGTGCAGGACACATGCTGCCACTATGATCCTGCACACTACTGGGGGAGCGTATAACAGCTGCTCGCCAGAACGGTCAAGGGAGCGAAAGTGTGACTTAAGCACTCCGAATGTGCGCTCCACTATATCCCGGGTTGCAATGTGGGCTGTGTTATATCTTACCTCGGGTTGCGTGGTGGGGTTCCAAATTGGCGTCATCATGTGGGGGCTGAGAGGGTAGGCACTGTCCCCTGTGGAGGTGGTGATTGGTATCATTGGTGGGGTTGTGACCTTGCTCAGTATCTGACATGCATGCATGTGCAGTGGCATTCATACTCACCAAGCAGCCATGTATCGCCATGCCGCCCAGCTTCTAGGTCCCGGCTTAGGGTGGACATTCGGTAAATGAAGCTGTCGTGGGTGGACCCGGGATAGTTGGCATATACTGAGGTGATGATTCCCTTGGCATTACATACCACCTGCACGTTGATGGAATGCCAGTGCTTGCGGTTCCTATAGATGTGCTCAGATGCCCTGGGGGGACGTAGAGCCACATGGGTGCAGTTGATGGCACCTAGCACTTTGGGGAATCGTGCCACACCGTATAAATCCAGGGCGGCAGCATGCCTTTCTGCAGGTGGTCTGGGCAGGTATATGTGCCTGCGGACTGATGGGCGTGCAGTGATGATGTTCAAGACCTGGTGTAGGCAGCGTGACTGCGTGGCCTGTGACACCCCACCCACTATGGCACTTGTCCGCTGAAATGATCCAGTGGCTAAGAAGTGCAGTACATTGAGGACCTTCTCCAGGGGTCTGAGTGCTTGGGAGCACAGGGTGGGTGATGTGAGGTCATCCTCCCACTCACTCACCAGGTCCAGTATTATGTGTGGTGGAAACCTGTACCTCCCATACACCTGGTCATCAGGCATCCCGAAAAGGCTGGTTCTGGGTGTGAATATTCTGGCCCTGACTATCCTCCTCTTCCTCCTTTGGTAGCCCACAGCCACTGCTGCTAGGAACGGTATGTTCATCCTGGCGTCTGAGCTTGTTATTTTGTTTGCACGCAAATTTATGCGTCCAGGGTCGACGTATGCCTGCTTCCTACTGGCGTACGTGTTTCTTTGCGCGTGTTGTAGGCGAGCGTGTGAAACTTCCCGCGCACCCCTGAAATCCAGTACCCAGGCCAATAGCGTGTGGAAATTCCCGTGCACCCCGGTATACACGTGCGCTGATGTACTCACGTGTGAAACTTCCCGCGCACCCCTGAAATCCAGTACCCAGGCCAATAGCGTGTGGAAATTCCCACGCACCCCGGTATACACGTGCGCTGATGTACTCGAGTGTGAAACTTCCCGCGCACCCCTGAAATCCAGTACCCAGGCCAATAGCGTGTGGAAATTCACGCGCACCCCGGTATACACGTGCGCTGATGTACTCGCATGTGTAAGTGCCCGCGCACCCCTGAAATACACGTACATAGGCCAATCGCGTGTACACGCACTTTTGTCCAATTACACGCGATGACACTCTGACGTGCAGTCTTTCCACGTGTGCTCCGTCATCACGTGCTATGAGGGAAACATCCATGCGGGTCACGTCACAGACGCGCTTACGCGCTGAGGGCCTTTGGTCCAATAGAATCGCGTATGCGTGCTGATGCGCTTACGCGCTAAGGGCCTTTCCGTGAATTTCACGCTGACGTGCAGGATTTTCACGTGCCAAATCACTCCGTATCAAGCTGGCCACGCGAAAACACACGGAAGACCACGCTCCTGCACAGAAGGCCGAATTACTGCCCCCCAGTGCCCCGAGCAGCCTCCCACGTGCCATCTGCTGCTGCCTGCCTGCCTGCTGCCACCGTGCCCTGCCATTTGGTGCCTGCACATCAGCCATCTGCAGGGGTCCAGTTGCTGTGTCCACCCCTGCTGGAACAGAAGACTCCCGACTGGGATAACATCGCTCCACAGCCCAGCCCCAGGACCCAGTTGCCCACCCACTCCTTCCTCTGGGGTTGCCATGTCGGGCACTTCCACATCTGGCACCAGTGGCAACCCCAGGCCAGAGGGGCAGAGGGGCACCAGCTTCACTGCCACCGAAGTTGGTGTCCTGGTGGAGCATGTCCTGGGGCAGTATGATGCCCTCTTTGGATCGTCCCGCGCCAGCAAGGAAGGACGGGAGAGGATCTGGGCCGACTGTGTGGTTGCCATCAACGCGGAGGGGGTGGCAACCCGCGACGTCCAGAAGATCAAGAAGCGCTGGGAGGACTTGAGGTCCAGGACCCTCGTGAAGGCCCGGCGCCTCATGGAGGGGGGCCGGGGCCGCATGAGTTCCATCCAGATGAGGGTCCTGGAACGCGTACGCCCAGCGCTCCACGGCCAGATCCTTGAGAGGGAGACCTGTCTGGAGTTGAGCGGTAAGTGTCCAAGCATTGCTGTGTGAGACAGGGCATGTTGCGGTGTGCTGGTTGTCTGATACTTGCCTGTATGTGTGACATAGGCCATGTATGCATGTATGTGTGCAGGGACATCATGGTAACGCATGTGCGACCAGTGATGTGTGAACCACATGGTTGTTGCATGTGTTTAAATGCCCCATGGGGAGCCCTATGCAGATTTTACACATGAGAGCATGCCAGTCTCTGTTCCTGGACATGGGTGGGGGTGAGGGATGAGTGCTGATGCCAGGTACATATATGGTAGCCATGTCTGTGTGCCTGACCTGCGTGTCTGTGACTTGTGAATGCCATGGATGCATGACACATGTGTGTGACAATGCACAGATTCACTGATGCAGCCTAGTTACCCTTGTATCCGCTGTGTTTGGGGTGTATGAGGCCAGATGGATGTGACTGAGGTGAAGTGTGTGCATGTGATAGGCATGACCATTGAACAGTACCCTGATGCTTGTGTTCTATGTCTCCCTCTACGCAGCGGCTAGTGAAGAAGAGGGCGGAGACGGCGCTGTGGAGCAAGGCGGCGGGGATGCCCCCACGGCTGCAGCGGAAGGGGTGGGTGAGACCCCACAGGGGCCTGCTACGGCGGAAGACGGTGAGGAGCCATCCAGGTTGGTGGTTTCCACAGAGGAGGAGGAGGCCGCCACTGAGGCACACATGGGGCCTGGTGGGGGCATCCCTGCTGGTGCAAGTGGTGCAGTCCAGGGGCAGGGGCAGGAGGCAGCACAGGTCACCGTGGAGGGGCCTGTGCATGTCGCTGTCCCTGACCCTGTGAGTGCACCACCATGCACCAGCAGGGATGCCCCGTCCCAGGCCCGTCCGCAGGTAGAGGGGATGTCCATGTCACCTGACTCCCCTCCACCTGCGGACGAGGGGACCCGTGTCCGTATGGAGAAGGTCCTGATTGGGGTCGCGATGCGCGCGAGTGCAATTCGTGATGAGGTGCATGCTTCCCGGGAGGAGGACGCACATCATCACGAAGAGCACCGTGCCAACGTGGCCCAATTGGGATCTTCCATGTTCGGGGGTTTCCTGCATGTGTCGGCCAATCTGGCGGCCCTCTCCTCCTCTGTGGAGGCTATATGCCGGTCGTTCTCCTTGCCGTCTTCCGGCCCAGATGCCACCAAGGCCCCCTGTGGACCTGCCCTGACCAATGCAGCCAGCTCGGTGGGGATCCCATCCCTGCCACAGTCGGGAGTCGGAGGTCCAGCAGGGGTGGACACCACAGCAACTGTACCCCAGCAGATGGAGGATGTGCCGGCATCATCAGGCAGGGCACGTGCACGACGGCGTCGGTGGATTCCATCAGCCTGGATGCCGTCGTGCTGGCAGAGGCAGTTGCGTCAGAGGCAGCAGCAGAGTCAACGTGGGAGGCCTCATGGCTCGGGGCCATCAACATCGGAGGGGCAGGCATTGGCCGAAGGGCAGGAGGACCCAGGACAGGAAGTGTCTTCCGTGTGGCTGCGGTTGGGCCAGCAGATAGGTGCGGAGCGGCGGCGGGCGGAAGAGGCGCGGCTCACGATGGTCAGGGCGGAGAACTCCATGTGGAGGGCCCTGAGGCGGGCCGAGTGCCTCGAGGCAATCCGCAGGGGGTTGGAGGAGCAGATGGCGTCGTCCCTGCGGACCCTCGGGGCCATGGAACAGGACCGCCTCCGGGACATAGACGAGGAGTTTGATGATGCCCTGGCCCGGAACACCACGGAGTGAGCCGCTGGACTTGCCCGCCGCCTTTGTATATAGTTCTTTAGTTTTAGGTTTCCTTTGTTTCTTCTTATGATTTGGAGTCGACGGACACTGCTCCACTTTTTGTATATAGTTGGATTTTAGTTAGGGTTTTTTGTAGGTTTCCTTTGTTCAGTTGTGCTCATGGACCCTTGTATGTTTTGTACATAGTTCTTCATTGGATTGTTTTATTTTTTTATTTTTGATTTATTCTCCATGGAGCAATGGTCTTTGCATTTATGTTTCTCTCTCGGATTGATTTTATTTTTAATGTGACTTTGAACAACATTTTTTTGGATTTGGATTTGTAGTTTTGATTTTTTTGGACGGACATGCAGCTTATCTTTTTTTCATTGCCATTGTAGTTTGTTTCATTTCATTTGCATTCAATTTTTTTTAATACAATTTTGTTTTCATACTTCACTGTGTGGTATCATCTCATTGGTTTCATGCATGTCATGTTGGGTGTTTTCCCATTCATTTGCAACCATTGTGTGTGACGGACATGGGTTAATTTGCTTTATGAACATTGGGGGTGTAACATGTAATTTCCATTTCCATGTGGGTGAATGGGTTACTTGGTAGGGCCTTTTGGCTGTGGAGGCTGACCATAACGCACATGATTGGGGATTGTGAGGACCTGGGTGCAGGGGGACATGAGTGGGGGCCTGGTGGAGGGTGCCCCTGGATGCTGGGGGGTGGGGGTGGTGGGAGACATGAGTGGTGGCCTGGTGGGGGATGCCCATGGTGGCTGGGGGGTGGGGGTGGTGGGAGACATGAGTGGGGGCCTGGTGGGGGCTGACCATGGTGGCTGGGGGGTGGGAGACATGAGTGGGGGCCTGGTGGGGGATGCCCATGGTGGATGGGGGGGTGGGGGTGGTGGGAGACATGAGTTGGACATGAGTGGGGACCTGGTGGTGCTGCCCCTGCACTGCTGGGGGGTGGGGGTGGTGGGAGACATGGGTGGTGGCCTGGTGGAGGGTGCCCCTGGATGCTGGGGGGTGGGGGTGGTGGGAGACATGAGTTGGACATGAGTGGGGGCCTGGTGGTGCTGCCCCTGCACTGCTGGGGGGGTGGGGGTGGTGGGAGACATGAGTGGGGGCCTGGTGGCGGCTGCCCATGGTGGCTGGGGGGTGGGGGTGGGTGGGAGACATGAGTGGGGGCCTGGTGGGGGATGCCCATGGTTGTTTGGGGGGGATTGATAGGGGCCATAAGTGGGGGCCTGGTGGTGCTGCCCCTGCACTGCTGGGGGGTGGGAGACATGAGTGGGGGCCTGGTGGGGGATGCCCATGGTGGCTGGGGGGTGGGGGTGGTGGGAGACATGAGTGGGGGCCTGGTGGAGGGTGCCCCTGGATGCTGTGGGGGTGAGGGTGGTGGGAGACATGAGTTGGACATGAGTGAGGGCCTGGTGGTGCTGCCCCTGCACTGGTGGGGGTGGGGGTGGTGGGAGACATGGGTGGTGGCCTGGTGGAGGGTGCCCCTGGATGCTGGGGGTGGGGGTGGTGGGAGACATGAGTGGGGGCCTGGTGGGGGCTGCCCATGGTGGCTGGGGGGGTGGGGGTGGTGGGAGACATGAGTGGGGGCCTGGTGGGGGCTGCCCATGGTGGCTGTGGGGTGGGGTGGTGGGAGACATGAGTGGGGGCCTGGTGGGGGCTGCCCATGGTGGCTGGGGGGGTGGGGGTGGTGGGAGACATGGGTGGTGGCCTGGTGGAGGGTGCCCCACACTGCTGGGGGGGTGCGGGTGGTGGGAGACATGGGTGGGGGCCTGGTGGGGGCTGCCCATGGTGGCTGGGGGGTGGGGGTGGGTGGGAGACATGAGTGGGGGCCTGGTGGGGGATGCCCATGGTGGCTGGGGGGTGGGGGTGGTGGGAGACATGAGTGGGGGCCTGGTGGGGGATGCCCATGGTGGCTGGGGGGTGGGGGTGGTGGGAGACATGAGTGGGGGCCTGGTGGAGGGTGCCCCTGGATGCTGGGGGGTGGGGGTGGTGGGAGACATGAGTGGGGGCCTGGTGGGGGAGGCCCATGGTGGCTGGGGGGTGGGGGTGGTGTGAGACATGAGTGGGGGCCTGGTGGAGGGTGCCCCTGGATGCTGGGGGGTGGGGGTGGTGGGAGACATGAGTTGGACATGAGTGGGGGCCTGGTGGTGCTGCCCCTGCACTGCTGGGGGGGTGGGGGTGGTGGGAGACATGAGTGGGGGCCTGGTGGGGGCTGCCCATGGTGGCTGGGGGGTGGGGGTGGGTGGGAGACATAAGTGGGGGCCTGGTGGTGGATGCCCATGGTGGCTGGGGGGTGGGGTGATAGGGGCCATAAGTGGGGGCCTGGTGGTGTTGCCCCTGCACTGCTGGGGGGTGGGAGACATGAGTGGGGGCCTGGTGGGGGATGCCCATGGTGGCTGGGGGGTGGGGGTGGTGGGAGACATGAGTGGGGGCCTGGTGGAGGGTGCCCCTGGATGCTGGGGGGGTGGGGGTGGTGGGAGACATGAGTTGGACATGAGTGGGGGCCTGGTGGTGCTGCCCCTGCACTGGTGGGGGGTGAGGGTGGTGGGAGACATGGGTGGTGGCCTGGTGGAGGGTGCCCCTGGATGCTGGGGGTTGGGGGTGGTGGGAGACATGAGTGGGGGCCTGGTGGGGGCTGCCCATGGTGGCTGGGGGGGTGGGGGTGGTGGGAGACATGAGTGGGGGCCTGGTGGGGGCTGCCCATGGTGGCTGGGGGGTGGGGGTGGTGGGAGACATGAGTGGGGGCCTGGTGGGGGCTGCCCATGGTGGCTGGGGGGGTGGGGGCGGTGGGAGACATGGGTGGTGGCCTGGTGGAGGGTGCCCCACACTGCTGGGGGGTGGGGGTGGTGGGAGACATGAGTGGGGGCCTGGTGGGGGATGCCCATGTGGCTGGGGGGTGGGGGTGGTGGGAGACATGAGTGGGGGCCTGGTGGGGGATGCCCATGGTGGCTGGGGGGTGGGGGTGGTGGGAGACATGAGTGGGGGCCTGGTGGAGGGTGCCCCTGGAGGCTGGGGGGTGGGGGTGGTGGGAGACATGAGTGGGGGCCTGGTGGGGGATGCCCATGGTGGCTGGGGGGTGGGGGTGGTGGGAGACATGAGTGGGGGCCTGGTGGAGGGTGCCCCTGGATGCTGGGAGACATGAGTTGGGCATGAGTGGGGGCCTGGTGGTGCTGCCCCTGCACTGCTGGGGGGTGGGGGTGGTGGGAGACATGGGTGGTGGCCTGGTGGAGGGTGCCCCTGGATGCTGGGGGGGTGGGGGTGGTGGGAGACATGAGTTGGACATGAGTGGGGGCCTGGTGGTGCTGCCCCTGCACTGCTGGGGGGTGGGGGTGGTGGGAGACATGGGTGGTGGCCTGGTGGAGGGTGCCCCACACTGCTGGGGGGGTGGGGGTGGTGGGAGACATGAGTGGGGGCCTGGTGGGGGCTGCCCATGGTGGCTGGGGGGTGGGGGTGGGTGGGAGACATGAGTGGGGGCCTGGTGGGGGATGCCCATGGTGGCTGGTGGGTGGGGGTGATAGGGGCCATAAGTGGGGGCCTGGTGGTGCTGCCCCTGCACTGCTGGGGGGTGGGAGACATGAGTGGGGGCCTGGTGGGGGATGCCCATGGTGGCTGGGGGGGTGGGGGTGGTGGGAGACATGAGTTGGACATGAGTGGTGGCCTGGTGGTGCTGCCCCTGCACTGCTGGGGGTGGTGGGAGACATGAGTGGGGGCCTGGTGGGGGCTGCCCATGGTGGCTGGGGTGGTGGGGGTGGTGGGAGACATGGGTGGTGGCCTGGTGGGGGGATGCCCATGGTGGCTGGGGGGTGGGGGTGGTGGGAGACATGAGTGGGGGCCTGGTGGGGGCTGCCCATGGTGGCTGGGGGGTGGGGGTGGTGGGAGACATGAGTGGGGGCCTGGTGGGGCTGCCCATGGTGGCTGGGGGGTGGGGGTGGTGGGAGACATGAGTGGGGGCCTGGTGGGGGCTGCCCATGGTGGCTGGGGGGGTGGGGGTGGTGGGAGACATGGGTGGTGGCCTGGTGGGGGGATGCCCATGGTGGCTGGGGGGTGGGGGTGGTGGGAGACATGGGTGGTGGCCTGGTAGGGGATGCCCATGGTGGCTGGGGGGTGGGGGTGGTGGGAGACATGAGTGGGGGCCTGGTGGAGGGTGCCCCTGGATGCTGGGGGGTGGGGGTGGTGGGAGACATGAGTGGGGGCCTGGTGGGGGCTGCCCATGGTGGCTGGGGGGGTGGGGGTGGTGGGAGACATGAGTGGGGGCCTGGTGGGGGCTGCCCATGGTGGCTGGGGGGTGGGGGTGGTGGGAGACATGAGCGGGGCCTGGTGGGGGCTGCCCATGGTGGCTGAGGGGGTGGGGGTGGTGGGAGACATGGGTGGTGGCCTGGTGGAGGGTGCCCCACACTGCTGGGGGGGTGGGGGTGGTGGGAGACATGAGTGGGGGCCTGGTGGGGGCTGCCCATGGTGGCTGGGGGTGGGGGTGGGTGGAAGACATGAGTGGGGGCCTGGTGGGGGATGCCCATGGTGGCTGGAGGGTGGGGGGTGGTGGGAGACATGAGTGGGGGCCTAGTGGGGGATGCCCATGGTGGCTGGGGGGTGGGGGTGGTGGGAGACATGAGTGGGGACCTGGTGGAGGGTGCCCCTGGATGCTGGGGGGTGGGGGTGGTGGGAGACATGAGTGGGGGCCTGGTGGGGGCTGCCCATGGTGGCTGGGGGGTGGGGGTGGTGGGAGACATGAGTGGGGGCCTGGTGGGGGATGCCCATGGTGGCTGGGGGGTGGGGGTGGTGGGAGACATGAGTGGGGGCCTGGTGGGGGATGCCCATGGTGGCTGGGGGGTGGGGGTGGTGGGAGACATGAGTGGGGGCCTGGTGGAGGGTGCCCCTGGATGCTGGGGGGATGGGGGTGGTGGGAGACATGAGTTGGACATGAGTGGGGGCCTGGTGGTGCTGCCCCTGCACTGCTGGGGGTGGGGGTGGTGGGAGACATGAGTGGGGGCCTGGTGGAGGCTGCCCCTGGATGCTGGGGGGTGGGGGTGCTGGGTGACATGAGCAGGTGTGCAGGGTAGTCCCCTGTGGTGTCGGCTGCCTGCAGGGGCCGTGGAGGGTGTACAGGGAATACCTGGGAGCACACAGCCAAATCGCGTGTAGAATTTCCCGCGTACCCCTGAGATCCACGTACCCAGCCAAATCGCGTGTGTAAATTCCCGCGCACATACCCGGCCAAATCGCGTGGGGAACTTCCCGCGCACCCCTGAAATCCATGTACCCTGCCAAATCGCGTGTGGGACTTCCCGCGCACCCCTGAGATCCACGTACCCAGCCAAGTCGCGTGTGTAAATTCCCACGCACGTATCCGGCCAAATCGCATGTGGAACTTCCCGCGCACCCCTGAATTCCACGTACCCTGCCAAATCGCGTGTGAGACTTCCCGCGCATCCCTGAGATCCACGTACCCAGCCAAATCGCGTGTGTAAATTCCCGCGCACGTCCCCGGCCAAATCGCGTGTGGAACTTCCCGCGCACCCCTGAATTCCACGTACCCTGCCAAATCGCGTGTGAGACTTCCCGCGCACCCCTGAGATCCACGTACCCAGCCAAATCACGTGTGTAAATTCCCGCGCACGTACCCGGCCAAATCGCGTCTGGAACTTCCCGCGCACCCCTGAAATACACGTACCCTGCCAAATCGCGTGTGAGACTTCCCGCGCACCCCTGAGATCCACGTACCCAGCCAAGTCGCGTGTGTAAATTCCCGCACACGTACCCGGCCAAATCGCGTGTGGAACTTCCCGCGCAACCCTGAAATCCACGTACCCTGCCAAATCGCGTGTGGGACTTCCCGCGCACCCCTGAGATCCACGTACCCAGCCAAATCGCGTGTGGGACTTCCCGCACACCCCTGAGATCCACGTACCCAGCCAAATTGCGTGTGAAAGTTCCCGCGCACCCCGGAATACACGCACACGTTATTTTTCTGTCAGCGGGTGTCCGTGTTTGTGGGTACCCCTTTGCACGTCATTTGTCCTGGAGGGCCACAGTATAGGACATTCATCATGGCTGTATATAGGTGCTATTTGTTGGCGCACCTTTTGGCGCACATTTATTACAGGCGCTGAGACGCTACCGCCTGCTTTCTTGTGGCGGTCGTGTTTGTGCCTGTGCGCTGGTTTGACCGTGCGCTTTTTTGCCCTATTCGATTCCATGAATACGTGTTGTAGGCGAGCGTGTGGGCGTTCCGCGCACTTGCACCCTGTACTTCCCCCGTGACGCCCACATTTTGGCAAGTTGTTCCCCATTCCGAGTGTTACGCCCCGTGTTCTGCCTACTTTTGTTGTGTGTGCCGCGCTATGTGCGATTTTCGCTATGGCCTGTGCGATTTTCGCTGTGACCTGGCGCACGCCGTTAGATGGCCTGTGCGCCAACGTGCGCCGCGCACTTTTTTAGCGCACATCAATGGTTTTCTCGCGCACGGCCTTCCATGAATCGATGTGCGCTGCTTTTCGTGCGATTTTCGCACTTGCACTGCGATTTTCGCTATTCCACTGCGAATCGCACGTTTTTGGCCACTTGCGCCGCGCTAATTATTCCATGAATCGGCCTGACAATGTTCACATGCTGTGATGACAAATATTTTTTCGACGCGTTTCGGGGTAGTTGGAGTCCCCTTCTTCAAGATTTGATAGCTCTCTTCATTCCATTTATCTTTGATTATCCTACAATATATGATATAACAATCAATTCATAATTTCTGGCTATTAGCTGTCATGTCACTTTTTTGAGAAAAGAAATTCTTTCTTTAATAATCACCTGGATGTCCAATGTAGAGTATCCTGACTGGATATGTTATTAGAAAAATATCAACACAATAATAGTTGGAATCCTCAGTTGCTATCCAACCTGTAGATGTAATAGAAAAACAATAAAAAAGGGCTTAATTAAAAAAGGAATCCACTAAAAAAGGATTCAGTCTAGGATCGTTATGTGGAGGAGAACCTGGTCTAATTAGAGATAAACATTTACCTGGTGGTTCTTTAATTGTGTTAGAGGCTACTTCTTCGATGGATAGAGTATCTCTAGTGTTCTGGGAGAGTCCTCAGGAAATGGGGATTGAGCAGAAAGTGGAGCCCCTCTGCTTATGTCTGTAAAACACATAAAAATGTGCGGTGTTAGAAAGGTCTAACTCAATAGGTTTAGAAAAGACCAGATCTTAATGATAAGTTTGCTGAAAAAAAGCTTCTAGCTCATAGTTTATAGCGGTACCCAATATTAAATATTGACTACCAAAATTCGTTCTCAAAGTAGAACTGCAAAAAAAGCTCAATTCGATATGTCTCCCTTACCTCCTTCCAGAGAGGATGCTGTGTTTGCCGGCGCTGTATCTCGAACCGTTCCTCACGGTCCTAGCTGGAAATGGCCGTAATTTACATTGTGACGTCATCACGTGCAAACGTTATGATGTTTACAACGTCAAAGTCAATCCACTGCCACCAGCCAAAACTCGATTAGGGGGGACAGAGACGTGCCCCCTCGACTAACAGACCCCGGGGCAATTGAATTGCCCCAGCCGGTACGTCCACAATATGATGGTTTGTACTGGTTCTGTTCAGAATTTAAGACTAGTAAAGTCAATGGTGACTTTACATGCTCTGGGAGACAGTAGTCAGTCCCAGGGTATGGAGTCTATACTGGGGGGTCACTATGACACCCCCGTGTTACTGCACTGAGGGTGCTGTGTAACACACATCACAAAAACACATGAAGCCCTATGGAGTAAAAGACCCCATAGCCCATTAAACACATCTAGATTCAAAGAGACACACTCAAATCATGTCCAAGAGTGAGGGTAAAAGAGTCTCACTCTTGGCAGGAGAATAAAATAAACCCCAAAAATCCAGCAAAGCTGCTGGGGGACTCACTAGGTTAGGAAATTCAGCCTAAACAGAGAATTCTCCCTAACACTCCTGGGCAGACCTCGGTAAGGGACAGAGGGAGTGCCACTCTTTTGAGGGTCTGCGAAAATAGGCCCTGTCCCAAGCACAAGGAGAAGTGCCTAGGACATTCAGGTTCTATTGGGAGGGTGAAATTCCTTGTTAGTGAGCCCACTAAGCCTGAACCTGCTACCCTCAAGAGGTTGGTGGTACCCCAGGTTTACAGGCCCTTCTTGCTGCAGTTGGCACATGACGTGCCCTTAGCTGGTCATCTTGGTACCAAGAAGACTAAGCAGAGGCTCTCTGCCCATTTCTACTGGCCTCGGATGGGAGTAGAAGTGGGGTCCCACTGCAGGACCTGCCCAACTTGTCAAGTATCTGGCAAGACTGGAGGCAGTGTCATTGCCCCACTGCAGCTATTCCCAGTGGTGGGCATACCGTTTCAGAGGGTGGGCATCGACATTGTCAGTCCCCTTGACCCTCCCACTTCAGGTGGACATCGGTTCATCCTGGTCTTGGTTGATCAAGCCACCAGGTACGCTGAGGCTATAACCCTTCGGACTGTTACTGCCAAAGTGGTTGCCAGGGCTCCCCTGGGCATTTTCAACCATGTTGGGTTCCCTAAGGAGGTTGTCTCTGACAGAGGATTCAACTGCATGTCTAGTTACATGAAAACCATGTGGAAAGAGTGCGGGGTAACCTACAAGTTCTCCACCTCTTACCATCTCCAGACCAACGGTCTGGTTGAGAGATTTAATTAAACTCTCAAGGGCATGCTAGGCACTTTGGAAGAGCCCCCAAGGAGGAAATGGGATCTCCTCCTGCCATGCCTGCTGTTCGTTTACAGAGAGGTACCTGAAGAGGGTGTTTGTTTCAGCCCCTTTGAGTTACTCTTTGGACATCCTGTGAGGGGGCCCCTTGCCTTGATCAGAGAAGGTTTAGAGGCCACCCCTCCAGGTCCCGCTAAGCAAGTGGGGGACTATGATTTAGGCCTCAGACGGAGGATGACACGGATGATGGGTCAGGCGACAGCAAATCTCAAGGCCAGCCAAGAATTGAATAAGTACTGGCATGACCTTAAAGCTTCGCAAGTGGATTGGACTCCGGGAGAGGAAATCCTTGTGATGGATCCTACCAAGCCTAGAGCTTTGGCAGACAAGCGGACTGGACCCTTCAGGATCATCTCCAAGATGGGCAAAGTCAATTATCTGGTTGACACGGTAGTCCCTGGGGTAGCCCCTCAGGTATTCCATGTTAACAGGCTCAAGCCTATCCACAGGCGAGCAGAAGTCTCACGTATTTTGCTAGCTTCAGAGCAAGAAGAGGATGAGAGTGAGCTCCTTCCTTATTTGCTGCATAGCAACCCTCAGGATGGCTCAGTGGAGGGAGTACATCTCTCTCCCAATCTGACGACAGAGCAGCAGAGGGCCTGCAGGGCTCCGGCAGTATGCCTCTTTGTTTTCACTGACACCAGGCCTCACACCATGGTGTAAGCACAAACTTGATACTGGTGACAGTGTGCCTGTCGAGAGCAGGTGCTACCATATGTCAGATACAGATAAGAACCACATCCAGGCTGAGGTCGCCAAGATGTTGAATCTGGGTGTTATTGAACCCTCAACAAGTCCCTGGTACAGTCCTGTGGTCCTTGTCCACAAGGCAAGTTCCCAGGCAGGTACCAAGGATTGGAGGTTCTGTGTGGACTACCGAGGAGTCAATGCCGTCACCAAAACTGATGCATACCCATTGCCCAGGGCTGAAGTGGCTTATGCAGATGAAGGGTGAAAACCCAAAGCTGCTCAGGTGGTCCTTTAGCCTACAATGGCTAGATTTCACCATAGAGCATAGACCAGGGAAGAGTCACGATAATGCAGATGGCCTTTACAGAAGGTATGTTGACCGTCTTGATGAGGTTGTCTATCTGGTGAGAGATTAGGCACCCTAACCTCAGTCTGGAGGGGTGACTGTGATGCTGGAAATGCATCGTAGGGACAGGGCCTCTTTATCCTTGTCCTTTACCGCTTTTTATCATGTGTTCTGTGGTGTTTTCCACACAGAAGTCATGGTGGACTCCTGGCGGTGCAGTTCTCTCTTTTGGTTTGGTTACAGACCCATGGGATACCCTTATGGCAAAACAAATACACAGTTTTATCGAATGGGAATATGTTTCAAAGGGCCAGTTTCTCTGACTGGGCTTTCCAATTTGTCTCTGGTGCACTGTGTTGTGCTAAAAAAACACACATGCTAGACCACCTCGGTCTTTGCATGCGTCTGCTGCCTTACAGATGAAAGGTATTGTTTACTTTAATGGGTTTTCTCTGTGTTGGCAGGTGTGGGTTTTTCTAAAAACAAGGAAGAAAAATGATTCGGTAGGTTCCTCTCTTGAGGTTTTTCTCCTGGAAGGTGGACCCCTAGGTGCTTGGTGTGGGGGTCCTTTTTCGGTACGAGATGGACCTGTGCGGATAGAGATTTGCACTAGGTCTGGTCGTTCTACAGCCGACCGGTTTCTGTGGAACAAGGTGGGTGAGCCACATTCACCAGGGCTAGACGAGGGGCATCATAGTGTGTGCCCACTGCTATTCACATAAAACAGCGTTGTCTGCATTACTTCAGTACCTCTCCCTGTAGCGATGACAGGAGGGAGGGGTGAGAGATGGAGCAGGGATAAATATCCACTTTTTAACCTCAACTGTAGGTATATTTCAAAACACTGCATTGTATTATTAGTATAACAATCAGAGGGGGAATGGCTTACCCTCTCCGTGTGGTAGGAATGCTCTCCATGAGGGGTGAGACAGCCTGGGACCTGGGGGCCAAATAACAGTAATTACTGTCATGATGCACACGTGCATCGGGTCAGGAAAGCGACAATAATACTATTGCGATACTATCCATTTAAACCAAATTGAGTAAATCACACTGTAAAGCTGCACGCTCAGCACGTTGCAGCTTGAATTTCAGCAAGTACACTACACACAAAATATCCCTTTTTTCATTCGAGGGTCAGCGTGCCTGCCTCTCGACCCCACGTGTGGGGGAGTGACTAGCCACAGATCACTTCTGCTCTGGCGCTTACCTTGAGCGAACGTCTCTGGTGGACCTGCGGCCCGCGCGCGAGAGGTTTCTTCGCCGCGGCCCGCGCCACCACTCTGTTTTTGTTACCATGGCGCTCCGGGTCACGTGGTCCTGACTCCAAAATGGCCGCCCCGCATGGGGAGGGCGGCAGCCATCATGGGGTCAGGCGCCAGGAAAAGTGAATTGGAGGCTCTTCAATCCAAATGGTTGTTAGAGGTGTAGGTGTTACAGTTACAGAAAATACATAATTGCAAAAATTACCCACATGTAACGGATAATGCAACAGCACAGTTCATCTCACTACAAAGATTACCCAGGAGCCCAGGGTGAGTGTTGTCACAAGGTGGCCAAAGTTTGCCAGCTGGTGGCTTCATTGAGCCCAGACTTATCTGTCTGTAAACGGAAAATTCAAAGTTGTTCGCATCTGAAGAGCAGGTTGTGTATATTCCCTCCCCTTTTTAGCACAACACAGTGCACCAGAGACGAATTGGAAAGCCCAGTCAGAGAAACTGGCTCTTTGAAACCTATTCCCATTCGATAAAACTGTGTTTTTTTAGTGTGACTACTATACCCTTATGGCACCCATGGGTGGGGGTACAACCCTGTGCCTCTAGTTTATGTTTTTGGGCACCTGTGGGTGGCCCACAGAGCAGGGTATGGGCTGGTGGCAGCTCCGTGCTGAATTGACTGGTGCCCTGAGCGTCCTCCATTTTGGGATGCCCAGGCCCTGTCATGGTAATCAGTAGATTCCTGATGGAGACAAGATGGCCTTACATTGCCTGTTACCTTGATCTTCCCGAAGTCCCGGGAAGCCCTGGCTCTATCCCTTCCCCCTGACTGGCTGTTGGGTGGAAGTTCCATGTATGGTAGTATGGGGATGTGCCGACCAGACTGGCTGGAGCCTTCCCAACGACCATATGTTGTGGGTACACCTGTGGGTGGGACCTGGGTGAATGGAGTTTGTGACAAATCTATACTTCTTGTTGTGGATGTCTGGTATCTGGTGTTTGACACAATGACTGAGACAGCCCTGCCCGAAACTGGTATGAATGCAGTATGTAGTGTTGAATGGCGTGGTACTTGTCCGAATCCATATTCTATGTTGTGAGTGTCTGGATGGAGAAGAATGGCCTGAATGCACCATGTGCCTGATTGGCTGACTGACTGCTGAATTCCCTTCGAAGTGAGTGGATGCTTGAGTGTGACCCAGCAGAATGAATGGGAGATCAACAGTATATCTGGGGACCTATCACTGCTAGGAATCATGTTCAGAAGCTGAAGTCAAAACTACGAAGAGTAACTGAAGTGAAACTGAAGCTTGACCTTGAAGCCCTGCTGGAAGAAAAGAAATGCTGTTGCTCTTCTTCATCAATCTGAAAGCTGCTGTGTCTCCAAGGACTGACCCAGAGAGGACCTAGTAAGGCACCCTCTTCCCGAGCTACGAGGGACCATTGTGCACCAGCTGATCTTTGTCAAAGCTCTCTGGGAGACAGACCTACGAAAGGATGCCGATCGGAGACGGGGACTGCAGCAGAATCCCAAAGAGAAGCGCCAGGACTGTTGTCCGCCACCGTCGATGACTGCAGTCACTGACCGGAGCCGCTGTGCTCCCGTTGCCTAAGGACTTTCGATTCACGGACGCGCTCGTCCACACCGCCGCCTGCCTTATCCCGCTAGAGAAGGCCAGGCCGTCGACGCGCCGAGGAGCATCTGCTGGTTGGTTTCCCGCCACCCAAAGACCACAGAGACTCCGACGACTCAACGCCCTTGCTGGGCCACAGTTCTTCAAACTCTTTGCGGTCCAGAACTATCGACATCGAGGTGCCCCGCACACCTCTTCCTGGCAGGACATTTACACATCCCCGTCCACGAGAACCGCTAGGAAAGAAGCTGCCACTTTACCGCTGTAGTTCACCTTGTTCTTCACCTGACGTTCGACGACCCATGACTCCTGCCTTAAAGGGAGGGCACTCAAGAAGGGCTGTCGATTCCCCTTTGCGGAACGCTACAACGCCAGGTAATTTAGGGTTGCTGAACTTTTGGAAAGACTCTTGTGAACAATATGTAGACTGGGCTTGTGATATATCTTTATTTTACAGGTTGCCTAGGTGGGGGGATCTCCAAACAGAACTGTGTATAGGTAACGGGGCCAGTATTCTGCCAATTGTTCTAACCAACTGCTTTCCTCTTATATATATTGTTGGTTTCCTTTACAAACTGATTTGTGTGACATTTAACCGTACATTTGATGCACTTTAAAGAGATTGAATAGTAATTGTGGTACCACGTAGAACTGTATAGATTTGCCATTATAGATAACCGAGTACAAAGTGAGTTATCGTGATATTGTACATAACCTTGAATATTAATTATATAAAGACTGTGTTTTAACTAATACAGTGTACAGACATTCCTTTGTGGGTGCCTGGGGACTACACTGTACTTAAGAACCATCCTGCATCACCTCCTTCCTGAGAAGCTAGGCCTTGATTGCTCATCCATTGCTACCTTAATAGAGAATCTTGGCTGGGGTCCTCTGTGCCTCTCCTCTACCATATAGAGAGCAGGAGTACAGACACCCCTCTCCAGTCTCTACAAAGATGGCTTAGCATCACCCACCATCTGCTGCCAGGTCCATACCGCCACCCCGAGAAAACGAGCTGACTGCACTCCACTTCATTGCAACTGGGTCCTTCCAGCAAACCACTGCAATAGTTAGTGGGATATTGCAGGCCACCCAATCCCGCTGTCTACACCATGTATTGTCATGAATAACAGCACATGCATGCGTGTCCAGGCACATATATATATGCCAAAAACAGTGGCATAAAGGCAGACAGTGATCCAGGAATTGTATGCAGTAGAACACTTCCCCTGTGTATTAGGTGCAATTGACTGCACGCATGTTGTGTTACGCCCCCCTGAATGACAGTTCACATCTACCAGAATCGTAAGCACTGGCACTCCATTAATGTGCAGGTAGTGTGTGATGCCAATGGAATCATCATGGAAGTGTATGCCAATATGCCGGGCTTCACACAATGATAGCTAAATCTACAGCCAGTCACCACTGCACCGGGTCCTGGCATCTGAAAACATTTCAATGCAGGGCTCATTGGTGAGTTTGAACTGTCATGCACATGCATGCATGTGACACACTGAACAATAGACCCTTACAATAAATGACAATGAAAACCATGTTCACATTTACAGGGGACAGTGCCTTCCCACTGTCAACATTCATGATCACACCAAACCGAATCCCACAACACCAGCTGAGTTGAGATACAATACAGCACATTTAGCCACTAGGGCCATAGTGGAGCACACATTCAGAGTGCTAAAGTCACGGTTCCCCTCCCTTGACCACTCAAGTAAGGTGTTGCTATATGCACCACCGGTAGTGTGCAAAATCATAGTGGCTGCATGTGTACTGCACAATGTCAACACACAGCGTGGTGTACCAGTGGAAATGCAGGTGAGACTCCACCCGCACCGAAAGGGCACGTGGTGAGGCTGCACGCATCCAGCTGGTGCAACCATACTTCACATAAAAAAACGCCCCTGTGCAGCGCACACACTGAAGCCACATCCCAGGTGCCATTCAATGATGAATTGGGGACTATACTACGTGCCCACAACAACACGCTCATAATATGCCTCTTGGAGGGCAAAATTGTGTGCGTCCATTGGACATAAAACGACATGCACAAATGGAGTCCCAGATAAGATTTGTAAGTGGGAGTATACCACTCCCATTTTGCAAAGCTGGGAGTAAAATTATTCTGGATGCAGAAAAAATGTACAAATGTGAAAAATACAGAAACAAGTAAAAACATGTTGGAACTGAAAAATGCATCAACTTGGCAACATTAAATTCTTAGCACCTAGTCATTCATGGACATCTAAAGCAACATGTTCACTGATTTCAATCAGACACTCAAAAAACTAGTGTACACATGTGGCACAACAGGCTCAAACCTATCTATGTTGCTGTGAGCGTGAAATCAGGTGCACAAGATTTCACATGTTACATACATACTATGAGTATGGAGACTTTGCACCACATATTAAAATTACCACTGAGTATAAGCCAATTTGTAAGTGGGAAAAAGTGGTTGATACACCCCAAGGGCCTGTTTCACAGAAGCGTCAAAATAATGGTGCAAACCATAGGGGAATGATCTGTGAATCATGCCCCTAATCTGTCTGACTGTGCACACATCCCCAACACATTCATAGCAACTTTAACCAAAAGTATCCATGTAGTACACCCAAAAGCACACAGCAAAAGCAACCAAGTCCCTGACCACCATCACATGGACAACAACAACTGTTGTGCATGTAGACACCAAAACACACAAATGAGACCACAAGTATGAAGGTATAGTACAAAATGGATGCAAACAACAAATAAATGTGAGGACAACCCTGGGCCCATTATGCATTTTCCACAACAGTAAACAGGTTGAGAGGCCAAACCAATCCCTGACAAAAACTATGCTCACAAAACACAGTCGTATCAAAGCTCCCATGTAGATCCAGAAAAAATGCAAGTGCACTGTAAGAAATATGCACATCTCACCTTATTCCTTGTATGTCTACGCCAGCTGGACTGTGCAATCCATGGAAGTCCCCCTCTTTCTGCCTGGAAACCACCAAAACCTGATTCTGTGTCTTGTAAATGCATCCAGCAGCAACTTCACCTTCAATCACAGCAACCATATTTCCATGCAGAATGCCTCTGTAGAGAAATACAAAACAATGTGAGGGCAGGCAACACATCCATGCACCCGAACATACAGCAACATGTGCCCCCATGAGTGACATGCAACAAATGCAAACAATAACTCACCAGCCACCCATCAACATCTGTCCCAGCACCCATGCATCCAGATCTGCTCACCTCATGCGAATGCAACATGAACACCCCACAGATTGATACCTTAGCACCCACAACATCTACACTGCCCTCACCCCGAGTGCCATGCAGTGAAGGGCCATGTAACACTTACCCATTATCATGCTGATGGGACATTCTGAACACTCACATCTGGCCACAGTCTGTATGACACTGAGAGGACCCCCAAAAAGAGACCACTGAGAGGATGGAAACCCAGGATCACATTGGCAGTACTCCCAATGTCACGATACGGCATCCCCTCATCACTGGCAGGGGAGCTGATGATGCAAAGTCCAAGAAGATGTGATTGAAAAATATCACCATTTGCACAGGAGACACGATCTGGCAGAAGGCAACACTTCACAGATAGAGCTGGAAGGCAGGGCACTGAGGCAAATGGCATGAAACACTCAAGCAGACATATGAAAACAATGAGAATCAAGGCCAAGGAAGCAGGCAACAGGAAAGGGGAAGGGAAGGCAGACTTCACCGGGACTGGATTGAATTGAGTCAAATGTGCTTTGAACTGAAGGGAGCACTGAGATGCACTCAGCAGCTGTCAACAGGCCTCATAAAATCTGCAGGCGCACCGTGCACGGTACATGTTCACCATGGCAAACAACAACCACTAGACAATTTTGTTTGCCATGTGTCTGTGGAGAATATTGCATCCCACAAATGGCCAGCAATGCTGTTATGTGTGTGGACTCGTCTTGGGCCAACACCCCCAGAAGGGGAAGAAGAACCAGGATTGAACTGCGTGCATGGGTAGACATGACTATTGAACAATCATTGTATGGGATGCCATGTGACAGGCAAGATACATTTGAAAAGTTCAAGGAAACACTCACAATCACAACCATCACCATGTGTCTCAGCAAACAAACAGCCAAGCCTGCCCCCCCCCATGTCAACTGAGCAACACAGTCCCTACAGTGACAGTCTCCCCCACAACTATGACCCTGCAACCAGTGCCACCTTTATTGGCTTGAGAAAACAGTATGCACAGATACACCAGCCTACGATCACCATGTGTTACATGCACCCGTGAAGCTGGATCCATTCAGCTATAAATACAAGTAAAATAAAATCACCCCACACAGTGCCAGACTCCCTGACACAAACCACAACACAAGTGACACCCTGAGTGCCTTTAACTTACCTTCACAGGGTACTCACCTGGCTTAAATCCACTGCATCCCACCTGGAAATATATTTGCAAATTTGCAAAGACAAGCATTGCAACAACATCAAGATACTGGACATCCATGACAACTCTTTATGGAATAAGAAAATAGGCATGGACCACCTAGTGTTGAAGGATGACAGAGTGCAAGAGGGAGATAGGACACAGAGTGATGATTGCCTAGCAGTGGCGTGGAGAGAGAGAGAGAGGGAGAGAGAAGGACAGGTGAAACGCACTACAAGGAGTAGACTGGCTGGAGGGTAGATGAGGAGGAATATGTCGGACATCACAGTGGGTGAGGGCAGAGAGAAGTTGTCCAAGAGAGCAAGACGGAGACAGAAACACGTTTGCAAGAAGCAGCCTGGACAGAGATCCTGGAAGGAACAAAGATGTTAAAGTACCACCTGTAGTGGGCCATGAAGGACAAAAGTGGGTGACCGAGAAGGGCAGACTGGCAAAGAATGGGCACATGTGAAAGGTCCATCAGCAGCTCTACTTCAGACAAACCACCGGCAAAACCCACCATGAGATGCAAAGCAGAAAAAGACCCATGTATGCCACATCCCTGCTAAGAAGTCGCTACAAACACATACCCATACCCTACACCAACCAACATTCACCCCGTTCGACACCACTGTAAATAGACCTCAGGACAACATGTTCAATCACACCCAACATACCACACACCCGAGTGAGACAGTCCCAATAAGTGTGCATGGATTACAGTGTGCACTCACAACTAACACGAGAAGAACAGATGAAGACAAGCTGTGGGGAGTGGACGATGTACACATGCATGGGTCCACAATGTGCACAGACAACGTGCTCTCACTGACAAAGCTAGATGAGATGAACAAGGAATGGAAACCATAAACATCCAACACACCCTGGTGTAGATAACCAACAGAAACAAACAATGTACACAAAATAACCTGATTGGGTAACACAGAAGCAGTCTGTCAGGGGTATACATGCTCATATCTGTACAACCCTACATGCAGCAAGTGTGACAAACCTGTCCTGTGGAGTCAATGTACACACATGACCAGAAATGTGTCACCAGAGGCTACCCCATGAAGCAGTGCAGCAGAGGATGAGCAGACCTGACAATAGATGTGTGTGGTACATGTGGAACAGTGGCAGGGTGGGGCAAGTCATGTAAGTGGACAAGGAAAGTGGATTGGGAAGTGGCACAGGTCAAAGAGTAGTGTTCACAGGGAGTACACCTGTGCGGTCCATTATCATACATAGGGCTAGGTGGTATAAGGTTGGCATTAAGGAGATATCATCACGGTCAGTGAGCAAGTGTTTGAGAACCAAAATACACAGAGTACAGATGCACAGAGAATGCATGCCATCAATGAGTACAAACATCTAGAATTAATGAAATACTGCCAATGACTAAAGTTTGACAAGTGCTGCCCAATCACATCCATGTATGCGTCAATTGTGAAAGTGCATCAAAAAAATGCACCCGGGTGGAAGTGTAACTGCACATACACACACATGCATGTGGACAGACACACATCTGGACAGACATTTATTGTGACTCAAGGATTACCCCCCAAGCTAGTAAAAATGTGTCATGCATGCAAAGACTATGGTGACCAATAATATAGACACAACACAAGAGACAGTTCACATGCTTACCTGATGACAGAGCTGGCGTGATGTGATTCCCCCATCACCTCCCCCAGTAACTGTACCTCCAAATTTGTGAAAGGAGGGCCAGTGCCTGCCAAAGGGCATGGGGACTAGGGACATGAAAGGATGCAGGGTGGACCTCCCATGGAGTGCAGTCACCGGATAAATTAGGATCACTGCAACAACATGGGCCATTTCATTTCACCGGCCATACTGCATAATCACGCATACACCCATTTTTAACTACACATCCCATCCTAGGGACCTCAAGGCAGCCAATGGCAGTTGACACAACTGTGCATGGCTGCATAGCCACAACTGCATTTATCATGCCTTTGAGAGGGCAACTGTACATTTCAAGGGGAACAAAATAAAATAATAATAGTCCACCTTGGAATGGGCAAAACAAAAACACATGCCACCATGTGGGCCAGGTGTTTTGAAAAACAAGAAAAAAGTGTCCAGGCCGAATCAAGGTGCCAAAAAAACCAAATAAATACCACACCGGTCATGACCAAAATAAAAATTAAAAAGTCCATCCTGGACTGTGGAGGGGGGAATCCACCCTGGAGGGGGTAGGGAAAAGGTGCATGTCAATATCCACATGAGTGGGGAAAGAAATATCCACAAAAAAATAAATATCCGATCCATGGGCTCTTGGACCTCACAGCAATGGTGGAACAGGAGGCTGGTCTGTGATGGGACCCCCATCCTGTGGTTGGTTGATCTGCAGGTGGATGTGGTATTGGAACCCTACCACGCAGTGCTAAGGTCTGGTCTTCACTGGCCATGGCCAGCCGTGACCCGGTTCAATGTGCCAGCCCAGTAAGGGCAGAGAGGTCTCCATGCATGTCCTCAAAGATGGCTGTAGAGTCTGTATGCACACTCACCCAGGATGAACTGAGTTGCTTGGACAGTGTCTGCCTGAAGGCACCCAAATCCACATGGATCAGTGTCCTTGTGGCTGAGAGTTTGTCATGGATTGCAGTCCTTGTGGCTTGCATCGTGGCCTGCATCTCAAGCCTCAGGGCATCTCTGTGTGCCTGAGCATCTGAATGCAGGGATCCTTGCAGACACCTCAGATCAGCCCGTCAGCCCTTGTTGTTAACCTCCATGTGCAGTCTGTGGGAGCGGCATGAGGATCCCATGACCTTCAGCTATTGCACTACCTGTGTCGCCGGTGGGTTCTTTACATTAGATGTGGCGTCATTATATTCCAATATTCCGCAAATGGAATCACTCAGTACCATGGAGACATTTCTAGACGGAAGAACAATACAAGATGTCCCAAGTGCTTTCCTGATTGAATTACTGAAGAAATCCCTGACCAGAAACTTTTTCAGATTCAAGTCCACCTTCTATATGCAAACAAAGGCTACTGTGATGGGTTGGCTTACATTATATATGTGGCAATTTGAGGGGATCAACATCATGAGAAATACTAATCCCTACAGAGAGGCTCTGATACTATATAAGTGATACATAGACAATGTCATAATCGTATGGGATTGTAAAAAGGGTGAATATAATTGTTTTTTTCAGTGGATTAACACCCTGAATCCCAATCTGTGTTTTACTATGCAGGTGAATCATAAACAAATTCCATTCTTGGACCTTATGATTAAAGAAGACCAAGGCCACCTGATAGTGGAATTATATAGGAAAGAATCGGACAGGAATACTATACTCATTTACAATAGTTTTCACTCTCAAGCTTTATGATCCAATATACCATATGGAAAATTCCTGAGAGCTAGACGGAATTGCTTAAGAGAAGAAGACTTTACAATTCAGGCAAACACTGTACAAGATAGATTGCAAGACAGAGTGTATCCTATTACTCTCTTGAGACAATCCACAAAGAGGGCCAGATATCAACATAGAGACAGTCTACCGAACAAAAGGATTCAGGTCGATCACAATAACGATAGACTGGTATGTGCATTTACGTATAATACGTATCACAACAAAATAAAAAAAAGCCATATCATCACATTGGCATTTATTGCAACTCAATATTCCAGCTTTGTAGAAGCCAATGTATGCTTTTAAAAAAGGATAACATATAAAGGAATGGATCTCTAAGGCAGACAGAAGAATTACAGGAGTTAAACAGCAGAAATTAACCACTACCTGGGGGATGCAACCAGTTATATGGCATTTCCCATGGGGACGATGTTGCCATTGTAGCTCTACTTCAGCATGTACTACTATTAAGATCAATTAAAAAAGCTGGTATTTAAAAAATCATACCACTTGTAATAGTAGTAGCGTAATATATGCCATTACTTGCCCCTGCGAGAGAACCTATGTTGGTTAGACATCACAGGCGGTCAAACTAAGAATAACAGAACATAAATCAAAAATAAGCAATAAGAACATAGACGCCCCTTAGGAGCACACTTTATTGAAAAAAACACAGCTGCAAGGATTTGAGATGGTGGGGGATTGATAATATCTGGGGCATTGACAATATGAAAATTGCCACAAGACTATCCTAGAGAGAAGCGTGATGGCTCTACCAGAACCAGAGCTACATAAGTGGGTTAAATCTACAAAAAGAGTGGAATCAATCTACCATCTAAATATCATGCTTATCATGATATAAGAATAACACCTGAAAGGACTACCACCAGTGTATTAAATTATGGAGTGACACAGTACATTTTGATTAGTCTATCCCTTATGTACAATGTTGGGCATTTATGGTCCAACACATGTATTGAACGTTTGCTAGGAATTGCAAAATATAATGAGAACAACCGACTGTTGCAGTGGTGTAGTAGGGATTGACTTCAGGATATCAAATAACATCTGAACAGATCATTAGTGGTTATATCACACACTATGGAGTGATGTTAAAGCACTTTTTTTTAAAAAGAGACTAAGATGTTCTGTGCTCCTATGTTTAATACTCGTAGTATAAGGACTAATATATGAACTGAAAGGAAAGAAATACCCTAGTCTTAAGATTCTGGGTGAAGATCCATATGAAAATGTGCTAGAAGCAGTCCGTTGTTCAGGTTTCTTTATTTTAACTTGATTTAAAAACATGAAGAGTAAGCAAAGAAATCTGTTTCTGATTAAAAAGTTTTGGGGGAAATATTGAAAGTAATGGTGCCACAATCTTGGGGCATGCACAACATGAATTTTAAGAAGCAATCAAAACGAGTAAGGTTCTTTTTTCTGAGCATGGAAACAAAAAATAGTCCACTTTCTACGGGCATGACTATGTTCCCAAACAAAGATGGGATTCTGGGAGCAAGTTAGTCCTTTTTCTAATACAAGGTCAGTTTAAACACGGCAGATGACCGCGGTTAGAGTTTAGAAATATTTCGAATGGCGTTCTACGCCGCAAAGCTTTCAAAAGCCTCGGATTTGATGTTGAGGTTCCTGTATACATATATGAAGCTTTTTCCCAAAAAAGTAGCAATGAAAAAAAGGTAAGTAAATTTGACATATGATAACAAGCGTTTATGAGCGCGTTCCATCTATGGTTGCTACCCGTTTTTTTCATTACGAAAATGAGAACACAGTGCCTCATTAAAACGGAGTGAATAAAAAAGGTATGCGGTTCAGAGATATGTTAAAGTCGAAAACAGATACGGTTTGAATCTCCTCTGAGAGGTATATAGTGTTTTTCAATACAAAAGGGAGATTGCAATTGCATAAATGCAGGTGGCATTAAGGAACCTAGGATTCTAGAGAATTGCATTTGAATATTAAAGGAATGGTTCGGTCAACATTTTTTATTGTCCCTACGGGTCAGACATGCGTTTTTAAGCCTAAGTCGCTCGATTTTAGAAAAATTTCCTATGGACCTTACCCGAGTTTTCGTCCATTAAACGCACGCGAAAACAGGCGTCAGGGCGCTGCCATTTTGTGATAATCCTATTACTTGCCCCATCGCCCTGGCTGACCTGCTTTTGCGGCACTAAATCATATCCCCCGCCCCTGAGCCTGACATTATCAAAACATTCATATTCCCCGCCTCTCTCCGTGACGTTACTGTGCTGCGTAGGCAAACGCGCCCAGTCGTCTTCTACGTGACTTCACACAGAACCCGGAAACCAACACAGATCATCTCACAACACAGCACGCCACAATTCGGAATATGAAACTGTACTTTCAAATCAAACAGCAACACGGTACATTTGGTAAAGTACATTTATTTAACATTAAATGTTTATAGAATATAGAGCAATTGGCATATTAAATCGGAATGTGATTTTTTTTCTTTTCTCTCCGCAAATCCTGTTCCGTTTTATCATGAGTCACGTGCTGTTCCTTTATGGTACACAGGGTGTTGGTTTTCGTTAAAAGAAGCACTTTGGTCGCACGGTGAACCGCAAGGCTGTTCCATCAACTAGGCACTAGGCCAGCGGACTGGTTGATATGTTGCTTCTAGCCGCTAGTACCGCGTAAGGGCATATGGGCCGTTGGCGATCGTCCCATAAGATCGTCAAAGTGGTGCAGTTGTTTACGATAAGCTGCAGCTGGCGGTTGAAAAAACCATCTGCCGGGGTCTGAAACTGGTGGCAGTAGCAGTAGGGTAGGATATACCTTTTTTGAAAACATAAAAATTATAATTAGCCTTGCCAGCCGATCTTTATTAATATTATTCATTTTATTTATTACGGCCGATCTGAAACTATTTGCTTGCAAGGATAGTGCAATGGAGTATGTTCGGCTCTAAAATCAATGCGAAAACTAACAAAATAACTCGAGGTTAACACACAATGAGAAACAACTGTTTGTCTACATGCGTGTGGAATGTGGACCTGCATGCCCATGTGCCCGGTACAAAGATGATCCCACAAATGTTTTACTTGCTCTTCATTCATTCATTCATCCATTCATTAATTCTTAATTCCGGTATAAAAGCGTTACTTACATTATATTTGCAATTTCCATGTGTCTCTGCGTAATGCAGTCCGTAAATCCCACTGTGCTCTTGACAACGATTTTTCGTATACTGAACTAACATGAAACTCGGTCTAGTTTCAGAATTTTCTGCCTTATCATCTCTTACGTTATTGCACCCCTCCTTCAAATGAAGTCCTTTCGGCATTGTCCCTGTCTCTCAAGGTCAAAAAACAATAGAACCTTATACTGCCAGTGCGAGTTGTGGGCCTCTTCAGGCCGCCAGCTGAAAATCAAAGTCGCTGACCTTCACTCTAAATGAGCATACATTCTTACTTTGAAACATCCCATGTAAAGCTATCTTTGAGAACTTGAATTATCGAATCCATCTATGTACTAGGCCTCAATGTGCAAATGCTAACTGGCTTCTCTCCCATCTGCAACGGCTCGCTTGGCGCCTTCTGAGGCCCCCAATTTTGTCCTCGTTGTCCACGAGCTTTGCAGCCCTAGAGAACCATAACTATGAAGACATTGACTTTTTGGGGGAAGGTCAGGGAAAGTATAACGTACCCAAGGAGTTGAGTTGAATGTGAGATTTATTGTTTGTTTGTTTTATTATTTGAAATACGCAAGCCTCCCCTCATTTAACAGTGCGCAGCATTTACATGAGATTGCGAAAGTTAGTTACAGCAACAAAAATATATACATACACATATTGAAAAGGTCAGCGATATGAGGTGAATAGAGAGATAAGTCAAAGATGACACCCAGGTTGTTCGTCACCCAGGATGGTGAAGGGAGGGGTTAGGGTTAGCATACTTTGTATGTACACTGTACAATAACATTTATTTACAAAAAGACAATCATATTACAATTATTTAAACCAGGATTTGTACTTCACAACCAGCTCTGCTTTGGGTGGACATGGCACAGTGGCAATGTTTGGTGGCAATGCATCAGTGCTCTGCACAGAAACGTTCAAAATTCCATATCTGTGCTTCTCGAGTACAGCAACAATAAGGCTTTTTACAAAGTCGAACTCCATTTCTTCATAGACTGGTTTGATCCCCCATTGCTTACTTCTTTTTGAAAACACCTTAGTGTAGCGAGGCATCCTTACATTACCCGTAGTCCTAGATTGTTCACGGCAGAGATTCTCGTTATGGGCCAAGACCGCAAGTAGAGTCCTATGTCTCATGCTCTGTATGCTGAAATGCAAGCGCTTTGGCCTGTAATTTAGGCACATATTGTGGAACACCTCCAAACCTCCTGTGTGACAGAATTCTGTCAGTCCCCTCAAATCTCTTCATAGAGTTTTATCGAAAACAATCTTCTCAATGGCTTTGTGTGTCGGTGAAGATGGAATCAACCACTTCTTCCTTGCCTCCTCTGGGGACAAAGGGCCATGTTTACATTGGTGGAAATGTAGGTTTTCTGACCAGCGGTGAACGTTGGTACAGAGGTGCATCAGTGACTGCCATTTTTCAAGTAGTATTTCCACTGACCCTTCACAAGTTTTGGAGCTCCACCAAAGATGGTTGCTGATAGACTGGGACCACTCTGAAATACTTTCCAAACTTTTTTTTTTCCCTGCAGCCGAGATTTTCTTATTGATTGATTTAGCAAGATGCCATACGTCAAATTTATGTTTAATATGTGGGAACTGCTCTCTCATTGTCTTGGCAATTGAAACGTGTCTGTCCGTGGCTATGAGGTCGATGTGCATTCCCATCGATTGTAGATATTCCACTGATTTTATAAATCCTAGTTTCTCCATGGCCACTGAGGATGTACATTGTGTTACCTGCACGACCACCAAACTCACAATTTTCTTACTATCCATGTCCTGAAAGTGGTAGGTGCAGTTCTTGGCAGAAAATCCAGGGCTGTCGCACTGTCCATCGCCGGCTAGTCTGAATCGTTTGCCTTCGAATGTACTTGCTAGAGACAATTGTTCAATTTTCCAAGCATCACTAATGGCTGGAAATAGATAATCATGTTGGAATTTGTATTACTCCGTTTTAGAAATGAAATGGCGTCCCACAAACTGAAAGAAATACTCTAACTTTCTAAAACTGGAGCCACTAAAAAGTGATGCAGCTGCACACAGTAGATTGCTTGCTGGCAGTTTGCCCAGCATCGGTTGTGCAGACCATGAGAACGTATGATTCAATCTACAGGCGGCATGTATTTTGACGTTACTGCCTTGTTTTTGACGAGTCACATGAATCAATGGCCTCCAACATACTTTCCCTCTGACAGAATGCCCACATTTCAGCATACTTAAAATATCCATCAAACAACTGTCGAATACTATGTATTTGCCCTCTTTCATTAGACTGTCATCCGGCGTCACACTTGTTTCGGACTGCATCGTTGAGGATATTTCACCACAACTGAAAGAAATATCATCGATATCAGGTTCTGATGCGTCACTGAATGCTGCTGCTGGTTCATTCTCTGTCATTTCAACATCTGTTACTTCAACATTGATGGGAGAACACAACAATGTCGAGAGCTTTTTTGGTGGCAATGAACTGCGACTACTTCTGAGCTATCCTCAATACATTCAGTATCATCTTCTTGTGGTGGTGCAGTCGCACTGTAGCAATAGTCCAAGAAAACTTTACTGGATTCTCCGGACACATTCATTTCATGTTCTGGCCATTGGACATGAGCATCTCTAGTCTCAACACGCTGCGTCTGAATTAATAGTTCCTCCATAGTGTAAATGGTCTAGCAAGCAACATCTCTCATTCGCTTCACTGTCTGTGTATGTATAGTTAGTAGACCCACGGGTAACTACAGGACAGATTGGCAAAGGGATGTTCAGTTTAAACACAAGATAAAGTATAGTACAATTGACTGGAAAAAACATAAAATAGTCCCCAGCACAAAGAAATTCTAAAGTTATGAACTGTTTGTAAATAACCTTATTTTTGTTTCTTTTCTTTGCAACTTTCTTGACTCGACCTTCAACATCTGCACGCTGTAGCTCCGATTCGTTTCTGCATGTCTTCCCTTCCTCTTGCGCTTCAACGACTATATTTTCTGTATCCGCATAGACAAAACGGAATGAGGCTCCATCGACTCCCTGAAACATAGTACTTTCATTACTATGTATCACAATATTGATAACATAAAACACACGTGAGGACGAACACACAGGTACAACTCAATAGCTCAACACGAATTAAACATTGTGTAGAACAATCAAACGACAAGTATTCGATCTCTGTTGACCTAGTTCCATGGAACTGTCAGTATCCATACCTCTGGCTCTGCATGGACTGCCATGAATTATTGTATTGGAGAGGAGGCATCAGCAACTCCCTGAAACACAGTACTTGCGTTAGTATGGTTTTCAATATTGTAAACATAACACACACTTGGGGTCGACAGCACAGGTACATATAAAGAGATAACCACAAATGATGCATTGTCTAAAAGAATCAAGGAATATTTAAATATGATCAGATTTAATCAACTTATTTCTCCAATTTCTTTACATCTGCATCATCTAAATGGGATCTTGTGATTGTAGTGGAAGCTCCATGGTCTCCCTGAAACATGGTACTTGCGTTAATAGGGAAGAAAGTATAGCAAATGGAATCATGTTATATGATCACGCTCGATGGAGCTGTCAGTATCCATACCTCGTGCTGCTGAAGAATATCTATGGATGATGTAAATGTGGTGCGCACTTCCGAAAGCTGTTGCGCCGATTCGTATACGCATGGTCCCGCTTCCACTTCCTCTGGAATTACTTGAATGTCAGGCTCCGCATCAAGTGCGTGGGTTGATGCTTCAAAAACTGCCTGAAACATAGTATTTGCATTAGTAAGGATTACAATATTGAAAACACAACACACACTTGGGGTCGACCGCACAGGTACATATCAATGGCTAACCACGAATGAAACATGGTGTAGAACAATCAAACAACAAGTGTTCCAGTCCTGATGATCACGTTCGATGGAGCTGTCAGTATCCATACCTCATGCTGGTGAAGAACATCTGGGCTGTTGTCAATGTGGTGGATGCTTCAGCATCTCCCTGAAAGACAGTACTTGCATTACTATGGATAACACTAATTATAACTGAAAACAAACACCAGTGGATGATAACTAAGGTGTATATCAATTGGAAAGCACTAACCAAACATTCTGTAAAATAATCACACAATACATAAAAACTATTACTTGACATGCATAAAACAAGTCTGTAGCGGAATAGCCAAGTAAGATTACCTGATACGCGCTAGAAGTGGTTGATAACTGCGAACACGTCACAGAAGTAGAATGTTCTTGCTTCAGATTCAAGGGATAGTCAAGAAGTTGTAAAGGTAAATTATTGTTTGATAATGAAATGCCAATATTTAAAATTGCCATGTAAGGAGACAGAATACTTGAGAGTATTGCTATTGAAAATGCTCAATATAGCACAGTTACCTGTGACCAAATATAGATTTCGTTTGTGGGTTATGAAATCTAAAAAGAATATATTGATAAATGTCATTATTCAAAAAGCTATACACTCATATCAATGTCGAAAGTATTACAAATTGGAAACAACACCCAAAATATCAATTAATCCATTCAGCTACCTACACACTACCGCAAAAAACGGACACTTGACTCCCAGTGGCGGAATGCGGACGAATAGAGTGGGAATAGCGTTTGCAAGCAATTTTCGTGTCGTTCGCCGTTTATTCTTCTTTGTTACCCAAGATGTGGCATACATGTTCGAGGAAAAGTGCCGGCTGCAGATGCGGTATCGATCACCCCTCTTGTCCTCTAAGACTTCTTGGACTCTACTTTCAAGCTCATCCAGTGGATATCCGCAATGTCTGACCCATTCTCTTATTCGATCAACAGTTTTCGGGAATACATGCATTGTAGTGCCTTCAGACTTAGCATAGGTGTTCGAAGGGCAACCGCTAATCGAACAGGCAGGCATTGTTGAAAATTCTGAAAAGTAAATATCGACATTATTAAACAATCTTGATGAATAAAAATGTGATACAAATGTAAATGAACCATACAATTTTCAATGCAAAGTTTGTTTTACTCGCCGGAACTATACCAGTTCATCATGTGCGGCTTAGTATTTGCATAAATTACAGAAATGTGTAAATGATGTGACTAAACTCTGAACATGTGACTCGTCCCTTGGATGTTCTGTCTTGCACGAGAAGGAAACATGCTTACATTATAGACTGGACCCCCGAAGGATGCAATTCGATGACAATTGACACAGATGAAAATAAATAGATCTATTGAAAGCATAACTATTGAAACTCAAGTCAATAGCACTGAGACCAATGACCATAACACTATTGGGTACTCTAATCGCAAATAGATAGAAATTTAAAAATGACCGACATATGACTAGGATACATGGCCTTACCTTGACCAACAAACAGTTGGATTCAGCAGGCCGAGCAGTATGTTGCAGGAGAACAGGTAGATGGCCACAGGTAGCACACTGAATAGTTTGCTCGAAGCGGTCACAGATAGCACGACGATGAGCAGATTAGCATAGATCTCAGTGCTTCTCAGGTAGAAGGTTCAGGAGTTGACATGCAAAGCACAAAGATGTTCTCATGAGACATATCAAGTGGTTTATAAAGTATTAGAAACAGGGGTTTGTTTGTGAATGAATGACATGTGTATGTCGTAGTATTATTGTGTGGTTTGTAGGGGGGCGGCCTGCCTCAGGGGAGGCCTGCCTGGCGACACAGGGTCTGAGGAGGCCATGTGAGCGATAGCCCCTGGGCGTGGGATACCTTTTGAAGTATACATGCTGTTTGGCACCTTGGCCGTTTGCGCCTGTGACAGCCCCCCATGCCAGCGCTCATCCCCGGGTGCGAACCGCCTTTGATAGAGGGGGATGGGATGGATGGGCCTGGAGCGTGCAGATAAGGCACAGGAAGACTGCTGAATGGAGACACCCTTATGTGGATTGCAGGGGGCGGCCTGCCTCAGGGGAGGCCTGCCTGGAGACACGGGGTCTGAGGAGGCCATGTGAGCGATGGCCCCTGGGCGTGGGATACCTTTTGAAGTGTACATGTTGTTTGCACCCGTGACAGCCCCCCATGCCAGCGCTCATCCCCGGGTGCGAACCGCCTTTGATAGAGGGGGGTGGGATGGATGGGCCGGTGGGCGTGCAGGCAAGTGTGTGGGAGCGAGGGGCCTCTCATCCTTTACTTCTCAGTAGAAACACGGACCAAGTGCCTCCAGTAGTGGGTTCGCCCCTTGCCCTTATGTGATGTTAACTTTGGTTGACATTCGCGTAGATGGGACCACTGAGCAGGACACTGGGCATCCATTATTGTACCCCCTTTCCACTCCATCTTGGTGACCAGGCCTCACTGCGCAGAGCACATGGCCCCCACCCTCGTTCCCACTCTGACTGGAAAACTCCAGAGGTATTTGCAACAGCTAATAAATGTAACACATCACTCTTCCTCTGAGATCACTGTCCTGCATGTGAACCAGCCTGAACTAAGCACATAGCTCGTTCATCTCCACAAACGTGTCCTTGCCCACGCACCCTCGCCAGTGGAAACTTACTGCCATTCTGACCCTGTGTCCCTGCAAGGTATTCTCTTCTTGTGCTAGACCAATGACCACGCCATGATGCCCACCTAGCAGATCCCCAACTAACATTAGACCCCTACTGCAGTGTATCGTTGCCTATCAATAACAAATGCCACATACCAGAGATTCTTGTGAGCACAGACCCACACTTCAAACAGTGTATTATAGTGGTCAAGACCCTTAACCTAAGGCCTGTAAAATCCAATGTTAATTGATAGTATAGATATATGTGTGACTTTTATAGAGACATAACCTACTGAAAGACTTTGAACAAGTGTTATTTAGTGCATGCATTATTGAGAATATATTATGTTAGATAGTGACCACCCTGCTTCACAGTGACCTGACCTTCACCCATTCGGAGCACATATGTCTGACGTCCATCCGTGAATGGAGACACACTGGATTCATTTAAAAAATCGAAACAACCGTTGTTAAAATATATGTGGTGTTTAATTTTGTATCTTATTTTGATGACACAAAAATACAAGACTTTACACATTGTACAGGTCAGGTTGCAGCACAGCGAGGGAAAATCCCCTGTACTGACTGCTGTCACTTGGGAAAGTTTCTCTTATGACACGAACGGCACTGGCGGGTATTACTCTTCGAACGCGGTGTCCAAGCCTCCCGTGAAGCCACCATGTAAAGGAACGATAGGCCACCAGCCTGTACCACCTGTGAAAAGGAATGAAACAAACTGTTTTTAAATGACCAAGATAAGTTTAATAAACGTTTGTTGTCAATGACAATTCTTGTAACTAATGGCATTCTGCTCGGACAATGCTATCTAGACACTGCACACTATTGAACGACTTTCATGCGTTACAATGATATGTATATGTAATTTTGGATATAGTAGAAGACCATGAAATAGGAGTGGCATGACAAGCAGAGTATACTTACTCGTTACTCGGATTACGGGGACGAACAGTTGCGTGAAGTTCATGCATAAGCACCATCATTATCCTCAACACGGACCATGTGAGGCAGGCTGCCCTGAAGTCTGGCAGCTCGGTGATGCATTGCAGCCGTGGATCGCCTTCCGAAATGTAGGCCACGCATCCTGAGTTTTCACAGCAGCAGCAGTTCTCGTCCTTGGTTGGCATTAGCTTGCACCGATTGCATGTGCACCAGGTGGAAACACCGTCCATGCGACTAGGTCCAGGCTCTTCAGCTGTTGAATCGTCCTCCCAACTGCCGTCCATGGACCCATCGTTTTCGCGTGTTTCCCTTTCCAGTAGTTCCTCCTCGGTATGCTCGGGCTCGTACATGTAGGGCATTATTGTAGCCATTGTGTGTTATACAAACTAAAATAATTTATAGTGGTGGTACTGGTATCTGTTCACACGGGCTACATGCAACGAAGGTAGCTGACCAGAGCACAGAAACGAGTCACAGAATACTCAAAGTAACACAGAGAGTGGAATGGAATTGAAAATCTGCTGCTGTGTGTTGTGAAACGGTCTGTTTATACTTATTGAGGAAAGAGGTGTCCTGCCATTTCCATGGCGACACGTCATTAGCTGAAGCGCAGCGAATGTTGACACGAGACGTGCTTTGGCGTTATGAAATTGGCAGTACGCGTCTGCTGATGACAGACTCAGGGGTGGGGGATATGATTTAGTGCCGCAAAAGCAGGTCAGCCAGGGCGATGGGGCAAGTGATAGGATTATCACAAAACGGCAGTGCCCTGATGCCTGTTTTCGCGTGCGTTTAATGGTTGAAAACTCGGGTAAGGTCCATAGGAAATTTTTCTAAAATCGAGCGACTTAGGCTTAAACACAAATTACTGACCCGTAGGGACAATAAAAATGTTTGACCAAACCATTCCTTTAAGATTCAAGATTGCACATGTTTATAGACAGCTTGCTTTAAAGGTAAAGGCAGACTCTACTGGGAAGGGCAGTGTCTCCATTGATCTTTTGAGAGACCTATATTATTTCCAAAAAGAAAAGTATTTGAGTTCCATCATACAAATAACTTTTGGATGTCGCATGTTAACGGATTGAGGGTTAAACTCATGGGGCAGTTTGGGGTCCAGCATCCCCTATATGTTTACACAGTATTTTAGACAAAAGGTACAGACTTACTCGTGCTTTTTAGTCTTTTTCTGCAGAAGTGTAAATTGGGACCGCTTCTGGAAGATGGGCAATTAAAGAAATAAGGACCCGTCTAGAGTTTGAGTTGAAGACAAATTAGGTATTGTTCCTCACATATGAAAATCAATAGGACCATTGGAAAAGGTTTTTGAGTGAGAAAGCAAAGTGGGGCTGCAACTATTTTTAATACAAGTATATGTTTTATTATCTTTTAGTAAAACGTGTCAAGTCACTGGTTGGAAAGAATAATATCTACCTCTGTACACGTCCTGATGAAGACGAGCTACTACACCCATTGGTGGATCATTAGATAGCATAACGTTGAAACTATAGTTCAGAGATGTTTTGTCAAAAGTATATGTGAGTTGGTAGAACCCTCCAAAAACACTTATAGTCTGTGAGTGTCTAGAACCCTCCACAAACACCTATAGTCAACTTGTATAGGCACTTGTATATTCACTTGTATAGTGTTGTTAATTGTGAAAACAAGCTGGCTCTAGCAACATAATCTGAGAGCTATTAGATCCATGATGGTCAATTCACTCTTGTATTGCACATGCACTTTTTGTCCAATGTGGTTAAAAGCATTGGATGATATATTACGATATATGTATACATTTTAACAGAAAGTGATGTTGTATGCTGTAGATGTTCATATTTGTAATAAGTTTGTCTACACCCTTCACTGGGAAGAGCCAGTTCCAGCGGAAACCTGTCCATGTGGTTGTGGCTCTCAGAATGACTGCTAGAGGCTCAATTATTAAGGCAAACCACATTGCTGAGAGGGGACATCCTTGCCCGGTGCCTTTCCCCAATTGAAAGATGCGCGAGAGCCATCCGTTCACTCTCACCTCTGCCAGCGGGTTGTTATATAGTTGTTGTATAGAAGCTGAACCCATTTTATAAATGGTTCACTGAAGTTCATCTTTCTCATGATTGTCCATAATGCCTCCCAGTACACTGAATCAAAGCCTTTTTCGAAGCCTATGGCCAACAGTGCTATGGACTGCTGTAGGGTGGGCGCTCTCTCCAATGCCAGGTGCAGCCTGCGGATGTTCATTCTTGTTGATCTTTGGGGCATAAAGCCGCATTGGGTGGATCAGTGCTGTGATGACCATTTGGAGTCTATTCGCTAACACTTTGGCCAGTACTTTTGCTTCGCTGTTGATCAATGATATGGGCCTGTAGGAGCTACATTCGTCCGGGATTTGTTTTTTTTGGGGATCACTATTATTGTGGCTTTGCGAAGGTCTGGCGGGAGCGCGCCTTTTATTAAGGAGTCTTCAAACAGGTTGAGTAGGTGAGTGGGTAAGTCTAGATGGCTCAGTCGTTTCCAAATGTCCATTGGGAAACCATTGGGGCCTGGGGTCTTGCCTGCTTGGAGTTGTGCAATGGCTGTTGAGATCTCCTCTTCTGTTATCTTGCTATCTAGCACATCGGCTTGTTCCATGGTGAGGAATGGAAGATTGGTATTATCCAATATGGAGCTGTTTGCTGTGCCGGTAGGAGGCGCATAGAGTCCTTTGTAGAAGTCAGCAAAGCTTTCTGCTATTTCCACATTGGTGGAGACTATTTTGGCATCTCTTGTCTTGATGTTTTTTACTGTACACTGTCCATCACGTTTTTCTAACCATGCAAGCATCTTGCCTGCTTTTTCTCGTTTCATACAGCTGTGTTTTCATGGCACTAGCCGTGTTTTCATGGCACTGTGCGCTTTTTTGGCACAGTCCAACGACAGATTATGTAACTTTTTCTGTGCCAGCATTAAGGCTCTATGTGTCTGGGGGTTGTCGCCGGAGATATGTTCGGCTTCTTTGGTCACAACTTCCTTTTCAACTTCAGTAATCTTTTCGCGTTGCGTCTTTTTCTTGGCAGAAGTCCATGATATGATCTCGCCTCGCAGGACTGTTTTGTATACTTCCCATGGGATAGAGGGATCATCTGCTGAGCCTGTATTTAACTCGAAATAGTTAGAGGTGGCCGCTTCTATTTTCTCTTGTAGGTCTGGGAACCCTAAGTAGTAGGAGTTAAGACGCCAGGTGGGTGGTGGGCGTGGTATCTCCGTTTCCAGTTCTAGTAATAGTGGAGAGTGATCGGATATGCCTCGTGGAAGGAAGGATGCGTTACAGGCTTTGTGAATTTTCTGGGATGGAAGAAAGAAGTAATCTATCCTGGACATTGAGGCATGCGCTCCTGAATGGAAGGAGTACTCACGTTCCTCTCCATGTAGATCTCGCCACGTGTCTCGGAGCCCCAGTGCGGACGCAAAGGCGGCGAGTCTGGTGACAGCGGTGGGGTTTCTTGTCCTCAGATGCGTACGATCTAAGGCGTTATTCATTACTTCATTGAAGTCCTCTCCTATCACGCACGTGTCTGCCACACTTGTTGCTAGGATAGGGGTAATGTCAGCTAGCAAAGTAATGAAGAGGGCTGGTGGAGAGTATATTGCCATGATCGCCAGAGTTTGGTTCCATAGTGTAGCCTGCAGCTGTACGTATCGCCCACCGCTGTCTTGTGTTATATGTTTGATCTCAAGCGGTAGTCTTTTATGGATCAGTATCAGTACTCCTCTCGCCCCATGGTGAAACCTGCATGTATCGCTGTGCGATAATTGGATCTCTGGAATAATTTACATGTGGTTCCCGCCAGGTGTGTTTCTGTTAAAAGGGCTATATCTGGGGAGTGCCTGTTTATGTATTGCAAAACAAGTCTTCTTTTGATGCTGGAGCCCAGCCCATTCACATTCCAGGTCAGGAGCTTTAAGTGTTTGTTATTTAGAGTCGACACAGGCGCCATCAGGTATTTGGTTGTAAGGTTCCCGGATGCATTCTGTAGGTTGTATTCGTGCCGGAGACAATAAGGCGGGTTTTTGCTGCAGCAATCGCCTCATATAGTATGCTCATGTTGTCATTGTATGCTAAACATTGAATAAAGATATTATTTCCAACTCCTCCCTCCCCATACTTCACCCACAACTGAAGCATCTGTCGGCCCAACGTAAACTTATAAAACAGTTAAACTTTAGCTTGCATGTGTCTGCTTTGCCGTAGCAGGGCTTAACTTGAGCCTAGGTGGTATAGCTCAGTTAGATCTCACAAACTGGATACAGGTTGGAGCTTGGTTGTACAGCACCTATTCCTGGTACTTTGAGTTTGCTTTGTCATCTTGGGGGTGGTTTCTGGCCGGCCGCCAGCCTTGATATGCAATACGGTTCGGGTTACATTATCGAGTATGTGTTTCTTTGCTTACTCCATTTAGCAATGTCCGTTACTTGAGCGGCATTGTATCCTGTTACTCGTTTCCCTGCTGCGGGATCACAATGTGCATGTCCTGCTGGGGTTCCTTTTCTGGTGGTCGCTCAGGATGAGGTCTGTTGCGTTCCCTTCTCCTCCCTCGCTCGGCACTCCAGTCACCCTCCGTGTCTTTCTGCCCAGTTCCATTCCTCCTTGGGGTCAGTAAAGTGGACAGATGCGCCTTTATGAAACATTTAAGCTGAGCAGGGAAGATTACTCCATACTTGACTCCCATAGACTGCAGGCGCTTTTTGAGTGGATCAAAGGACTGGCGCGCCTTCTGTACCTCTCAAGTGAAATCAGGGAAGAAAGCAATCTTTGATCCGTTGTATGTGATTGTCCCCTTTGACCTTGCCAGTTGAAACACAGTGTCCCTATCTCTGTAGTTTAGGAATTTTGCGATGACTGTTCGCAGGGGTGCACCGGGAATAGCTTTACCAGTCGGTATGCGGTGGGCTCGCTCTATGGAGACAAATTTAGAGAAGGCCTGTGCATCGTATATATTTATCAGCCATTCTTCAAGAAGCAGTTCCATGCAGTCTCCTTCTGCTTTCTCAGGTAGGCCGAGAATGCAAATATTGTTTCGCCGGGATCTGCCTTCGCTGTCGTCCACTCTCGACTCTAGGATCTTGATCCGTGCTAGCATGCCAGACATTTGACGGTTCACCCCTCGTATAGTATCTTCAGTCTCTGAGATCCTTGCCTCTGCCTCCACGGTGCGTGAGGTCAGTTTTTGTAGGTTGTGCCTTAGAAGGGACACGTCTGCGCCTATGCTATCCATCTTCTCCATCGAGGTTCTGGAGCTGGCAGTGGCACTCATATCTCGGAGAGAGATATCGTCTTCCATGCAGTCTGCTTCAGTTATTGGTAGCCATTCAGGAGAGCGAGATACGGTCGTTGTTGCATATTGTTCAATCTGACTTTGCGTCGAGGTTTTTCTCGGTTTGTCTTTCCCCATTTTGCTTTATCGGCCCGGTGGTGCCGGGGGCGCGTGTCCTATTCGGGAGGGGCAGGCAATGGCTGCTCGGAGAGGCAGCTATATTCAGGGCGCAGGGGTCACCCGCCCCTGGGTCCTCTTGTCTTGTGCCTAACAGCTCATAGATCCACCTTGGGTAGAGCTTGAGTGTTCACCTGCTGTTCAGTCCAAGAGGTAATCGTCGGTCGAGGCGTGCCGTCTGGGCTTGTGGCAGTTCTGAGCGTATAGTTATGTCCGTTCCGTTGGTGGTAACCAGCTCGTTTCGCCCGGGAGTGCAACGCAGTCTCAGTTTGGTTCCTTGCTCTTGTGTTGTGTTATCACTGATAAAGATGGTCTTGGTGGTTAGAGCGTTGTGTTTCGGTCAGCAGAATATGACGGGTTCATGCTTATCTTCCACAGCCGGGAGAGGTTCTCTTCAGTTATTCTAGGGCATATTCGTCGTGATCTGCGCCGGACACTGTTGGAGCGACTTCGTATATTTACATACTAACCTGTCATCCTTCAGACGCCTGCTTGGTATCGGCTATACAGTGTGCCTCATTTAGTCCGTTTATATGAAGGACCAGCGTGTGTGCACTGCACTTGAACCCCTTATTTTGCGGCTCTCTTCTTTGGTTGGGGTAGGGTCAGGGTGTTAGTCATTCACGCTCCCCTCACATTTTCGTTATCCCTAGTATAGAGCTCAGGGGTTATCTGTTTGAACGCCCTCCACCAGGGACCCAATTGCCTGGATTGCCTCTGTGCTCAACTCTGCCAGGCCCGTTTTGCATGTGTAGGGGGCCACCAGTTTGCGGATGAGGCCGGAGGGTTCGGGGGGCAGCGTCTTCAGTCTCTAGCCCCAGCACACAGCCACCCCCCTCTCCTTACCGCCACATCGTCAATCAATGCAGGGCAGCGGGGCTCGTTGTCCTCAGGGCGCGAAGACCTCTGCAGGCACTCTACGCAATGCGGAGCACCCGCGGTGTTGCTGGGAGTTCGTAAAATCTGTGTTGGCTCCATTGGCGTACTACAGCGATGTCCCGGAGAGCAGGCCCAACGTGTGTACAGCGCGGGGAGTCTGTTAGTGGAGCCTGACCACATCCCCCAAGTCACAGAGGCCAGTCCGATGCCGCACCCCCTCGCAGTCCCCTGCGGGGACCGTCTCGGCTCTCTCCGGCCGCCGATAGCAGCCAGGGGGAAACATGCTATGTAACACCGCCTTGGGGGGCAGGAGCGTCGGCGCCGCGGTGTGCGCCCGGGCTGGCACCGGGGGGGGCACAGCAGGCGCTGTGTGTCCTCATCGTTGTCTCGTGTTTCCAGGCAAAAGCAGGGTCGGGGTCTCGCAGCTAGAGGCGGTCCCCGGTCACACAGGCATAGTCTGTTTCCTTCTCTTTACAGCTGGCTTCTCGCCAGTGTGTCATGTTTCCTCTGCACATCGCCCTCAGCGAGCCCGCAGCAGCCATCTTGGGCGCTGTGTGCGATTCAGGGTCCACGTTTTCGAATTGCCATAATTTCAGGATCTTTCTCCGATTCTGCTCCGCTCACGCAGGGATCGATGCAGCATGTATTCGTACAGCTGTAAGAGGTATTCTGGACAGTCCACAATGTCTATTTTCGCAGGATAAGTTCAGGATTTGGCCGGCGGCTCAAGAGCAATGGAGGTTTACATCCTCATCGTTCGGCAGTTAGCCACGCCCCCCAGCTTGAACAATTCTTGTTCCTGTAAATGTTGCTGATGCCACACAGGCTTTGATGCAGTACACTGATGTCTCTGTTCTGTGTCTCCTTTACCGCAGTTGCTGCAGCTGAAGAAGAGGGCAGAAGTGGTGCTGTGGAGCATGAATGCAGGGCCCGTTCCACCAGACAAAGGCACAGGCCCCAGCCACTCCCCCGTGATAGCTCATTTTTGGGGAGCAATGTGGCTGAGGTAGCGCCCGGACCATCAGGCGTGGCTGCTGGTGCTAAGTTCCAGGAGGTGAAGGTGGCAGGGGACTACTCATTAGTGGTGGAACAGTGTGATGCCATACAGGGGCCATCCACAGCGGAAGACACCCTGTAGTCATCCAGGTTGATGGAGGCAAAGGAGGTGGCTGTTGCAGCCCAGCCCATGCGGTTAGGTGGGGGTGTTGAGGTGGGTGTCCGTGCTGCAACCCTGTCCCAGGGGTATGGGGCTGTGCAGGCCACTGTGGAGATGCCTGTTCAAAATCCTGTTCCTGGTACATCGAATGCAGCAGTGTATGCCTTCCGGATGCCTATACCCTGACCAGCAACCTCTTGCCAGCTGTGGTGTCCATCGGGGATAAGGTGCTTGCCTGCTGGCCGGTTGGGTGGGTCACTTATCTACAGCCATGAGAAGGTGGCCAAGATCACCATGGCATGTGTAATGCTGCACAATATGTGCATATGTCGGAATGTACCCCTGCCCCCTGACATGGAGCGGCTATCACCTGATGATGATGAAGGAGAGGAGGAGGAAGAAGTGGCAGGACAGCATCACAGTGCCGATGCACATTAGGGACGTGCCGTGCGGCAATCATTGATTGGACAATATTTCTGACACACAAGTCAGCAGAGGGTGTGAGGATGTCAGGACATCGGGCACTGGGTGTGGGGATACATGTACACTATGCACTGTGAAATATTAAATGACACATGCGCAATGATGAATGTCCACTCTGTTGTTTTTTTGATGAACAACCGATGTATCGAATTAGTAGGTTCAAACATGAAAAACAAACCCTCCACCACCCTCTCCCCTCCCCCTCCCCCCACAACTCCCAAACACACCCTCCCGCCCTCCCCCCACAACTCCCAAACACACCCTCACCCCCTCCCCTTCCCCCCACAACTCCCAAACACACCCTTACCCCCTCCCACTCCCCCCACAACAACCCCACACCAGTGCCATAAGGACCACATAGGTGACATGTGTATGGCAGCATTGTCACTGTGCGCTCCCAGAGCCAGGAGGAGCCATGTCCTGGCGGCACAATGCACATTGTGAGCGACGGAGCGGGCTGGTCTGGGTGGAGGAGCATTGAGACGGTGTGTCCTCCTGCTGGGGCTGTCGTGCAGGAGGTGCTGCCTCCAGGGCATCTGTAATCCGGCCAAGGACCTCGCAGAGCCGGTTTGTGCTGACTGTGATGACCTCACCCAGTGCCCTAAATTCATTCTGCCACTCCTCCCTGGCCTCCCGATTGTCTCGGATGAAGTCATTTATGAGGCCTGTGAACTGCTGAGAGGGCTCTGCATCAATGGCTGATGTGGCAGATGTGGTTGGCCCGCTGGGAATTGGCCTTGCATGTCTTTCCGGTGCTTCGGTAAGGGAAGTGGATACAGGACTGGCCTGTTCCAGTGTAGCTCCTTGCCTTGTAAACCCTGGTGTATCACTCTCACCGGAGTCACTGTATGACACCTGGGGGTTGGTTTGGGCATCAGGGGTGTGGACAATCTCATCAGTGTCCTCCTCAGTTGCTCCGCATATAGATGAGTGGCTGTCGAAAACAGCGAGGAGGCCCGTGGCTGCATTCTCCCCAGCCACACTGGACTCCTCAGAGTGCAGTGTGGGGCATGTGCCCTGCACCAGTGCAGGGTGGGGTGGGGGTGGGGGTTGTGTACCCTCCATGGGCCTTGCTGGAGCCGGTGGTGTGGCTTGCAGTGTCTTCCTGCTTGCAGGTACATGGCGGGCCCTGACTTGGCCCCTGGAGGTACTGGGCCGGTTGCTTGCCTGGTCCTCGCTGTCATGCTCGCTGCCTGTGGGGAGGGAAGAGAGAGACGGCATGAGCGATGATTTGAGAGTCAGCATTTGGACATGCCTACAATATCACGATGGGATTCTATTGGGTTGTCGCCATTTGGGTGGTGAGCGGCTCATTGATCTATGCTTGGATGGTAAATGCATGCATATGTCTGGGTCACTCATGTTGGCTGGGCACTGTGCTGGCTCACATGCACACTGTTTACATCAACTGCCTCACGGAATGGGCCTCTTCGTGTGGTATGTGCCATATAGGTTACAGCCTTGCACCTGGCATTAGCCTGGGTCTCACTTGTTTCGGCATGATTTCAGGGGGGGGGGGGTTTGGCCAACCATAATGTGACACCTTGCCCAGCCCTTGGCAGTGACTTTCTTAACAAATGCGTTGGCAGTATTGACTTTGGACACTCAACTCCATCGACGGATGACGTTGCCCCACACTCCATGTCGCCAACCCCTTCAATGGCTTCTGGGCCTATCATGGCCGCACACGTCTCCTCCCACAGCATCATTTTAATGGGGGAAACTGCCCCCCCTGTCTCCAGGGCCTGGCTTCTGTTGGCCGAGAGGATGCTCCGCACCCTCAGCCGCTGGTCGTCCCACCGTTTTCAGCAGTCCTTGGTGGTGCGGGGAGTGTTGCCCACAGCGCTCACCTTCTGTGCTACCATGGCCCAGATCTCTTTCTTTTTAATTACCACCACCCTCTGCATGTCACCGCTGAAAACGGTGTCTGAATGCTCGTGGAGAGTATCCACCATCATCTGGAGCTCATCCGGGCTGGAGCGCTCCTTCCTGGCGGGCAGCTCCCTCTTTTGGTGCTTTCGACATGATGCTGGTGTTGATGGTCGATGTCTGTAATCAGTAAATGGCTCCGGGTCCAGTGCAGTGAGGATGGCAATGGATTGTGTTTTTAAAGATGGCCGCCGTGCTCCTTCCCGTTCCTGTGCGATGACGCTGTTTCCGGTTCCGCTATTTAACAGTGACTGTAAATAGCGGTGACCACTGATTACGGTCACCGCTATTTACAGTCACCGCTATTGCCGCTTTACTCTATGGCGGTAGTGTTGTGTACGGTGCACTTGATGACGGTAAGGGCTTTTTGGGTGCCTTTTGCGGAATGGAGCTAGGTGCATTACCGGCATGGCGGAAAGCTTGTGCCCGCGAAGTCGTAATAGGCCGCTTTTAGTAGTCTATTGCCAGCTCGGACACGCTATTTGCACAATGCCGGTAATGACTGGTACTCACCTCCAAACTCTGAATGAGGCACTCTGAATGTTAAAGAGGAGCAGCTTAAAATGGTCTGACTCACTGCCTACATATACATGCACATGGTAGTTATGGAGGAAAAATACCAAGAAAGCATAACCCTTGCACAAAACGGCGATCGGACCAAGATGCAATTACGCGTCCACATTGAATCTATTGAAGTGCATACTTGAAGCCCAGCCATCATCCATTGGGCGGACCGCTCGCCAGCACCTTACCCCACTTGGGGCAGTCTATTCCCAATTTATTTGCCTTGATAAAGACCCATGCGGTCGAAACACATGTCGGCTGACCAATATTAGGACGATGAGTCCACATGAATCATTTAAATTGCATGTAAAACAGACTTTTTGTGCTATGTGTGGTATGTCCACTTACTTGAGAAAGCAGATAAAAAGCAAGGTATCCAGGATAAAAACCCTGAACGCTTGCACAACAATAGTCTGGCCTCTTAAATCAAACCCAGATTGAATTAAAACAGGTAGAATTAAAATTGCAAAGAGACAGACTTCAGAGGTAGAATTTGAAAACCACATCAAACCGTTAAAAGAAGAGTTGACAGCATAACAACAAACCAATTCAGAACAGAAGGCCCTATTAGCCACGTTAAAAGAGGAGTTCCAAGAAAAGGTTGACTCTCTAGAGGAGAGTCAACTAAAATTGAACCAACAAATAAAATATAATAGAGCCTGCTCAGGGAAGATAACCACTTTACAAAATTAGATTGAGAAATTGGAAGAGGGGAGTAATAAGTTAATCATTAAAAAACTCTATTCCCAAACAGAATTTGACCAGGAAAGCCAGACGTGAAGTGCTATAAAACAACAAAGAGATGAACTGACTGAACAGGTTGGCACCTTGTATCAGGAAAAAGATGCACTATACCAGGAAGTGTGCAAATTAAAAACAAACCTACAGAAAAGAGAGTAAGACCTCCAGGAAATGACTGACCTAAAAATGAATTAATGGGACATGTGGGACAAGTAGAAGGTGATCTAGAAGAGACCACCCATGCCAAAAATGTGCAGAGACAGTAGATTCATCTCCTGCAACAAAAATCATCAGAGTGTTCCCAATTAATACACAAGGCCCAGAAAAGAAATGAGGCTCTCTGTGGTGAGAACAGGGGACTCAAGAGCTAGGTAGCAGCCCAAGGGAAGGTAATAGAGGCAAGTCAATCCCTGATAGCAGAGCAAAAGTCTCAGACCTTTGCCTACTATCAAGAGGTAGGGGCTAATAAGGAGAAACATGGGAAGTTAAAAAAAAGAATGGCCTAGGTTGAATCAAAACTTGAGGGACCTCGAACATGTAGAGAGTGGCAGGGCAACCCCTGATCACAGTGTGATGCACTCTGTACTAAGGACCTCAAACCCATTTACCACCTCGTTTGCACAAGGCACTGCAGACTTCATGTCCACAGGTTCAAATGAACCGGGAACCATGAGGAAGCTAGACTTAAATAGGCCTAGCATGATTGAGCTGGCAGGTCAGCGTCCATCAGAGACTGATAGGTAGGTGTCCCTGTGGGTTCTCCACCAACCCTGGAAGCAGGGAGCAGTCAGAAGACTACTCTCCTGTCCGAAAGAGGGAGTAGAAGGGGAGTGACCTAAAGAGCCTAAGGCACAACAGGGGAGATGAGACTAGGCCCCATCGTTCTGGGAGAAACTCACAAGCTCAAAGAATTAGGGAGCACCTAGAGAATAACAAAGGGACCTCAAATAGCAGCAGCTCTGAGTCTGAGGGCAAATAGACTCAGGTGCAGTGGCAAAAGAAGGCTAACAAGCAAAAGAGAGCTCTGGTGAAAGACTAAGTAGAAAAAGAAGGTCAGGCGCGCACTCTAGTTCCCAGTCATTTAATCCTGATGTGAGTAATAACAGGGTTAAATCCCAACAAAGTTTAAAAAATAACAGGGTTGAATCCCAGATACAAATAGTCCCAACAATGTTCAAAAATTACCAGGGTTAAATCCCAACTGCTGCACTTCAAATGCACAATAGTTCTACTCCTCCAAGTACTTTCAAGTCTCAAACTCTCTTCAGGGATGCTGTGTTGGCTGTGTTCCTTTTCAGGTGTTGATAATTACTTTTTCAATTTCAGTCTCAAGGAATTCTGGTTATTGTAGTGATGGCACAAGTGTTTCATTCAGGAGACCAGGAACCAACTCCCCTCCAAACACACAAATCTTACCCACAATTGGGAGAGGGGGAAAAGCCATGACTATGGCTCTCCAAAGTGGGAGCATAATAACCCAGGTGCTGCTGCCTCTGGAGCCTGGGTCCCCTGCAACATTAAGTAGAAAAAGAAGGTCAGGCGCGCACTCTAGTTCCCAGTCATTTAATCCTAATCCTGATGTGAGTAATAACAGGGTTAAATCCCAACAATGTTAAAAAATTACCAGGGTTAAATCCCAACTGCTGCAGTTCAAATGCACAATAGTTCTACTCCTCCAAGTACTTTCAAGTCTCAAACTCTCTTCAGGGAGGATGTGTTGGCTGTGTTCCTTTTCAGGTGTTGCTAATTACTTTTTCAATTTCAGTCTCAAGGAATTCTGGTTATTGTAGTGATGGCACAAGTGTTTCATTCAGGAGACGAGGAACCAACTCCCCTCCAAACACACAAATCTTACCCACAATTGGGAGAGGGGGAAAAGCCATGACTATGGCTCTCCAAAGTGGGGGCATAATAACCCCGGTGCTGCAGCCTCTGGAGCCCGGGTCTCCTGCAACATTAAGTAGAAAAAGAATTTCTGGCGCGCACTCTAGCTCCCAGTCATTTAATCCTGATATGAGTAATAACAGGGTTAAATCCCAACAAAGTTAAAACAATAACAGGGTTGAATCCCAGATACAAATAGTCCCAACAATGTTCAAAAATTACTAGGGTTAAATCCCAACTGCTGCAGTTCAAATGCACAATAGTTCTACTCCTCCAAATACTTTCAAGTCTCAAACTCTCTTCAGGGAGGCCGTGTTGGCTGTGTTCCTTTTCAGGTGTTGCTAATTACTTTTTCAATTTCAGTCTCAAGGAATTCTGGTTATTGTAGTGATGGCACAAGTGTTTGATTCAGGAGACCAGGAACCAACTCCCCTCCAAACACACAAATCCTTCCCAAAATTGGGGGAGGGGGGAAAAGCCATGACTATGGCTCTCCAAAGTGGGGGCATAATAACCCCGGTGCTGCTGCCTCTGGAGCCCGGGTCTCCTGCAACATTAAGTAGAAAAAGAAGGTCAGGCGCGCACTCTAGTTCCCAGTCATTTAATCCTGATGTGAGTAATAATAGGGTAAATCCCAACAAAGTTAAAAAAATAACAGGGTTGAATCCCAGATACAAATAGTCTCAACAATGTTCAAAAATCACCAGGGTTAAATTCTAACTGCTGCAGTTCAAATGAACAATAGTTCTACTCCTCCATGTACTTTCAAGTCTCAAACTCTCTTAAGGGAGTCTGGCCCTCATTACGACCTTGGCGTTGGACCATGGTGCTAGTAGCACCATGGTCCATGCCGGTAACTTACCGACTCCGCCATGGCGGAATGGAGAATTACCGCCCCTTTCCGAGGTTGGCGGGGGGGTAATTCCCCATGCCACCATGGCCTTTCCCCATTCCCATTTTTGCCCCATAGGGCTCAATGGGAACGGGGAAGGCGCTAAGTACGGTGCCGCAAATTGCACAAAAGCAGACGTTAAAGTCTCCAACCCACAAAGGGACCTCGTAATCAGGCGTTAAGGGTTTAACGGTGCCGCCACCATTTATGGCACCGTTAACCCCTTAACGCCTGGGTTGTAATGAGGGCCTCTGTGTTGGCTGTGTTCCTTTTCAGGTGTTTCTTTTTCTACTCTGGTGAAAGACCTCATTAAACAAATTAAAGCTATTGGGAATTTCATGACCGTGTACTACAAAAATGCCAAATATTCTCTCTGGGAGCATCTGGAGCTATATGAACATATGATGACATCTTTTGACATTAAAAATACCCAGAATTCCATAGAATTTGCAAAAAGGACGATCTCTCCAGAGTACTCCAGCTTCTTTGATGGGTTGGAAGACAAGAACCATTCAAAGTGGTCCACCTATGAGGCAACCATCTTGAAGCACTTCTCCACCACAGAAACCCCAGGGAGGCCTGCAATGTGGCCTACAACCTGCAGTGTGGAGAGGATCAGGCCCCAAAAGAATTTGTTCAGGAGCTAAAGCGGGCATTTGCGCAAACTACTAAGCAGGTGCAAACGAATAGTAGGGAATTCATAAATACCTATTTGCATGCACCCCCAAAATACATCATGACACAGCTGGTAAGAGATTTTCATGATGACAGGACCCGGAACTGGGTAATAGAGCAATCTATCCAGATCTACGAGGTCCAAAAGCCTGTAGAATACAAAAATCCAACAAAACCCCCCTAACCACCCAACACCCCCTGGTGCTGCCAAGGTGGCGAAGGTGAAGGTTGCCCCCATTTTGGACCTAAAATTGGGATGGCCTAAAAATCCTCCTTCCCAAAACCAACCAAATCAGAGGCAATGAAGACCCTCTGATCAATCACAAGCAGGTGGTAGTCAGGTAGGGTACCCCACAAATGTGCCCCCTAACTCTGCCAATTACATCAGCCATAGGTACAAGGGCAACAGATTCATATTGGGGTATGTGTGGACTCCCTCGGCCAAAGGGAGGGCCAATTAGTTGAGCACGGCCCCAAGAAACTTCCCTCCTAACTTCCCTCAGGTGGGCAGTAATCTTCCAAATTCTGGGTTAAGTTTCTTCCCCAGGTATCCTCAAATCCCAATATGCAGGACAACCTTCCTTACTCTCTTCGGTTTCAGGGGTCCAGACCACCAAATCTGAGAGAGGGGAGGCCAAGGGTGGAGGGCTACCAGGGGAATCCCCAGTACCCAGGTTACTCCAGGAGAAGGGATAGTTACCCTTCTTTAGAGCAACCGAGAGTTGATTTAAGACCCCCGTACCAGCCAGAGCGGGTGTACCAACTGGAACGCCAGGTCCAGAACCTAACTCAAGATCTGAGTTGCATGTTGAGGGCTCAGCAGAGCCCTCAGATGAACATGGCTGCTCAGAATAACTCCAACCAAGAGTCTGGCACCCCGGAACAATGACGGGGAGAGAACTCTGATAACCAACGGGCTCCAGAGGAGGAGGCATGGGAGGAAGGGGGATGCAAAGCCCTAGAGGAAGCTTCCTTCCTCACCCTTGAAATGCCCCTAGACACCCCGGAACCGGAACTAACATCTCCTTCCCCCGAAAATCTGCAACCCAGGGAACAGAGGCTGGGTAGGAGAAACAAAGAGACCAAAAAGGCCCATTTTGTGGAGGAAGTCAGTGTCCTCCAGTTTGAAGGGGAAGCATCCTTGGAGGATTCTGGGAAAAAGGTCTTCTCCTTCAAGGACGGTGGAATTCCTCCCAAATATAAACAGAACACAAGAGAACATAACCCAGACTGGGTAGGTGTGGGGACTGATTCAGAATCGCCCATCCCTGAGCCCCAGAATTGTCCTCCAGAGAACATAACGATCAATAGGGGATCCTCCACACAAACCAGTTCTAGTGACTGTCTCCAGGGAAAGGGGGACAGCAAAGAGCTAAGGGAAAAAGGGGATTCTGAAATCCCATCTATTTCTGGATGCCAAATTTTCTTTACAGATTCCGGAACTGCGAAACAGAATACTGTCCAAAATCCCACAGTGTTGGAGTCCAAAAAAATGAAAGTAACCGCCCAGCTTGCCCAAAATGCCAATTTCTTATGCCCCTTGGAGGAGAAAGAAGGTATGTTCTATGCCCCCGTCTGAGAGCAAGGGAAATGTGCATTTTTAGCACTGGTGTAACCGGGTCCGAAGCCACTCTTCTGTACAAAAGGGCCTTTCAGCTGCTTAATTCAGGAATGGTGGAGAGATACCAGACCCCTCTCACCCCTCTTCCTGGACAACTCCAGAACTTCAACAGGAGGTGAAACACCCGGTTATAGTCGTGACTTCAGAGGGAACCCCATGTCCATTAGGAAATGACCTCCTTCAGAGGTTGTCTCCCCTGATATACCGTGTGAGCAAGGTCCTCTGGACTCAGGATAACCGGACAACACAGTTAAAACAAAGCATCAACTATGTCAGTTTAAATGGCACATGCCACATGGTTGAACAACGATCTGACCAAATTGAGTTCCATTTTCAAAACAATGAAATACCTGACATTACTGTAATTGCTGTAGGACACCAAACTACTGATGTGAACTCCTCTCATTCCTTAAAATCATACTTCCTTCCAGTTTCAAGTGGCATTCCACACTGGAATGAAATACGTTGAAATTTTATACCGATCCCCAATTTGAAATTCCAAGTCCTGTAGTAAAAAGTGATGAAAACCCAGCTCAAAGCTTGGCTGATATTCAGAAAATGGGTGAACAGCTGTTCCGCCCCATTTAGTTAAATGCCTGAATAATGGAAAAAGCTTCATCAGTGAAGCGTTGTTCAGGAAACTCCCTAAAGATTCGACCATTTGCACATTTAAATTAGTTGATTAGTCGGAAATGGGCTTGGAAACTCCCAATTCCAAACATCTCCTGCCTAGCAGGTGTATGCTAAAAATATTCATAGGTGATAAAAGCATAGAGCATAATTGCTGGGTCGTGCGAGATGTCCCTGCTGCATTTTATTTAGGCAGCGACATTCTCAATAGGTTCGCAATTAATTTGGACCTTATAAATTACAAGGCCTGGTGCCGGCTAGGGGACAACCCTATGGGCTTTGATGATTCTGAAAAGGCATTTCGGTCAGCTAAATTGCTACTGTATGCAGTTGAAATTCAAATTGGAGAGGAGATCACCATCGCAGGATGGACCATGCAATTCCCCCTTTACTTAAAAATTAAGAGAGGACAGAAACTCCAAAACCCGAACGCTTATATACACCACAATTCCCATCTCCAACAGCAGGGGTTGGGGTTGAACTTGACACCATTAGTTGACTTAGAATACAACACCATTCCAATATTGGTGGATAACAGCGACCCCAGGAGTATCACTCTGGGCGCAGACACCTTTATTGGAATCAACTTGGAATGGCAGTTGATGACCAGCATTTTTCCATGGACTTAGGAAATGAAGTCATAGGACCAATCCCCAATGACTGCTATGACTGTGACAATGACATACCGCCAGATAGGATCTTCACCCAGGATGGGGGACATTTCCTGGTGTACTCTTCCTGCCCTTATGGGGGGGGAAGAGGTGGCCTGTGACATCAGGAAGGATGAGGTGATATTCCAGGTCCATAATGACTGCCTCTCCTACCTGAATCCATCTGTCCAGGTCAGCACCCTCACCAGAGAGCTCTCCACATAGCTGGAGGAGGCAGCTGAGATCGCGAAACCTGGAGTTTTCCCAGGCTTCAGACAGATGGTTGAAGAACAGGTCAACCTTGTTTATGCCTCTGAGACCGAGGAACAAAAGCAAAAGTTGAATTGTGTTTTTCGATTTTCAAGATATCTTTGGTGTGCACTTGTATGACTGCGGTCACACCGAGATACATTCTACTTCAATTCCCACAGACCCTGGAATGAATTCTGTATTCATGAGGCAATATTGCTTGCACTCGATTCTATGGAATCGCGTGCAGAAATCATCAAAAACCTAGAGTCCCTTGGGATAATTCATCCAGTCCACAGTACCTTTAATAATCCGGTACTGGGGATTTTAAAACCAAATGGCCAATGAAGACTTTGCGCAGTCCTTTGAGAGCTGAACAAATGTGTCCACATGTCCCGAAGGCCTCTTACCTAAATTGACCAGGGACTGGCCCAGATCCAGCGGTCAAAGGTGTACACCTCCATTGATCTGACCAATGGATACTGGACAGTACCCGTCTGAAGGGAGGACGAGTACAAGCTGGCCTTCACCTTCGGGTGGCAACAGTACACATGGACCCAAACTCCCTTCGTATACATAAACTCTGGCAAAGAATTCACCATCTTTCTACATAAGGCCATGCCCGACTTGGATGATAGGGGTAACCTGGCCTATGAGGACGATGACCTGATTAAAAGCTCAACTGTGGAGGAACACATAGCGGAAATCTGCCTTGTTCTTAACCAGTTGAAGGTTGCTGGAGTATAACTGTCCTTCCAGAAGGCACTGTGGTGTAGGACCCATGCAAACTTTTTTGGACATAAAACCACCCCTGAGGGTCTCTGTCCCCAGGTGAAGAAAGTGGAAGCATGACTAAAACTGAAAGACCGCACAACTCTGTGTAAAGTAAGGAGCCTTCTTGGACTGACTAATTACAGTAGGAAGTTCATTGAGGATTACGCAGAGGTCACGAGGCCCCTTGTCCATCTGTTAAAGGGGGAGCTCAAGTGGGAGTGGGGTCCAGAACATGCAGAGGCAGTAAAACAACTCAAAAGAAGTCTCTCACAAGCACCTTGTCTAGCTTACCCCGTCAAAATCAATGAGTTCTTCTTGGAGACAGGGGTCTCGAATACATGCTTAACAACAGTATTATATCAAAAGCATGACATGGTCAATTAAGTCATCTCCTATGCAAGTAGGACTTTATCCTCTGTGGAAGAAAAATTCAACGATTTTGAGAAGGCACTCCTGGCAACAGTGTGGGAATTGAAAAATGACTGCCCGTTCATCCAGGGGGAGCACATCATTTTGGGGACTCCGCACCAGCCTTTGTAATACCTTCAAAGTGAAAAGAATCTGGGCAGGAAGTGTAAGTAATTCCAAAATTACTTCCTGGATTCTGTCCATGCAAGGCTTTCCTGTGGAGGTCAGAAATGGCCAAAACAAGAAGAGTCCCATCGCGCAAGGTTTGGCTGACTTGCATGATTGTGCCCGAGAAAACTGTCTCGAGGATGAAGTCTCAAAACATAAGACAACATGGAGGCATACTTCAACTCCCTGCACAAGGTCTATGAGGAAGACACATGCAAGGGGATGTCCACCATTTAAGTGGACGGGTGCTCCTGGCATGTTGACAAAAACAGGGAAAAGGAACTGGTGGCCAGCGTTGGGAGTGCCTGGGTGGGTGATGCCCTGGAGCCCTCTACTGGGTACAAGATCGGTCCCCTCAGTAGTCAGGTGGTGGAGTTGATGGCAGTTCACCAGGCCATCCTCACTGCTGTGCAACACTGACTCCACAAACTGGTCATAATCACTGATTCAGATTATGTCCGGAACGGGTTAGTGGAGCACCTGACTAACTGGAAAACCAGAGGCATGTTGTGTGCAAACAATACACCACTCAAGCATGGCAAACTCATTAAACAAATTGATGATCTGGTCACATCTAATGGGATGACCATCTATTGGAAAAATATTAAGGGTCATTCCAGAATAGAGGGACAAGACAAAACTGTAAATGACCTGGCTGATCAGTTGGCCAAAACTAGAGCCATCCAGAGGGATCTCCTTGAGATCAAGTCCCTGTTGGGAGAAATACAGGTCCCAGACACTTGCTCACAATTAACTCTCCAGTGCCCAGTGGAATAAGGAGACCCCAGATGCTGATTTTATCAGAGCACAAAAAGGGGATCCGATTATTGGGAAATGTTACCAACACATTGTGGACCCTGTGAACTTTCCTCTGATGGAAGCCGATTACATTGGGAAAGAGGATCTCCGGGTGTTGATGAAGTTTCCCAAAATGTTCCGAATCCAAGACGGTTTGTTGGTAAGGAGATCCATCTCTGGATGTGACCAGTGGTGTGGTACCTACCTCATTCCAAAGCCTGATGCTAAATCACGCCCATGATGCAGCCGCAGCCAGTCTTCATAGGTTTCATACTACTTTAGAAATCTTGCGGGCGGTCGCATATTGGCCACACATGGGCAGCACCTCGACCAATTTTTAAAGGGGTGCCTTGTTTGTGCACAATTTCAATTCAGAACAAGTTCACTCACACACCGAGCTCCCCTCCAGAAGAGGGGGATGACACTGCCTCGGTCAGATTTACAAGTAGACTTCATCGGGCCTGTGATTCGCTCCTCTAGGGGGAACAAGTACATGTTAACAGTAACATTCTTGTTTATCAAATAGGTGGAATGTCTCCCGGCCCCAAATTGCAAGGCAGAAACAGCAGCTGCCCTGATGATCAACCACATCTTCTCATGTTTTGGCCTTCCCCAAAGGATTGAGTCATACCGAGGAAGTCACTTCACCAGCAAAGTGATGACAAAGATGTGGGAGATACTTGGGGTAAAAGGAAACTTCATATTGCATACTGCCTATCCTCTAGTGGGGGAGTTCAGAGGTACAACAAAATCATTGTGAGCATTCTTAAGAAGTTTGTGGAAGACTCTGGGACTAGTTGGGATATCCGATTACCGCTTGTCCTAATGGTCATCAGATCTACAGCATCTTCTGCGACAAAAATGTTGCCATTTGAGCTAATGACTAGACAAAAAATGGTGCTACATCAGCATCTGCGCTATAGAACACAAGAGCAGACACTGATAAACGCCTCCACAACACAAGAATATGTTGAGAATCTGAGAAAACACCTTCAGCATTCTTTTGCGTTTGCTCAGCAGAATCTTGAGAAATCAGAAGAGGGGATAAAAAACAACTACGATTTAAAAACAACATAAAAAGAATGCCAAGTAGGAGACAGGGTCTACTTGTACAATTTTCAGAGGAACCAGACTAAGGAGAGAACATTAGGAATAAGGAAGTATTTAGGTGCATAGGTATATCTATGTAACAGGGAGTATTTTTCTTGATTGGTATTTTAAAAATGGAGAAAAAAAACGATGGAATAAACGTCAAGTGGCTGTCTTGGTTCCATTAAGTAATTTGCTTGAAGTTATTGTCCAAATGTGAAGGAAAAAAAAAAGAAAAAGAAGCATTGTAACTGTAAGCATTGTTCCGCTATTGTAAATCTTCCAGGAATGCTGTTATTGAAATATCGTAAAACCTGTTTTATCTATCTCCTATTAGATAATTAACTCCATTACCTCCTAGCCTGGGCAGGACTTCCCTGGGGACCTAGAAAGGAAGGAAGGAAAGAGGGTGCTGCTCCAAACCCTCCAACTGAAGGACAGAAGGACATTCTGGAGTGTCGCTCCCTGATGAAGGAGGATTCTGTCAAATGAACGCCACTAGGCCCTGCTCTCCTTCAACAAAAAGTTGTAGTATAGTGAACACACTAAAATCAGTTGGTACAACAGAACAATAGAGCATGCTGCTTGGAAAGGATTCTCTGTATCAGTGAAGTTGGTGCACTGTAGCAGGTAAGTAGGTGTGAATGGAATCATTAATATAAGTTTGAAAAAGGGAGGATGCATCAGGTGAGTAGGTGTGCATGAGAGGAAGGATGTGAGCTGTGTAAATAAAAAAATATAAAAATAAGTACAATAATAAATGTGTAGACTTGTAATATTGTATTTTTAGGTCAATGCTATGTTGGTTTCCAAATAGGTAAAATAAAAGGGGGATGTAGTTGAATTGTATGTTTTTATTAAGTTTAATCTGTGGGGTACATTTACCAGCCCCAACAGAAATGCATTTGTCTGATTAGCACATGTGTAACGAGATTTGAACAAAGCCACCCCAAGAATGGCTGCATTTCGTTTTCCTTCACGTGAATCCAGAGAAAATAATACATTCAGAATGGCTCTACACTGCTGTTCTGTCATTTAAAGACTCAAGGCTGCACAAGAATATTACCTGCATTCAAGAAGGCATCACACGTGTGCCTCCTTTCATTTTAAACATCACACAGTTTTGCTCCATTAAAACACAGCCCTGAAGGTGTATTTCATTTGATTGCCATAAAATAAGGCAATTCCTCCCAGAACGGCATTGTTTTCAATAATAAAACCATGAAGAGCAAAGAATTCTGTTTCAGGCTGCACGGCTAGGATTCACTTTTGAAATGAACCAGCACACGCAAATTACTGCAAAGGAAAGCTACAGTGTGGCTCTCTCTCTTGTCAATTACCAAGAAACTCTTTGCAGTATATCTCTGTGTTCAGAAACTGACCATATATTTAAAAGCCTTTCAGAAAGTAAATTCAAAGGAAACTGTGTGCGGCAGAAACCATATTTTGTGAAATTAACATGAAAGAAAATGAACACGTGTAAATCTGCCTTTGCAAAGCAGGAAAATGCTCTTTGAAATTTCTCAGCAGCGTTTGACCTGGTGGATCACAAAGTGCTTTGTACCCACCTAGATTCAGCAGCGCATTTTTCCTCACAAGCTATAACTTGGATTAAATCATTTTAAAGTGCAAGAACTATGAGGGTCTTCTCTACTTCTGCAGCTGCAGACCCCGTTCCCATTACATGTGGTGTACCCCAGGGATCATGTGTCTCCCCTACCATGTATAACATCTTCACTAAGCCCCTGTTTGATGATCTGGACCTTCTAGGTGTCACCTACACTAATTATGCAAATGACACCCTGATTCTCATCCACTTCCTGGGGATTATAGACAGGATTTGGCATTTGTGAATAGGATATACCTCATCATTCAGGCATGGATGGCACATCACGGTCTATGCCTGAACAATGACAAAACAGAGCTCATCATACTAGGGACTGCACCTAACATTAAGACACTCAACCAAGACTATTCATCTTTTGTCATAGACGGCCACACAATTATAGTGGCCAAGGAGGTAAAAACACTAGGTTTTTACCTTGACTCCAGTCTTAACTTGTCAAAGCAACTGAACGCTATGGCATCCGCCACTTCCTACACTTGCAAGTTGATCAGATCAGCAAAATCATATCTCTCCACAATCAGCTGCATCACACTGGCAAGAGCACTTGTGCTATCCAAACTGGATTACTGCAACACTCTTTACTTGGGATCTAACAAACATATTTCGCAGAAAATCCAAATATTGCAAAACAATGCCCTTAGAGCAGCCTTAGTAATCCCCAAATGAGAAAATATATCAACGACAATCAGAGAAGACAATCAAACTGGCTCTCCACTGCTGACAAAATGAAGCTTAAAACGGCTTCCCTAACATTCAAATGCCTCAATAACCTAGCACCGAGCTACCCGACAGAGAGGTTCAAAAGAAGAGTCACATCTAGACCTACCAGAGAAGCCTACACAAACTGCCTATCAGTACCACCCTTCAAAATGACTACAACCGGAGGGAATAGATCCTTGTCAAAGTGGCCAAATTGTGGAACTCCCTCCCGCCTACTCTAAGGACTGACTAGTCTTACCCACACTTTAGATTAAACATTATCAAGTGGCTCAAAGCAAACGACTGATAAGTTCTAGCTATATCAATCGTTCGACTCACAACCAAACTGGACACTGTTTTCCTGCTGTATACCCTTACTTGTAAATGTATATGTAATACTTGCTGTATTCATATTAGCTTGTACTATGTAATTATGTGAACATGTAACCCTGTAACTGTAACTTGTAAGCTAAAAGTATTCTTGTTCTCCCACCCTGATACCTTCGGGTCTGGCACACGTTACAAATAAATAAACAAACAAACATACATGTAAAATAAAACCAGGGCTTGCACAGAAACACAATTGTATATGTGGGTAGAGGGGTTGCAAAGCTATGCATATTATGCTCTTTTCCTCCAAAAAAGACTTCAATCAGCCTGGCTGAAGCCCAGGAATTCCTGTCAAACCAGTTTGGCAGAAAGGCTAATTTCACACCTACCAGTGAACTGATGCTGCAAGGGCATGTGCTTTGTTCTTATGGGATTAACAATGTGATAATTACTGGTTCTGCCAGACTGCCAGGCAGAACTGCTATAAAGGACAAAAGAAGTGGGTGAAATCCTGTGTTGTGACCCAGAGGTGGGATTTCCTCTACATTCATTCCCATCACCCACTGCATGGTTTCAAAGGGGAGTTATGGAAACCCTGTGTTTAGGCTGAACATTTGGTTGGGGGAGTGGAAGGACATCCCACGCAAGTGACTAATATTGCCCATCGATTTTAAAAACTGTTGCACATCAAGACATTTTGACCAGCACCCTAAATAAGCAAGAACTCAATCTTATGCTAGTATTTTGTGGGATTTTTGGACAAGCACAATGAGACCATATGCATCTTTCTGGCACGTGGTGAACTGGAATGGCAGGAAAAATACATTTTTGTGTGAAGTATAAATGGCACAGACATCAAACTTAATGAAAATGTGTGAAATAGTACGTGTCATATGTGTAGCCATTTGCAGAATTTGTAATATTTTGTTTCTCCTAGAAATAGTGAAATTGTGCCAAAAGGCGATGCAACATAACACAGAATTGGCATTTGGACTGTCTGATTCCCTGTAAAATATGGAATCTGCATATCTGTTTTTTTATGATGGTGACTAGGATGGATTTGACGTTTTGCTCCATAACTTATTTTTGTAAAAAGTAACTCTTGGGAGACAAAGGAAGTCATAAAATCACACACATAAAATGATGTCAGTTCCCCTGAACCAATCAGCCCGGAGGGAGGAGGGGTCACCAGTAGCTTGGCCTATCCCGGCGGAGGGGCAACTCCAGAGTATTTCCGCCCAGATTGTAAAATTCTATGATGTCACTCTGGCTATATAAGTGGGAGACAGGGTGACACAAGGATATTCAAGAAACAAAGAATTCAAAAACTCAAAAACCAGGGCCAGAGGCAGCTGATCCCATCCAGGCAGGACCATCCAGATCCAGGCAGAACCACCTATTCAGATCCCGGCATACCAAATAATCCAGGGAGAAAGGAGAAAAGGCAGCAGATCTCCTTTAGGACAATTCAGTGACCAGACCTTGCCCAGATGATCCATCCCGCTGTCCACAGTGACCCGACATTGCGCATCGGTTCTCATTCCGGAGAGCCAGGCTGTTCCAGTGACCAGATCCCTTGACCCTGCTTTCCTGTGACCAGATCCTTCGCCCCGCTGTCCAGAGACCTTGCTGGCTGTCCAAATTACCAAACTCAAGCTTGCCTTGTAAGTATCCAACCACCCAGTACCATAAACTGCATATCCAGTTCTTTTGACCCTTATATCCTGTTAAAATCACATAAAAACCCTAGTTATTTCCCAAATTGCCAGAACCCTCTGTAACCCTTTCCTTAGAAAAATCTGTGTTAGCATATATCTGTTAGCATATTTCTTTTCTAATTCTTTCAGTTATCTGTGTAAATCCCTAGTATCATTTGAATTAAATAAATTAATTCCCCTATAAAGAGATTCATGGTGAGCTGGTTGCAATTCAAACTCAACCACCTCATGACAAGTGCCTTTCTTTAACAGTTATAGTCCTTAAAATAGAGTCCCAGTATAACGAGTCATTGTGCTAGCAAAACCGAATTTGCCCGTGTATTTTGCTTTTCTTTAAAAATCCGATTTGCATTTCCCATACAAAAAACATACCATCATCCTATAAGAGTCAACCCTGCCCCTCAGTATCCTCTCTGTTCTTTGCCTGCATCTCTGATCTTAAAAACCGATTTCCAATTTTGCCAGCTAAGCCCATTTTCTTAACTGCTTGTCATTCTAAAGCCTGTGTAAAATATAAATTGCAATTCTGCCATGTGTGTTTTCTTGTGCATTGTTGTCCTCCCAAAATCGATTTTCTCACCTGTGTTCACGTTGCTTTTGTGCCCTGCTTAGTAGCCTGTAAACTTCCTTGTCTCTTTAGTGCAGCTACATGAATTTCTTTCCTAGCTATCCTACCGCCAGAGTAAACTGATCTATTAGTAACCAGTAAAATCCGATTATGCCATTTTGCTAATTTTTAGGGTTTTCATTTTCGTTTCTGGCCTCCCGTTCTGGGGTGTTGGGCTGAATCTTTAATCTGATTTTTCCTTCTACTTTCTGACTCCTTGCCACGGCTTTCCATCCACACACAGGATTTAGTCAGCAGGTGTATGGGCAAAGTGTTGCAGGGGGAGTGCATAACCTATGTGCCATCTGTGATTGTGAAGAAAAGTGATTTTGTTTCCATTTCTGTTAAAGGTGTAAGTATGTGATGTTAGAAGTTGAATTCATTGTGTTATAAGATTTTGCATTTGTATTGCCACACTGTGGTGGCTGCTTATTCATTGCTATTCATTCCAAGAATCCAGGAATCAAATAAAAATAAAAATGTTTTTATTGTAAACCACCTGCCGTGTCAGTGGAAGAAGTCCCTGGCTAAAGTATGCAGTGTCATAAAATCCGTTACAGGTTGTCATGCACTTTGGAACCCTTGAATACGCAGAGTGCGCAGAGGACCTTATGAATTTTGGCTCAAGCAGAGTCTTTCTCAGCGCGCAGACTTTGCAGGATAAATGCACACTTTTCCATAAATGGAGTGATATCTTTTTGCACTGGGGAAATGTTGCCCTATTGCTTGTAAGAGCCCAAACAACACTTGTCATGGTGCAATGGTTTTCTAATATGGCCCACCGTTTTTTAAAGATAGGGCAGACTTTGCCACAGAGCTAAAACTGTGCAACTCTGCACTTGCACTGGTGCAAAATTTCTGCAATCTGGTCCCATGTTCATCAACGTGAATCCCATTATTGAAACGTGACAACAGACCCTAGGAGTATGTGCTGGCAGCCCTAAGGCCGTAAGAAGCTAGCAACTACGGCTACTTAATCGCCTTCTCATATCCCACTTCCCTTGGGCGATTAACGCGGGTTAAAAGAAATGCAGAAACATAATCACACGCAATTAGACTCAAATAGGACCAATAGATGTTCTATTCCCTTTAAGAGGCGAACGTGTGAAAACGACACATAGCACATTTGGTTCAAGCTACTCTGTTTGCAATTATGTAGAACCACTTTATTTAGTCGGTATCTTGGCATGGGTAGTGCCCTACATACCTGCTAGCCAATTATAGCAGCACTTTTCATAGAGGGATTTTTCCATTAAAATATCTATTAAAACATAGTTTGTCATTTTTGCAGGGAAAAAAATCCCAGTCAGCAACTCCAGAAATGCATGTTTCGCCATCAAATTCAAAGTAATTTCTTCATTTCAATTTGAAATGAGGCGGCAAGGTGTTGACCCATCATCAAGTCATCATGGCTTCCTTTCAATAAATCTTTTATACAGTAGGGAGAAGGAAAGCTTGCCCTGCTTACCATACGGTTGCAAGAAAGGCCACGTCTGCTGAATTGCACCGCGCTTTTTAATCCCAAATTAAAGATGCTGCTGGAAGTGCTTTTTTTCCAGGTACCCTCTGGGCATATGTGATTTCTAAGGAAACAAATTCAGCATTTAATTAACTCTGAAATCCCTCTGTAAATGGAGCTTATGTGTGTGTCTGTTAAAAGTTCAAGCCCGGCTGAATGCGGAGCGGGAAAACTGCTCGGAGCCCCGGATGTCCTAAAGACGCTCGTCTGCCTGTCCTCTCTGAAGGAGGCGCACTGTAGCGCGCAGCTTTTGTGTGCACTATATTAAGGAACGAGGAAGTTCATCCAGAGTGCACAGATTACAATTTTCAATAGGCCCACGAATGACTCCGAGGGATGAGCGAGCCTGTCACTTTCCCTCTGCTTCTTCGGCAAGTGATGGATTCGCTGTGTGCCCATCGCATAACCCATGAGATATGGCTGGCTTAATTCGTTATTCTCCATTCCCATTCATGCTGAAACAGAGGCAGTGGTTAAACAAATCTTCTTTTATGAGCCAAAGCGATGTGAAACAGAGCTGATTACGGGCTGACACATTGAATTAGGCTGCATGGTAAAGCGTGGCTGAAGACTCCATTGTTTCGCGCAATTGTTCACGGATAATGCCAGCTCTTCTTCGCTCTTGTTTCGTTATTATTGGAAACACTCTCGCTGAATGGCTGGTCTGGACAGTTCCTGTAGCAACGCAAGGCGTCTGATTACGTTACGTTGGGGGCGTTAATTAAACAGGGAATTAGTTGAAGGTAGACAAAAAAAAACGGTCATGCAGCGTTTATTTCAATGAAAAGTTACATTTCTGACTATGTTTAATAATGTATAGAGGTCCATTATGAATGTAACTCATTTTGCTTTGTGGGGCAAAGTTAACTTGATTAATGATTAACAATGAACATGAAGTTTGTTCATGTTGTGCATGTGTATATATAGATTATCAATTATTATTATTATTTTTTTTGTTTTTTGTGGCTTGAAATCACAAAGACACGCTATAAAAATGTCCGGGATCCCCTCTGTTCTTATGAGTTTGTCGAGCATAGCAACTTTGCCCGGCCACACTTTGGTTGTGCATTCACTGCTGTGCTCTCGTCTAGCACTTATGTTCTCTTTCCAACTATTGTTCTTGGTTTCTTCTTCGGGGCCTAATTGTGTCTTCCCCTTCATTATGTGGTCCCACAAACACCTGTACTGGTACCCTTTCAGATTATCAATCCGCATTTCGAGGATTTTATTTTAATTCTTCACCTCTTTAAGACCCTTCTCTGTTCTTTTTTTTTTAACCTCCTCCATCCTCACAATTCATGGAAGCTGTCTGACTCCATGAAGGCCAGCCTTTTCAAAAAGTAAAATCATGCCCTTCTTGGCAATCCCCTAATATTCCTTTCCCTGCATTTGACCGCCCCTCTTTGTCCCAGTGGCCATCATTGTTGCATCAGCTTTAACTAACCACCTGCCACTGCCCACCCCTCCACCATTTCCCCCTCCCCCTCCCCACCAGTTCCCCATTCCTCTTGGCGATTGAACTTGAGGTTGTTGCATTTAACAATAGAATTTCTGCACTCACAGGTTGAGGGCACGATCCACAACTTGGATCAATGGCAGGAAAGCAAAAAACAAGTCGACCATCTACGCTCCTGCCCTCGCTATCATAGCACCTGCCCTACAAATAAGGTAAGGTTTCCTTGCACTGTTTGGTTTTTGCTAATCTGGCCCCATTAAATATATTGGAACGCATGATTTATAGGCCAGATTACAGAAACTTTGCACGGGTGCAAGATTGTAAGGTATTAGCACTAGGGCAATGTTTTCCCTATTTTTAAAAACACTGGGAAACCTTAGTAAACCAGTGCGCCACGACAAGTGCAGTTTGGCAAATTAAAAGCACCTGGGCAAAAATTGCATTAGTGCAAAATGATACATGTTCACTACATTTTTAAACCAGGGGAACGTTTGCCCTAATGAAAATACGGAAAGTTATTAGCACTAGGGCAAACTTTGCCTTGATGCAAAAATGCATCAAAATTTATATTTTTTGCACTAGGGCAGTTTGTGACTTAGGGTTTTTAATATGCCAAACTGCACTTTTCTTGCAGCAATGGTTTTCTCATGTGTCTGAGTGTTTTTGAAAATAGGCCAAGCTTTGCCCTAGTGCCAATACTGTGCAACTTTGCACTTGCACTAGTGCAACATTTCTGTAATCTTTCCTCTAGTCGATAAACAGCACTTTTGCAAATTGATGCCCCCCTCCTTCCTGTTAATCCACACATGGGACCAAAATCAGAGATCAAGGTACAGGGGTGGGAAGAATTCACTCTTCAGTACTAAGGGGCCTGTTCATGGAAATGGGAGCAGACATCCCACAAGCACTGCACTCCGAGAAGGAAACTGCGCGAGCCTGTGCGCAGAAAGAACAATGCACGCCACGAGTATTCATGGAATTGACAGCACAAAGTAACCGTATTTGTAAATTAAGCCTGGAACGCCTGTGACACGCCCACAAGCAAAGCATGAACAGCCAGAACAGCTACCTTTGTGCACTCCCCCGGGCGCAAATACACACAACATTCAAACAGTGCATGGGGTCCCTGCGCTTGGTCCCCCATAACTGTATCCGGCACCCCGACAAAATGCATATAAAATTCATAACTCAGCAATAACTCAGGAAATCGGCATGCAAACCCACGTAAAACGTTCCTTCATCCCGCTACACTGCTTATGCGCACCCCTACATTACAAAAGGAACCCCGATTGAGTACACGCACCCCAAAATCCAATGCGCAAGCCTACCTGCACGCTCTAATCCTACCCGCAAGTGTACTTACACCAGCCTTCGGGAGTCGGACCGTATGAAGGACTTGCGTGGCCATTTCCCAGCTGAGACGTTGCGCAATTGGATCTATGAATACGTCTTGTGCTGCGCAATAGTGGGTGTGGGAGCGACTGCCTGCAGGCCGTCCCTCAGAACGCCCATTTTTTCACAAGTTCTACCCAATTTTTGGTGTTCTGCCACCTTCTCAGCCTTCTCTGCAAGCCACGCCCACACTCTGCTCTGAGTCTCGCGCAAGGCCCCCTACGGTTTGCACAGAAGTGCCAGACCAGTGCGAAATCCATGCAAGTCCAGGAAAAGTACTGCACATTCATTTGCTTCAATCGACAAAGGCAGATTTGCACGCATTTCTGCACGCAAGTGCCCTATTTTCTGTGCTGCAAATTCAATCAATCAGGCCCTAAGTATTTCCTGTCTGTCGGAGAACACCCCTCAGGACCACATGCACTAGCTTCCTCCTCTCTACGGAGGGTTTCTCTGTTTTCATGTGGCATATCCTGTCCCCAACTAGTGTGGCTCCCCTCTTTCTCATTTCTGTTTAACGTTAGTTTGTCCAAAGACAAGGCTCTGTGCTCAAGGCTAAACAAACCTCCCCCTTTGCCTCTTTTCTGAGCACTTTCAAATCGATAATTTTTTCCTTTTTTTTTTATTCACTTTTGATCCTCATTTCATGATAAGCCTTATTGATTTTTTCTCCAATGCTTCTTATTTCAAAATTATGCTCTATATCTGCTCGAGATGGCATTGTTCATGTGTCGGGATGAATTCTTCTATGTCCTCCCATGCTACTACTGGATTCAGTTTCATTAACTCTTACTCAATGTGATCAATATCACGTGTCCTTTGCCTTCTCTTGGGTTCCATCTCTTTGTCGAAATCTCTTTGTTTCCTTGCTTCCTCCCTGACCCCTTCCTCTTCTCGTCTTTTCATCCATCTTCTCTCATTTGCCCTATGCACTTCTTCATCTCTGCGATTTTGCATTCTTTTATCTCTTAATTTCTGTTCCTCCTCTTCTTCTCTTTTCTTTTCTAACTTATCTCGTTCTTCGATTGCTCTCTGCCTGTTTTCATATTTTCTTTGCTCTTCTGCTCTTTCCTCTTTTCTTATTTGTTCATCTTGATGTAGTTTTTCCTGTCTTTTTCTACTCTTTCTTTTGGCCTCGTCTTCTTTCAATCGTTTCTCTCTTTAATTATCTTTTTTATCTTGTTAATCCTGATCTTCCTTTTGTCTTACTTCCTCGATGCTCTTCTCATCAAGATTGATCAATATCTGACCACCCATCCATTTGTTCTGTATGAGCACTACCTCGTTGATTATTTTTGGGGAGGCCCCCCCCACAATCCACCCACCCCCTTTAATTTATTTTATATATTCCCGAACACCCAAACCCAATTTATATATTTTTCTAACCCATCCAAAAAAATGTGATGAATTTTTTCGGCAAAACAAACCCAACGAAAAAACATCCCGCGATGAAAGAACACCATACCCTAGAGACATACCTGGTCGATCACTTCTCTCCTTGTCCCGTGGGACTTTAGAGATCACATCTCTTTCTGGAGTCTTTTCTGGACCCTCGTCGCTGCTACATGCAGGTGACTATTATGTTGGGTTCCTATACCATGCCGCTGCCTTAAGCTCTCCTTCGTCCTTCGGACTATCGCCCTTTACTTCAGGTGCAGTAGGGGGAGCAGAAGGCTCAACAACCCCCTAATTACACTGTTTAAGCATTCAGTCTTCAGGAGGCGGGTCTTCCCAATCCTCCTGGTATATCTTCCAAAACTCTAAGCTAGCTAAACTTTTTTCTAACATTTTTCCAGTATATGCTGCATGCAAATATGTCATCATGTGTCGCAAAACTGCTTTAGACAGTGATCCCCTTGTTGCCATGGCATGACCATTGTATCTGCCGTGCCCTTAACCCTTTCTGCACTGTACTGCTTGAGCTTAGGTGCATGTTTTTGGCAACTGTCTGCACAAGTGTATAAGCAGAGTAATATCCTCCATCATGACTTAATCACAATTGACTGTCACTACTTAGTGTTATTTTACACAAATAAATGTTTTCCAGAAAAAATAATACAATATGAGTGTGCACCAATCGTTGTCACGTTTCACTTCAATCTACCTATTAAATAAACATCATTGGTCAGCTAATAAATAAATAATTAAATTTCAACTCTCATCATTCTCTACCTTAGTCGATTTCTTCCTTGTTTCTCAATATTTCATTTATTCACCACATACATCATATACAATATATAAACATACAGACAAAATGACAGACTGGCTGGCCCACATAGATCTCTGCCAACGACCCTCGTGACTTTATTCCTGCCTCTAGTAATGATTCCGATCGGAGTATGAAATGTCCTCTTTAACTATCCTTGATCGTTCATAGCCTAGGTATGTCCACTCAGACTCTAGGACGAGTTCCTTCCAAACGTCCTTGATGAAGGATAAAGGGCTTATTATATAGATGGCTCCTTGTCTATATATCTTAAACTATGACGCTCTTCGTCTGAAACCATGACGCTCTTCGTCTTAAACCAAAAATAAAATACCCAACCAACCCTCCGTTATTCTTTACCCGTTATCACTCTTCACCACTCAGTGATTATTCAGTTTGCCACCTCACTCAGCCTACTCACCATTTGTGTTTTTTTCGACATCCGACCCTCAGGATCGCCTCCTCCTCAACCAGCCTCTTCAGCCTTTGGTCCACTCAGCTTCCTGTAGAAGTCTGGAGGTGATTCTGCTGTAAAACAAGCGACCCACCTATACTTGCAAGATTTTCCTCCAGCTAAATGGCGGAGGACATCCGATATATCCTTGACCCCAAAGCTTACTAGGTCAATGGATTTTTAACCATCATCTCTCTGCTACCACGTGAACTCGTGTTCCTACAAAAGTCCTTTAAGATGAGTTAAAAATACTATGAGATAAATGGGGATGCAGAATATACTCAAACATCAATAAACAAACTGACTCAGGAAGTTGGCAAATTTCATCTGTTTTAATATCAATTATCTAAAACAGGGAGTATAACAAACATCTACAAACTCGCTCAATCTTCTTACTCCGGCTCCAAATTGTCCAGAATAATGAGCTCAGAGCAGCACTCAGCATCCCTAAAAGAGACCACATTACACAAGCTAGACGAGATGCCCGCTGGCTACCGGTTAAGGAAAGTCTGAAATTTAAGACTCTTACCTTTACCCACAAATGCCTTAGCCTTTCTGCCCCCTCTTACCTATCTGAAACCATCAACAGAGACAGCTCTGTGCGTCCTAAAAGATCAAACTACGCTAACCAACTGCGCCTCCCGCCCATCAAAAGAGCTAAAGCAGTATGTATAGGCTTTCCTCACCTAGCCCCCAAACTATGGAACGCCTTGCCCAACGGCCTTCAAGCTGAAACCTCCCTCACTGCCTTATGCAAAAGTCTCAAAACCACACGTTTCAAATGACACTCCGCAGCTACCTCCTACACACCCCTGTGTATTGACAGTAACTAAGTATGTATAACCTAAGAGACCGTCTGTAATTAAGCTGCTTACTGCCTGTATCTGTTGACTGTTAAGCTCTCTGTAACCAGATTTGTCAATGTAACAGTGCCACGATGCCCCAGGGATTCTGTGCGCTATATAAATGCTAATAAATAAATACATAAATAAACTGATTGTATTTCATAACAACAGCTTATAAACTAAAAACTTGTCAACATTGATGTCAATCTATGTTGAAAATGACTAAAACCTACAGGGGGTGTGATAGGATTACATGGAACCTCTAGGTATATGTTCCATACTTGTTGGGAAGGTGATTGGGTCGCTATCATCAGGTGGGGAAACAAAGCCCTCCTCTAGTGCAGGTCACTACGAATGTCATCAAATATACAACGTCCCATTGGTTATACAAACTAAAGGGCTCTCTACTATGTGGCCCTTTTGGTTGGCACCCTTGTACCCCTTTGTAATATTCCACCTATGCAAGCAGCACACAGGCTAACATCCAGGTGCTTGGTGGGCTGGTGAGCTGGTCATAAACATAGCTACCCACCAATTAGCCTGTCGTCAATCAGCACTCTTGCAGTCTGCCAGTCAATTAAGGCTTTGATCTTGGCCTTGGAAATGTTCTCTGTGTTTGAGAATAAAAGGGAGTATAGGCATACTCTGTCTCTTGGTTTCTATACAGATCCACTCAGTATCTATTTTCATCTATCCATGTGACTGCAGACCATGTCACAGTCTTTCTGTATTTTAAATACTATTAAATAATGAACCTCTGATGTCGGCAATGTTCTCACTCCTCATCCAAGACAGGAGTTTGTTCTTTTCACACGTTCTGTAACTACTGCATGAAAATTCAGGTTCACGGTGGCCTTGACTTCCTGCTGCTGTGCCAACCAAGCACCTCTTTGATTAATCTCTGAATGTCGATTGCTTTTCCATCTGCAACACACTGAAAGCTGTTCTTTTCACTGGATCTAGCTCTGCTTAAATGCACTGTCCATACATTCCTATGCATATACATTGCTGCATTGCCACAATCTATTCACTACCTAGCTAGCCTTTAAGAATTCTTCATATACTTGCGTAACTGCATCTGCACACTTGTAAAATGACTTGGTATCTTCTTCATTATTTCTGTAGCATGAGCATCTTCATCTCGAGCCCAAACTGCTGCTCATCTTCAACACCTCCTCCTGTGTCTCTATAGAATGTCTATATTCTTCAGCCTCTTCTTCTGAGTGTGTCAGCCCTGCTCTGTATGACATCACCAGGCTTCTTTTATTCTCAGTTGTCATACTTCTTCCGGGATTTCATTCAAATGGCCATCATATTGTCATGAATGCTTGTATGGCTTCCTCAATGGGAATCGTACTTCCAAGATCCTTTACGGTATTGGTACCTCCACTGGTACTGCATGTGTCTCACACTCTGGCTCTCAGCATAAAGGAAGCATGGGGGCGGAGCCATAGGCGGGGGTACTTGGCTCCACCTCAACACCATCCTGGAACTTGTGGAGCTCATCCATAATTACATCTAGAGCATTATCCGCACCAGGACTGCCATACCCCTCTGCTGAAGGTGGTGTCAGTGCTACACTTTCTTGCCACGGACACATTCCAAAACACAGTCGGCGTACTGCATGGCATCATGCAGCCAGCATTTTTAACTTTGCTGGTGCAGGTCCTGGATGCCCTCCTGTGCCATCCCAGCACATCACCTTACCAACCACACAGGCACATATAAACGTCACCAAGGGCAGCTTCCATGCACTTGAGGGCATTGCCAATGTATTGGGAGTGGTGGACTGCACACACATTAAGCTAGTGGCTGCCCACACCATAGAGGAGGTATATAGAAACATTAAACTGAACCACTCAATGAATATGCAGGTCTACTGTAATGCAGACCTATCACCCACTGCTGCGCCAACTTCATGGGATCAACCCCTGACTCCATGGTCCTGCGGAATAGCACCCTGCCTGCGTTCATGGCCCATTATGGAGAACAGCGGATCTGGCTATTGGGTGAGTAAAAGTATCAACACACACACACCTCATTGCATGTGCACCAAGGCACAGGGGTATGTTCACTGGCACCACTGCATGGCCCACATCCACCATGCCAATGCAGGGACACAATGGGCATGCAAAAGTTGGTGGCCACAACTGGCATCAACTACATGTGTCAATGGATGGATGCCCTATCACAATCTGTGCATAGACAGACAGCAACATGCAAAGCACAACAGGTACCAGAATGCATTACTGCCATGTCGCAATACCCAGCATATCTTGACATCAGCCCCACTCACCACCACCAACCCATCCTTGGGAGTCAGACCATACAAATGGCCTGTCCAGCATTTTCCGTCACAGGGGGCATCAATGTGGTAGAGGGTTCACAAGGTCAAAAACCCAGATCCATGTGTCACTCACTCACATCCCAATAGATATGCACTGGCCAGTCACCTCAGTCTAATGGCCCTTCCTCTGTCCCATTGCATGAAGGTGATTCCGGGTATCCCCTACTACCGTGGCTGATGACCCCATGAGAGATCCCAAGACTCACCAGAAAATAGCATACAATCGTGCTCACATCAGAACATGGACGACAATTGAGCAGACCTTTGGACTGTAGACAGCACTTTATGTGCATCAGGTGTAACATGCAACTGCCTCCGGACATGGACATGCCTCCAGCAGATGCTGATGATGGAGACGGGGATGAATCTGTTGACATGTAACAACACCATCACAGGGATGTCAGGGATGAGCGTGCAGCCTGCCAGGAACTCATCCAGAACTACTTTTGAGCACCCAGCAATGGCACAAAACACATGGAACACCCTGCATGTCATGCAATGCAATAATAAACACACCACTTCACAACTTGAATGTCCAGAAGTAAATTATTATGCAGAACCAGGAATCAACACACATCAACAAAAATGTGGTCTAACTCCTCCCCCAACTGACCCACCCCACCACCCGCTCCCCAACTAACCCTCACTATAAACCCCTCTCCATATAACCCCCACCCCCAACAAGCCCACCCAAACACACCCACTCCAAAACACCCCCTAGGTTGCAGCAGTGTTACTGGAAGTCTGGTACTGGGTCACTTCCATGGCCTCTTTACACCAGACCTGTCCTTCTTCGGTGACCCTGTCAAGGGTCAGAACCTGCTGTGTCCCTGTGCTCTAGAGCTGCCTTCAGGGAAACGGTGAGGGACTCAGCTAGTGTCGAGATTTCCCTGTTGCCCTCCCGGGTCCTCTGGGCAAGCAGGACCATTATGCATGCTGTGTGCAGGGGCAGCCGGCTGTATCTCTGTGGGCATAGCTGGGGTTGCTGCAATGGCAGCTGGCTGTGCCTCCATGGGCGTAGCCGGTGTTGCTGGAGGGGCAGCCGGCTGTGCCTCTGTGGGCGTAGCTGGTGGTGCTGCCAGGGCAGGAGGCATGCTCACTGGGCCTGTGGTTTGAGTCACCGGTGCTGGTGCGGTAGTGGTTTTCGGGGGCGTGTCTCTCCTCCTCTGTGTGGTTGGCTGTGAGGTGCTTGGACCACCTTGATTGCTGTCAGACGAGGTCCCTGTGGGGTGAAATGGACATGCCGTTATTCACCTCTTTGAAATCTTATGGCCTTGCAACATTCAGTTTACACATTGTGTGACATGATGCCTGTGCATGGAGTTTCCCAGTTCATACATTGGACTCATGTATGACACCTATATACACATGTTTCCAGGTGCCACAAGATGAATGGGAGTGTGGACATAGGGCAAGAAATTAGAATCAACGGTTGTACTGGGCCTTGTGACATTCTTACCGTGCAAGTGACTGGAACAAAAAAGTTTAGGGGAGGGAGAAGCAAGGGGGCAGGGATGGGAGTGGATGAACTGCAGGGGTGAGGGCATAAGGGGCAGGTGCAAGGGGTTTTCTGGAGAGGAGGGGAGTACAGTGAAAAGAATGGGGTGGACTAAAATCTGGCTGATCCAGGGAAGGTTGCCAGAGGGCAAGTGCTGGTAAGAAATGCTGTGGGAGACTGTCAAGGATAGACTGGCCACAGTAAGACTAATGAAGAACCAGGCCCCATCCAGCCTTGTAGTATGATGCAAAGGGTCTGGAGTGTGTTCCTTTCTGTCACCAGGAGCCAGTGAAGACGTTTTAGGGCTGGGTGGTTGCAGTCACAGGGCTTGAGGCCAAGGGTGAGTCACACTGCCATATTCTGGATTAGTTTGAGCAGTCCAAGGGAGGATAGAGGTACATTGAGGAAGAGGCTGTTGCAGTACTCAAGTCTAGAGAGAACCAAAGCTCTGGAGGCATTGCACTTCTGGGGAAAGATGAGGAAAGGGAGAGTGCCTATAAGGAGGTGGATCAGTAAGTTGGAATTCTTGGCAAGGTACATGATGTGTAGGGAGAAGGAGAGGGAGGAGTCAAAGATGACCCCAAACATTTTAGCCTCAAAGGAGGATGAGGGTAGTAGGCCCATGGAAGGTGGCCTGAGAGTGAGTAGGATACAGGGTGCAGGCTTCACAATGAGAGGCTTTTCTGTCTTGCTAGAATTAAGGCAGAGATCGATAGCAGAGCATGATGCATGAATAGAAGTCAAGCAGTCATGTATGAGAGAGGAAGGAGAGGAGGTGGAGGATGGGCACTTAAAGGTGAGCTGTTTGTCGTCAGCTTGATACTGGAAGTGAGGAGAAAAGGTTCAGATTAAGTGGGCCTTAGGGGCAAGGTAGATGTTGAGGAGCTATGGCGATAGGATAGTTCCCTGAGGGATGCCACAGGTGGAGAGTGAGGTGGAGAGGAGGAAAGGGCCCAATTGAACTTGGGAGGGTTGGTGTGACAGGAAGTCGGTCAACCATACCAAGGTCCAGTTCGTCAGGTCACTTTTGATCTGTGCATGCATTTGATTGTGTTTCAGGGGCACATTGCTTGTGGTGCATGCACACCGCCTTGAAGGGTGTGTGCCTCATGTATTTATTTTTTGTAAACTTTATTTCTGAATTTCAACAAGAAAGAAACATATCAAGTACAAAGCAAATGCTACTAGGTCAGCAGGCTATAATCCACATCATAACATAAACCTGAATCAAAGAAAACTGTAAACAGTAACCTACAAATACATATTATCCCCAACACAATTTATAACGTAGCCATGAGAGGTGACCTGACATTCACAAACATAATAGACAACACAAAACAAGAGAACATAACAGCACAATCACCCTCCCCATAACGTATCCATTAGACTTGATGCAAACCCATTCCATTACACATTTCCAATCGAGGTTCACCATTAAAGATCAATGAAATTCCCCCATTGTTCATCATAACGTGCTTCTTTGTGTTGCTTATAATACATGGGACCTCATTACAACCCTGGCGTTAAGGGGTTAACGGCGCCGTAAAAGGCTGCGGCGCCGTTAAACCCTTAACGCCATATTCACACTTCAACGCCTGCTTTTTGCAGGCGTTAAAGTCCAACCCGCTAATGGACCTTGGCGCTAATTACGGCACTGTAATTTACGGTGCCGTAATTAGCGCCTTGCCCATTCCCATTGAGCCCTATGCGCCAAAAATGGGAATGGGGAAGGGGCCATGGTGAATGGGGATTTACGGCCCCGCCAAATGGAATGGAATGGGGCGGTAAAGCCGTCATCCACCATGGCGGAATCCGGCATGGGCCATGGTGCTAATAGCACCATGGTCCAACGCCAGGGTTGTAATGAGGTCCATAGTCTTCTCATATTTAGATAGAACTTGCACATCCAATATGCAGTCCTCCACTGTTGGTTTCTTCCTTGTCTTCCAGACCTTTAATATCTGTTTAGTAGCTACTAACAAAACTTTGGCAAACATGATATTACCCAATCACATTTGTAACCACTTCTTGGTAATTGCAGAATAATTGCTGACAGATTCCTTGGGTAGGTGATGTCCCAAACCTGGTCAATCATATCAACAACATCTCTCTAAAAGTTAGTCACTCTTTCACAGCTCGACAACATATGAAGCAAACTACCTCTCTCTTTCCCACAACCCCAACAACGGTCACCATCAACCATTCCCAAAGGATACATATGGGCTGGGGTCCAATAGATGCTACCCAATATTCTCTGAAGAGTGCAACGTAGTTGCAAATCCACTTTATCATTAACCGGGACTCTCCAGACCCTTTCCCATTCATGCCTCATTTATGTGTTGCTTCTCATGTCGTCACTGTGTGCACATGACCAGTACTCATGTGGTCATATGTGAGTATCGATGTTTGGGGGTGCAATGCTTGTAAACCCTTGGGCAATGGCAATGGCCATGGTTCATTGGCCACTCTATGGTTTGGATGTGGTTTGGTGGCATGCAGTTGGACATGTCTCTGTGTAGTGTGCACTGCATTTGCCTGCACACTTTGTATAGTAATTTTGGTGTGGCACATTGTACTCCCCACCCTCTCCATGTGTCCCTGCACCAGCCTCTGCCTCTCCCACCCCCTGGATCCCTTCGAGGTGCAGCACACTGCTACATTTCTCCTCCCACAGCATGAACTTTATTGGTGAGGCTGTCCCACCACCAGTGGCCAGGCATTCCTTCCTGTGGACCAACGGACCCTCAGGCGTCGGTCATCCCACTGCTTATGGCAGTCGCATGTGTTACGTGATATGGGTCCCAAGGCTGACACCTTCTGCGCCACCTCTTTACAGATGGCATTTTTTCACAGTTGTGTACTGTGCTGGTAGTCTGTGGCAAACAGCTCACCAACATGTTGCACTATGGTGTCTGTCAGAATTGTGAGTTCTTGCTCAGAAAAGCGGGGATTCCGCTGCCGCAATTCAGGGACCTGAGATGTCATGCCTGCTGTTGAGATGCCAGTGTGTACGTGTTTGGATGCCAATAGGAACTAGGTGATTTCAAGTGGATTGTGTTTTTCAAAACTGCTGCCCGCAACTTGCGGCTTTCGGCAATGAAGTTGTTTCCGGTCTCAGAGTTTCCATTGCCGGTGTTTCCGTGAGAGACATGCTGGTAACGGCACAAACAGCATTTTTGGTGACAGTGCCACCAATTTCAGTCGATGATGATGGAGTTTCCATCATGCCGGTAGCACCGTTGCTGGCATGACAGAATGCAAGCTCCCGCGAGGTTGTGATGTGCCGGTGATTATGTGTTTTCGGTTGCTGGAAACAGTGCCACTGGCTCCATGGAATCGGTGGCATATTACCGGCAAGTTCGTAATGAGGGCCATAGTCTGCAATAAAACCTCTTAACATTCTTCCAGGGCTAATGACCTGAACTTGTGTCTCCTTGAGCAGATGAAAGAGAACTCTGCTCATTAAAACCATCTGTTGCAGGTCACACTGAGATCAGACCCCAGCCTTCCACAAAACTGAATTTCAGTTTGGGTATTTTAGAAAGGTCAAATTCCCAGTGGACCCCTTCTACCCACATAAACCTCCCTCCCAGGCCCAAGCTCTGGCTCTGCTAAACTTCAAAGGGGGTTGACCAGAATGAGCCCAGGAAATGTAATGATGAGTTGAAGTGTTTGACCTCTGTGATCTGATGGGGGTAAGGTTTCCTTGTGTGTCACTGCACAGTTTTCTAAAGTCAGCTTCTCATGAACAAAAATGGTGCTTTTATTTTTAAAATGCATACTGTTACATTAGGCCTGTTTTCACATCATGCAATAGTTACAATACATTTCACTTCATTTTCCCCTGTGCTGCTTATGTCAATATTTTTCAACAGGTTAGCGGGGGCACAACTTTCATTAAAAGTGTGCTTTTAATTTACTTCTGGCAATGGAGATCTCTTTTTGATATGATACTTGTTCAATCACAGTTTAGTGCATCAGTCATATGTGGTTGGAAGTAGACCTGTAGCTTTTCAGCCTTGTCACTCGAACACAGGGCACAGTTTTTTATTTTTTATTTTTCTGTTTCTGACGAAAATGTCTGAATGTTAGACAGTTGAGAGTTAAATGCTGTATATCGGCTGGGCTTTCAACTGACAGCAAACAGTTAGTCGTCCATATTTCTGCACCTTTGGACCTAACTTAGCCTGATGCAGTTCATCTATGTACTGGGCCTGAAAATATAGCTCAGTCTGACATTCAAGACTGCTTTATAGATGATACAAGCACTTTTCAAAAAGATCCTAGCGGGGAAGTCGAGCCATTGGAGCTCCCACAGGGAGGAGAGATGTAGTCAAATTTGCAAGCACCAGTAACGAGGCAGGCTGCGGCATGGTGCGCCACCTTGAAGGTGGGCAGAAATGTGGCATTTGAACATACAGCTTTTAGAAACATGAAAGCCTAGTATGACAGGCTACACGTAAACTTGGTATTGTCATATCCTCAATGGAATTTAATGCTGTTTCGTTATCCATTTTTCCAGCTGCGTAACAAGTTCTTCGGGTGAACTGTAAGAATGTACACCTTGAAAAAGTTAACCTGTGTACCAGCTTTTCATAATATGCCCAAATATGATTTGCATCTTTATCTCTGGGAACCAGCAAACAAGGCCACTTTTTCTTCTTTGGCAGAATATAGTCTTTGATTAGGAGAAGGTGCATGCCATTTTCGCAATGGGTTTACATGTTGTTTTGCTGAAGCCGTTGGGATCCTACTTGCATCTTTGTTTCTTCCTGCCACTGTGGCTCTGTGACCTTACATGCATACCACAATTCAGGGACATTATTTTAAAATACCAGGCCACAGGTTAGAATAGGTTCAAATGAAAGTGAAGTTGACCTGGTGGTGTATTTTCGGGGTGATTTCCCAGGGGTCGACAGGGCCGCCCGCAGACCTCCGGGGGTGGGGAGGCCCCAACTCCTCCCGCAGTCCCCAATGAGTATGAGACACTCGTAAGAGCAAGGCGTTACTGCTGTTTATTAGATTAAACGGCAGGGATAGGTTCTGGGATCACAGGTCATCCGAAACACGTCTCACCAGAGTGGGCTCGCAGGCCCTTTTTCTGCATGCTTGATGCCTCATCGTGCGTCACCTCGGAAACTTCCCCAAAACCTAACGCCACCTCGGATTGGCACCCCGAGTAGTAGGGTTAGTATAGATACATATAGATGAGTTAGTGGTTGGTAGAGAAGAGGTAAGGTGGTACGCTTGGGTCGTCCTTAGAAATTGTTACACCAAAACAGCCACATGGAGAAGGTTAGTGATTGGCTAGGTTGTGGTGCCGTCAGTGGTTAGCCCCCCGTGCCCTGATTGGTTCATCCGCGAGCCCCCAAGCCTGGGACCATCGTTGTTCCCAGCTTGCAGTGTACCTGGTGTTAGAAACAATGTATGACTATGTGTCAGTGGTGGACAATGGACAGGTCTGCCATTTGCTGCAGGAGCGCTTCTTTCTCACCGCCGTCAGTGTCCAATTTGTCACTTCATTGTTGCAGTCTGTGTCCCAAACGTGAGACCCCAGAGGTTCCCTGGTCCTTGATACTTGGCACCGCATCAGGTCGGCCTGGTCACGTGTGGTGAGACCGTGGTTGGAGCAGAATTATGAGCATTTGATTTGTATTTCGGCTCTGAGGGGTGGTTAGCCGCAGCAAGTGTAACCTTGGCTCGGGGCGTGCAGCGTGTAAGTTGCAACTTTGTGGCCTTGGCTGTGAGGCCCTCGTCGGGGTTTGTTCTGCATGATCAGCACCTTGCAGCTCCGTCCGAGCTGCTCTGGGCCTGTGGTTTCTGAGTTTGCGGCCTACTCTGGTGCTGAGGCCTACTCTTGGCCTGCGTCGTGGGCGGCGGCATATGGTTCACAACATGAGGGTCGCGTGGGCAACATGGGTCCTTACACATAAGTGCCTTATGTCGCCATGGTTTTAGTAGCGAGGAAGCATTTGCAAGCATGTACACAAACTCTTCTTGTGTCTTGCGTTTCTGCGTTGCTGTAGCTTAGCGTATGTGAAAAATAACAACAATGCATCAGTGGGTGTACACGTTCCGTTACGTCATGGTATTGAGTATGTTCTTCATGTGAGATTGGTGTGGTTATGACCAGTGTGCATGGTGGCACATGTGTTACCGTCCGTTGGCTATGTCGTCATGGCATCTCTAACAATGGTGATTGTCATTGTTACTATTTTCGTCGAGTTGATCCATATGGTCTATGTCGGCTTCGCCTGAAGTTCCAGCGTGTGGCTTGTTTGACGGGCAGTTTCCCTGGCCGTGTGGGGCGTGGCCACGGTAGATGTTGACGTCTGGGGTATCTGTAAGCGGGTCGAATTCCTCTTGTGGTGGGTGCTTGGGCCGTGACATTCTAGGCCATGGTCTGGCTGAGAATCGGGGGAAGGGAACATCCCATTTTCCCTCTTCAGTATCCACCACATTGAACAAGTGAGGCACTCAAGTGTGGTTTTCACCTTTAGTGCCATCCGGTCTAATACTGTCCTTGTACGACTGGTCTGGAACAAAGCCTTTGAAAATATGGGCACGGTGTATCGCTTCACTGCCCTTTTATTTGGTTTTCCTCTGTTTTTTCCCTTTCCCTTTATGAGATGACACGCATATTTAAACTACTTAAAATTTGAAGTATGCACAGTTGCATTCATTCATCTTTATGATTTAGTATAAAACAGTGTAGTGATGCTAGAACACTCTTTTCTCTAATCACTACAGTTCGTAAAGCAGTTTAAGAAAACACAATTCATTAAAAAAGTGACATAACAAACATAAAATCAAATATAATAAAGTGTGAACATCATAATTACAACTCTTGTTACTGATCGATCACAAATATCTACAAGAAAATCTACATAGAAAACGAATGTCTAATTAGATTATATCACACGCATAGCATCTTCCACCAACATATTTCTGTCTTTTGTTGTCAGTGCTGAACATTCATCATGGACATAATGATTGGACGAACAATGTATTGCTATGTATCAATCTATCTAGTGTAACTCCCATGTACATTATTAATTAGGGGAGTTTTATTCTTGTCTACATTACAATGATTGTATTCATTTAGTGTTAATGGTATGTTATTTCTGTTCTTATTCATTTCTTCTAGCACCACTGTGTGCATTACCACTGTGAACAATAAACCAAAAGGTGTATGTTACTTAATTATATTCATAAATGATAAGTCATGTATTTTAAATGATTGATATTGCAGATTGATCATACCTTGAGATAATTTTCTTTATATTCACATGGGTCACTGAATGAATTCTCCAATCCAATAAATATGTGTAATATCCTGGGCTAGTTTTTACATAAAAGTCAAAATACAATAACTACTATTATTATTTTATATGTCCTCTAAACTCTGCTGTGATACAATAAACCACATTAAATAATAATGGTAATTCAGATCAAATGAGACACCAAAAATGCTTTACCTCGATTTTAATTAGGGATTAGTGTGAAGTTCAATGTCCTGCCCATTGATTCCTTGTTCTCATTTTAAAGAGTGTGGCTTGCAATGCCCTAATATGTGTTTGGTTGTAAAAGAAATTAAAAAATAAACAACAACCAGGACTCAGTTACAGACGCCATCTGTATTCAACACATACCTTAATATGACACTGTCAACTATTAACTCATTGCTTACTTTGAAAACGTTTTTCTGACAGTTAAATGCCCTTGAGTGCACTCATCTGTTTGTGCCAAGTTTGCAGACCCTATGTTTAAAATGAAAACAAGGTCGTTTGATAGTACGTCAATATATTGAATGCATGAACGTACGCTATGTACGGGTAGATTCTTATTTAGGTGTTCAATCTCATTCAGTAGATGTAAAATAGTGAGTTAGGAAAAGGATGTATTGCTGGTCTTGGGCTATCGTGAGGCAATTAACCAACTTACATACCTAGCCCTCTGTCGGTAGACATCGTTCACAGGGCTGTTTAACGTTTACTTCTGCCTTCACATTTAATACAGAAAGATGTCATTTTTTAAGTCAAATGTTGGTTGACACATTATGCCACTTGATATTTTTGTTCAGTCTTGCAATGCGACTCTGGTTCTAGTTTTCCTAGTATTTTTCATTACGACCTGTAATTTTTGGGAATACTGTACAAAAAATAAATCATAAGAACTACGTGAAGCTTCTTGAAAGTGTCTTATGAGAGGGTTTGTCTCTCTAGTATGCCATAAGCAGCTACGATGCTCAATCATTCTCTTTTGGTCCTGTTTTTCCAATGCATTTCTTACCACACAAGCATTGTATCATGTATATCACATTCCTAGTATCACAATTTGTGAACGTAATTTGGTTCCATGGTTTTGGTAGACTAATGTCTATATTTGCTTTTTTTTTTTTTTTAGTAAATTCACAGACTGAACATTTACTGCATGTGTAATGTCCTTGGATGGGATCTAAACCCCAGATCGTATTCAAAGTTTGAGTCTAATGTTTATATGCTCTGATGCTATTTTTCATTTCCAGGGTTTCTCCTGGGCTTTGGAGTGTTCAAACTACACCTATTCAGGCTCAGTCAGTATTTGTGGCTTTCCTTGCACCAGTTTATGACCCTTTCAGAAAAACCCATAAGACTGCTATAAAGGCCAAGAGGTCGAAACGGAAACTGGCAAAGTCACCAGGCCATGCTATGTAAATGCAGGGAGAACGAGTTTGGTAAAAACCCCTGCAGCACATCAACGTCCTATCCTCGCCATTTGCAAATCCACACCTATTGGCTTTGTCAGTTCCTGTGCCTATTGATGTTACAGATTGAACCAACATTTATAACCAGCTAGGATGTGACAAGTGTCTCAAGATGAATGATCGATCGAGGTTGGATTTCTTAAGATGACAGGTCTCAAAATCAACAACACTGTAGTCGACAGATAGTGCAGAAAATGTGTATTGGTTCAAGTGCAATCAGTATTTTGGAAAACAAATACCTCAGTTCAAAAAACATTTTCTTTAAATTAATATGTGTGCACAAGGGGAATATTTTCCTTAGTCCTTTGCCTTGCTGCAAATGTGCATTGAAGTATGTGATGTTTGCACTTGAGCAACATTTCTGTAAACCGGCAAAGTCAAATTATAAAATCTTTTAGTTAGGAACGCTCCTTTTTTTTCTAATTCAATTGTGTTAAAACAGTAAAACGGCATTTCGAAGTTATAGACATTGTACGTTTTTCAATTGGTTAAAAAACACATGTTTTGCTGAGCCCAGCTTAACATTTTTAAAGCTATTTTTGCATAGTTTGACACCACCATTCTTCACACCAAACCCAGAGAGAGGGGCTAACACATTCACACCGCAGTATCTGACAGTACCTATTTCCATAAGTAAATATACTAATCGGATTAGTGCATGTGCTGCCGAGCTGAAGCACACACTGTATGAACATTTGCAAATCATCCAATTACAAGGCTCAGTCGCTTGCACTGAAATGACCTACTTTTGTCTCTTTCTATACATACTTCATGAGCCCTTTGGTGCAATTTCGTTGTTTAAATCATGTTTAAGTCGAGCGCACGAATTAACATGGCAAACTGAAACATTAATACATAATGGGATCGTCAGTTATGGTTAGGTTCTGTGCGGTCCATTATGGAACAGTAAAGCAATGTGTATGTAATAAATGTTAAGGCAATTTAAAAAAATAAAATGAAGACATTTCTCAAAGAATTATCCACATTAGTATTCAGTTTAATAGAACACGGCACACTGTGTGCTAATATTATTGCTGTGGACCATTTACTTTCTATTAGGCGTATGCAAACCATGCACAGATTTAATGGAGAAAAAAGTAATTCAATTCTGAATGTCTTGAATGTGGTCCAATATTGCGCCTCCAGTTGATCAACCAAAGAAGGGATTCAGGTTTTTATATGAGTCCGATGTCTTTTTTAATTTTTCAACAGAAAGGAAAAATTGTCTATGAAAACACATGGAGCCCAATGGGTGATGAAATAGCAGACCTGTTGGGATTTTCAAATGAGTACTACACAGGATTACCATAGATTTCCAGACTTAATCCAAAATACATAGACAACCTGAAGGTTCAATTTGCAATCAGAACAATTTAGAATCCATCTCTATCAAATGCTACATTTTTTTTGTCAACAACAGATTGAGCCACCTTTTCCTGTGATTGACTTGAAGGACCTCTCATATGTGCCCTTTCTGTCTTTTAATACAACATTGCTTCAATTTGCAATGCTGGCCTTAGTAGGGTAATGGAGTTAGATTTGCATCACTTTTTGCATCAGACATTTTTTGCATCACCTTTTGGAGGATCAAGACTGTCGGCATAGGTTTGCTGCACATGTATCCTCGAAGAGGCGTTATCTCATTTGGATGGAGAAGGCCCCAAACAAATGAGAGAAACAGCATTTCTAGAGGCTCCTGTCGCATTACACAAAAAATGTTTCTGTGAAAACGAATCTCCTTGTGGAGGCACATAATGTGCATACCTGTAGGTTGAAGAACCTTGTATGCGGAGAAAACAGCAATGTGAGAGAGGGTACCGCCAGAGAAGACATAGTTGGTGGTATGATGTTTTTTTTCCTGACGCCCACAACAAGCACTCTCACCATATCCTACGACTTGAGTTATTTACTAATCTATGTCCCTAAAATATTTGGCCAATTGATGAATCGTGGCTCACGGGAGGAGGAAAACAATCCTCATCACTTGGTCAATGTTTTCTCGGATGGTGTTATACCAGGCTGCCCATGTGAGCTGATCACTAGAAACACTGTATAAACGCTCGCTAAATTTACCACAAAACGTGTAATTTGGATTCCTTTTCAGGCTTTCCTCGTGTTGATGCCCATAAAAAATGTCTACACTGCTGAGCAATCTGTCAAAGACCAGCGTGAGAAATCATACATCTCACTGCACTTGTTCTGAGGTATGTTATTATGATAAACATATGCCCGTGTTAGCATGTAAGGTTTTTTATACCTCCAGGTCGCCACCACCACCTGCAAGTGCATGTAACAATATGCCTATGCTTTGTTTGCTAAAGCATGCATCTAAAACATAGGGTACTAGCTTGCTGTAATGTCCTTTTATTCAGGTCCGCTCTGGCGACAATTAACAGACTTGGCGCAAGGATGGGCATACTCATTTTACCACTGACGGTATCAGATGCCCACAGGCTTCGCACTCTATGCATCACAAAAAATAAACAGAGCACACAATGACAGGCCACACACTTTTTTTTACAATAGCGCTCTCTGGCTTTAATCTCAATTTGTAAAAATAGAACAGACCCCAAATGTGGCTTATCAAAATACAGTTGGACATTCTTAGTACATCATGAAACACTCATGACAAGAAAATAGACATTAGTAAAATGCACACATGGATGTCTCTTTTATACTGAGGAAATAACTGCAGCATTTCACATTCTAGCTAGGCAGCTCAGTGATGCAAAGACACTCTGAAACATTTTGCTTTACACCAAACCTCCCTCAAGAGAACTTGGCGGGTGATGCAGAGTTATCTGTGCAATTTAGGAATGTAATGGACAATTTTGCAATCCTGCCAATGACTAACCACACACAGAAAACACACCTTTATATTATGTTGCAATGAAAAGAGCATGAGGTCATTCTCTTTAGTTATATTCTCATTTTCTAACTTATGCTTACCAAGAGCATCAGAAGTGCTATGTCTGCGCCGCTGACAGAAAGGCACCTTTTCCTAAGCACATGGGCTCTATGCCCCTGTCAGCCACAGCATTTCAGTGAAGCCCACCCGACACCTTACTTTCTCTGCAGCCTCTCAGCACACACAGTTGCAGACTCGCTCAATCTCAGCTCATGCCTTCCACAACAACCCCAAAACTCTCCAATTTTCCTTCTTCTCTCTCGAGTCTCCTCTTGGTCCCCATTTCTCTGGACAGAAGGCCACTCCTCTCACTCTCTCTTCCTTTTAAAGCCTTTTTCCACTGACCCACTTAGCTAATACATTCATAAAGAATGTATTTGATTTTATCACCCCTTGCGGTGATGTCATGAATCATGTTTCTAAAAATTGCTACCCATCTTTAGCCCACCGCCTTGTCATTTTCCAGAAGTCTTTCTATTTCTTCATAGTCACCTTTGTACAGTATTGATTCTCCAGGCCCGGATGAACATGCAACATTTTCATCCTGTTTCCTGGACAAACAAATACCTTTTACACAATGCATTCCACTTCCTGCACATACACTGCAGTTCAGCTTCAACTTTCAAACTGTCTGCATTTGTTTATAGTAATTTCTAATTTGTAATCCCACATCCCTGTGTATCTAACTCATAATGTATTAGTTTGTTAAGATTAATGGTTAATGGTTACTACTTGGGTTAATTGTTAGATCTTACACTAACACTACACTGTCATGCTATGCACATTTACACTATATGCAATGACACTTCCACACATACAACACTTGAATGCCTGCTAGCACCACAGCTATCACATGAACCTTTGACAGAGTCACTTTGAGCTCATGGCATGGCTTGCAACATTCTAGCCCTGTTGCTAATTCCCCTCCCCTTTACGAGCCAGTGTCTCTCCCAGTGTCCGTGCACTGGCAGCTAATAGAGCCTGGGTCCACCACCCCAAATACAATATATACCCAAGTGTCACCTCCACAAACCACATACAATCATACTGGCGCTAAGGACTTGGTAACTTCCGGCCTATTCTCATCAGCACCACAGGTTTCACATTGGTTTCTACCTCCACCCAACTAATCCTTACTTTTGTCTGTAGAACCATGCACCATGAGGGTACCAAAATGGCCAAAGTGTGCTATACAGGACACATCACATATGTTGTCATGTTTGTTGTTCTAAAGTGTTGATCTGCTCCTTGAACTCGATTCACTATCTATTCACTATGTAAGGTGTCATCTACTTGCTGAACCTTATGTTATGCGTTGTGCAGTGCAGCAGACAGGTATTTCAAAAGAGATATTTCTGACTGTTCACAATGTCAACTAATGAGCTTGATAAGAAATCGCATTTGGAATGTAAGATACATTAACAAATGGGTCAACTAAAAGTATATCATCAACCAGAGCCATATTACAGAACATTTGTTCCAATGCAAGTACAATTTGACATGATATTATCACTTTGCCCTGGTGCAACAATGCGTTGAAATAATCAATATTGCAATAGGGAAATTTTACAACTAGTGCTAAAACCATGCAAAATTGCACTTGCATCAGTGCAATGTTTCTGTATTCTGGGCCCTGTTAGGTAGTTAAAGATATATATGATTATGTTCCACCAAGTGCATCTTCTCATTGACAAGCTGGGGCCACAGTGTAGAAGAATTACACTATTGAATGAAGCTTGTTCTAACCCTATTAGCGCAAGGACAACATTTGCACTAGTGCAAACACGTATTGTATCAATATATTGTTGCACCAGGCCAGAGTTTTCCATAGTGCTAATTCAGGTCCATATTAGCACCAGGAAAAACATTGACCTTGTGCAAAAATGCATAGCAAACATGTGTTTTTTGCACTATGGCAATTTTTGCCTGTGTAATAATACTGTGCCCGTGGCATGTTTATGTTTGTTGCCATAATAAAGGCGGTGAATCACCTGTTTGTGAACATTTGTAGTGCCAACCTCACTCACTGGAATAACTTTAAAAGAGGCGACATTTTCACTTACATGAGACAAAGGAGCCAATTCTCATAAAAAGGAGCATCACCGCGAGATATACAATTAGGCACTGATGCACTTCCAAGATCATGCATCTCACTGCAATGTTTGATTTCACGAAACAGGAGGCCTGCATTTGCATGTCATGCACTAATGCATGCTGGCTCATTAAGATGAGCGTATATAGGTGAGATGCCAACATACCCTATTGTTCTCCATCAGATGCACATGTCGCGTATCCATCTTTATCAGTTGTATATGTTTATGAAGTATCTCAATTGAAAACAGCTCCCGTAGTGCATGAAAACATGTAAATGTACAGAAATGCATGAAAATGTGTGAATTTCCAGAAAATTGTGCATACAATCAAAAACCAATTTTTGCAAAATTAGGATAAGAATGTGTATATTCCATGCCCAGTTCCAATGATTGTATCAGGAGCCAAGACATGCACCTTTTAATTCCTGATAGCACAATCCGGTTGTAACCTATGTACCCTATGAGCCAAACCTATGAGCCAAATACAGTGCAGAATAATGACTACATCATTTTGGAATGCCGGGCTCTCAAAGTGCAACGGTCCTTCCTGTGGGCCAGATTCATAAGTAATTTGGCAGTGATCGATGGCAAGAGTTTCTTTATTCGCATTTCAAGTGGAGATGAAACAGTTGTAACAATTGCAGTAATTAAGATGCTACATGACGCTGGTCTAGTGCAGTTAAGCTGGTAACTGGAGGGACCCCCCCCTCAGCATTTCGGTTTGATCCTGGTAAATGGTGTCTCTTCTTCCCAACACTTCCTTTGTCTTTTGTAATGATGTGGTCATTTTACATTGCACGTATCTGATTGAAGATGTATTTTCTATCCTTTTGTTGATTTTGTATGGATTAGTACAGAAATGTGTTCATAGTGATTGATTTTTTCGCCTTGATTCAAATTGCATATGGGATTTTGTAAATTATTCTATATTAATTGCTTTTCTGTATTATGTTTATATTTTAATGTGTATGGTTAAGTAAGAATAGCCGATAACACAAATATAAAATAAATGCTTTTAAAAATAATTCCTTCTGTTGATCAAAACCACTGAACACCCTGATATACAGAACTGTCTCTTGGCTCTGAACCTCGGGAGCTGTAGCCCTGCTGGCCAATTGGACCAAGTCCCTTGGATTTGAAATTGACAAGACACTTTTTCTTCAAAAAGCACATAGCAAGGAAGACACAAATGGCTTGGTATCAACTTTCTCTTCAGAGGAAAACCAAGCCCCCGATCCACTTTCCAAGCATTGGCGCTCTCTCACCTGTATGGGGGCCATGACCTTCTGGGGACTAGCCTGGTACCCCTGAGATGTGTGTTAAATGCTGCATCATGACTCATCAAAGGACTCCTCAAATTCTACCACATCAAGAGACACTAATAGAACTGTGATGTCGCCCACTGAAAACTCACATCATCTAGAAATCCTGCTGCATCACCTACAAGGCTGTAACACTGAAGTCCCAAAGCTACCTCACTGAGACACTCAGTATCTCAACAGGTTAACAATCCTCCAATGTTAAGGATGTGTGCAGACTTGAACTCTGATGGTGAAGGAAAGAATGGACGTGAAGACAGGCATTCTCTGGCTACATCCCCAGACTCTGGAACCTCTTCCATGTCCACACCAGACTCACCCCACAATTCTTCATTTCAGGAAGGAGCTAAATATTCTTCTCCTCAAGAAATGGCTCCTCTCTAACACCTAGTCCCACACATCATCAACTCCCAACTGAACCTTAGACTGGGTGAACTGCTCCCCCCTGTTTCCTTCACCTGGATTCTAGGAGATCCATTGCTGCCAAATTGTCCACCCACCTTCGTTGTCCGCTCCCCCTTCCTTGTATCTCTGCTTCCCTTGCCATGTCCTTCTCCTATGACTTGTATAGTGCTCTGTTGCTTCCTGAAGCCAGGTCCCAGCTCAATGAATACCCTAACTATAATTGTAATAGGCATAACCTTTCCCTACCAGCCAGGTAAACGTGAGGTACTTCATTTGCATACTAAATGATCATTTTGTCTCTGAATCATTCAAATGCTCTTACTGAACATTCATTGATGGTGTCTGTGTGTGTTAAAATGTTTGTTTGATCTCCTAAACATGTGAAGCATTAAAATGTCCACCTTAAGTATCTCTAAACTCTCTCTCATACCGTCGGCTTAATGTCAACTAATATGATGATGACTGTTCCAGATGCTTTTTCACTACACAAAACTTAAAGGGGGCCTGACCGGCCCAAGACACTGATGGATTGCAGAGCACTTAACTGAGACTCCACTGAGGCGATGGCAGTCTGGGTCCCTTGCAGGTCCCTGATGCCGGCACAGAGAAGGAGCTGATGTGCACAGCAGGCCGTGGCACGTGGCAGAGAATGCTGTGCACGCCATGGCCTGAGATTGCAGGACCAGCAGTTCTACTTTGCCTGATGGCAGCTGAGGCTTGGAGAGCCTGTCATTCTGGCACTCCCCATGGATGGGACCAGGGCCATCGTAAGCACTTTTGGGGCCTGAGCATAGATATCTTTGGGGCCCCCTCCACCAAACCAAAGGATTTAAGGGGTTGTGTCCCCCAAACCCACTGTCGCACTCACAACCTATTGGTTGATATGTTACCCCCTTTAAGTCCCCTTACCCTTTTCCTTCTTGCTCTAATCAGAATGATAAACAAGTAGCATTTGATGACAGACATTAGTAGTCTACGTAGAGGTTACTGTTCTAGTGCATACAGGATCATTTGTATCAATAACATCCAGGAAGGTATGCAGCCTGTAGTATTAATGCAGGACCCTATGTAAAAGGTACATGTAATCCATAATAGACAGATAACTCACATTAGCTGCCTCACAGAATGCAAAAGTGCTCATACATGGATAGAGGAGACCAATTGGAAGGAAGGAGTATGCTACACATACCGTAACATGGATACTGGAGGCAGATTAGAAGCTAACAGGAAAGTGTCTTTATCCAGACAGACTGAGATTAGACGTTGGATATGGTTTTCAAATAGTGTTGCCATTAGATTTCAAAGGAATAAATGCCTGTGGTGTGCAATATACATATGCTCACTATTAAAGTGGAAGCAACCCTATAGCCAGTGAAACCATGAATAAGTATTTTATGAAGATCATGCCATGAGACGGAAATCACTCTGAAGGGCTGACAATTGTGAAAGGTTTAGGGACTGGCAATATAAGATTAAATGAGATGCACAGGATCACAGATTGGTTAAGAGCTGTAGCGGTAAAGCTGGGATTTGTGCCAACTCTACCATTTCTGCATTTGAACATTTTCTTTTCCAGTTCTTACCATGAGCTAAAACAATCTCATTTTATAAAAAACAGACTTTGAAAGTACACAAATCACATTACCAAACCTGACCATTTTTTAACAAAATATTATAGAAGGGTGTTATGCAAAATGGGAATGGTTCCAGCTTCATTCTCTCCATCATCTAGGGAAGTATACCAGCATACCAATCAATGTGATTTAACACATGTAATCTGGGTTTGTCTTTTGTATTTTAAAGCTTTACATACTTCCAAAACAATGGCTTGTGACATTTTCATTTATACACATGCATACAAACCTTTGCCTTTTACCAAAAGGCTAACTGTTTTTTGTGTCAAACAAGCAGACCTTGAGCTATGCTTGCCTAAGGCCAGCAACTGCTGGTCCGCTCTCTTCTGTCTACCACCCCTTCCACTCAAATGGCCTACAGAAGAAGATAGATCAAGTAATGGGCTAAATGATGCCAGAAGCATGCAAGAAGCCAAACCTCACAGAAGACAGCAAAGTAATGTAAGATATATTAGATGATTTGACTAGGATTACTGCATCGTCTGCTGGCAAAGCCAGGATACAGGCATGAACACCTTCGTTCCATAGTCTTGAATTTGGACACTATTCACCTCTTGGATTAATATTTTATGCCATTTTTGGAGGCGATTGCCTAGGTTTTTCAACACCCAATCTGAACAAACCAATTTCTAGACCTTCACAATACGATGATATTTTAGTTGTTATGGCATTCCCTATCTAGTGCAGGTACATTGCTGATACCAGCAGTTGTTCTGCAAAACCAACTACATATGCAGGCAGTTTCATAAACTTCAGACATAGGAAAGGCTCAGCCAGCCTGGCTGGAATGTGATATTCTAATTTTGCATATGAACACGTATCTCTGCAATGGGTGCATCACGCACTGAGCTAGCTAACTTCTGAACCATTGTGGCACTCAATTTATCAGTATGCATCTCACCATTCCTATTGCACATGATGAACATAATGCCCAGAGGAAGGAAGGAATGCTATAGAGTTGTGCTGTAAGGAACACTCAAACTATGTATACCACAGTGAACGCAGAAAGCAATGCATGCTGAATTGATGAAGGCAGAATGTACTTGTCAAAACAGAAAGGCAATGGGTTTAGAGCCTCAGCAGCACCCCATAACATATCCTGAAGTATGCTATTTAAGACTGATGTACACTGGAATCTTACCTCTTCAGATCAGCTAGCCATTTGCGGACCCCCTCCAAGTTGGGGGCCCTGGGCAACTGCCCCTTTGCCCTCCCATAAAAATGTCTCTGGATGAGACGCTGGTGTTCAGCAGACCACAGGAGCTGCACCTTGAGTCATGAGGTGCCATCTGGGCTCCCTGACTGGCATGTTGAGCATGGGGCCTCAGAGGGTCTCCAGGCGAGTGCAGAGTTGACCCACACACACCTCTACTGTGGTCCCATTTATGTGGTGGCTTGTGGGGACTTAGTGGTGGTTCATCCAATTGCCCCAGAATTACCACAGATACTCCAGGAGACGGGACGGCTCTCCACTCCCATTAGGAACAGGGCCTTGATCCCATTGGTGTAGCCTGCGTGAACCAGACATGCTCCTGGTAATTCAAAACCAGGGGATACAACCTGGATGGGATACTCTTGGATGTCTCCTCATGGTGGAAGGTAACAATGATATCCTAATGTCAGACAGGAGCGCTAGATGGGTGGTTGAATGTGAAATCTGGTCATGTGCACTATCTGAGAATTCTCCAGTGAGTGTGCATCTTGAGGTTCCAGGTAGGCTGAGGGGCACAGTGGGTTGCAAGTGTAAGCATGCAGCCCTGTCAGACAGGGTGTTTCAAACTGACATTCAGGAGGGAATTGGCAATTGTTTTAGGGAAAAGGAGGGCTTGGTATCCTCTCCTCTAATATTGTGGGGGGCATTTTAATGTGTCATCATGGGGATATGCATCGCTATAGAACACGGTGTGGGATATATTGACCCACTCAACAGTATTTCCCCACATCAAGCTGCATGTGTGCAGAAAAAGCAAAATGGCTACGCTGGCTCTTGTGAACGCTATGGCCACAAAACTGTGTTTTTGCAGCAACAACAAAAAGATGGGTGCACCTTCTTGCCAAGCAGGATGGAACAAGGGGACACAATAAGGGAGCATGCCAGTGTGTTCTTACCTGTACAAAAGAAATGGAGTGAAAATGCACCACTGCTTTGCTGACAGCCCAAGATTTCCATTATAAAGGAAACTTTTCACCTTTAAAATAATGCTGCTGATGCTATTTCCATCTGTTCTTCCTAAAATCACTGTTATTAATATGGCCCTGCCATGCCCAGTATCCCATTGTGCCTCAGAAAAAACAGGCATGATTTCTGAATGACAGGCCATGTCAAACCAACTCTGAGAGAAATCAACAAGGAATTTCACTTTCACTCGCATGGGAAAACACTTTCATTTCTTTACAAATGTATCAAAGCTCAGTAGTTCAAAAGAGACTCCATCTATCAGAGCCATGTCAGTTGCAATGCATCTGTGCTTCAAATAAACTACTGCCTAGAAGAAATTAACTATGGCTGTGAGGCAATATTGGGAAGTCAGATGGCAAAATAAATTTGAAAGGAAATGCTAGCAGTTTTCAACACATGTGTAAAAATGGGCTTTTGCAAAACTAAAGGAGAAAAATGCTCATTTGAAAAGTAAACATTTGCAAGAAAGTCAGCCATTACCTAGCAATGTGAAGGGTTTTGTGGCTGGTGAAAATACATACATGGGCTATTTTGTTCCACAGGTTTGTTTTAATTCAGGAACAAATATCAGAAAATAAAGGTTAAAACCGCCTTGGCAGGATTTGCAAGCTGTCAAAAACAGGTTATTCCGGTTCGCAGAGTTAAAGCTTCTCCTTAGAAAGGGAGCTACGCCATAAACTTCCAGGACACGAAAGTGATAATTGCTAGCTTGAAAAACTTTGACTTGACCAGGACAAAAAAAGGTCACATGCTCGTTAGACATTTGTCTGTGCTCCAGGCTGGGAAATTAAAAGTCCTCAAACACTAACCTGTGAGGTGGAGGGGGCCATAAAACCTTCAATCAAACTGGGAACCCCCACCCCATACAGGGCTGAAGTGACAGTTGGTGGCAGCTGAAGAAAGGAGCAAATGGGCCAGTGACAGACAAAGGATTGCCATTTGCTTCCAAAGACTATTTTAGAAAGAAACCTTACAAACTTTTTATCTCTGCAGCAAGAATTTGTAAACATCTGATAATGTTATAGTTTAAATATGATTTTATGGGCTTTCATTGAAGACATGGTAGAATTCACTGACACGTTGGGGACAGAAATGGCAAAGTATTGGGGATTGCAAGAAAAGCATCCATGTTGCAAATGCAAAGTTTTGTACATATATCTCGTATGATCATCCACACATATGTATAAAGTTATGGAATTTTAGGCTGGATATTTCACACTGAAAATGACCAAAAAAGTCATAAAATGACAAAACAATGTCTCACAGAATGCAGGATTGGACGGCTGTGCTCTACATAAAATATGTAACCTGATTATGTCATTTATCAAGGTGCCAAAACTGTACAAATATGTAAATTCTGGTATGACATTTTTGGCAAAAAGGTCTGTGGGAAGTCTTTTTACATCATAAAATGCAACCTCCTGAACTGAGTCATTTCCCAGGGGAGGCAACCAACATTGATTGTCCAATCCAAAAGGCCTTGTGGACAATGTAGAGGGTCTTGAACTAGATTTTTGCAGCCACTGGGAGCCAGTGAAGACATTTCGGGGCAGGATAGATATGATGCCTGGGCTTGAGGGTAAGTCTTGCTGTCCTGTTCTGGATGAGTTGCAGCGGGCAGAGAGTAGAAGCAGGCAGATTTAGAAAGAAGCTGTTGCAGCAGTCCAGCCTAGAAAAAAACAGAGCTCTACATACAGTAAGCTTCTGGGGCAAGGTGAGGAAAGGAAGAATACCTCTGAGGAGGTGCAGTTGGTAGTTTGAATTCTTAGGGACGTATGAGATGTGAGGAGAAAAGGAGAGTGTGGAGTCAAAGATGACCCCGAGGTTGTTAGCCTTCCAGGTGGAACCGGAACAGGGCCAAGGGAGGCCGGCCAAAGAGAGACAGGAAAGAAAGGTGCAGGTGTGCTGATGAGGAGGATTCAGTCTTACTGACATTAAGGCAGAGATCATTGGCGGCACACCACTCCTGGATTGCAGACAGGCAGTTGTAGATGAGAGAGGGAGAAGAGGTGGAAGAGTGGAGCCTGAAAACGAGCTGAGTGTCATCCACATAGCACTGAAAGTTGGAGCAGAGAGCGGAAATGCGGTGGGTGAGAAGTGCCAGTTATTGGTTGAAAAGCCAGGGGGAGAGTTTAGACCCCTGCAGAACACCGCAAGTAGAGAGTTAGGTAGAGGAAAGGAAGGACCCAAGTTGGACCTGGGAGGGTCGGTCATAGAGGAAAGAGGTCAGCCCGGTCAGGGCCTGATCGGTGATACCAACTTTATCAGGGAGACGGTTGAGCAGAAGAGAGATTGAGTAAGATGAGGACAGAGGGGAGTGTATTATCAAGGTTAGAGAGCAGGTCTTCAGGGAAGTTCAGGAGAACAGTTTCTGTCTGTTCTGAAGCCAGAGTGATGGTCATGGAGACAACCAACAGATTCAGTGTGGAGATTAAGCTGGGAGATGGGCAGCTTTCCCAGGATTTTTCCCAGGAAAGGAGTGATGCAGATCAGGCGATAGTTAGCCGGGCAGGAGGAGTCGGCTGAGAGTTTCTTGAGAAGAGGGTGCATAAGAGAATGCTTCAGGGGGGAAGGGAAGGAGTGATTGCAGAAGTCAGACAATGCAGGAGCGAGGGTGTCTATGTGGTCTTTAATGGTTTCGGAAGAACAGGGAATAACTTGTTTTGATGAGACTTACATAGATTGCACTTGTCTAAAAGCATTGTCAGGGGAGAACAGAGGAAAGGAAGTGAAAGAAGGAGGAGAGGTGGCCACAGGGGGGCAGAAGGTAGAGGAGAGAGGAGAGGAAGAAGCAGGAGAGGACAAGAGGGTGGCCAGGATGTCCTGGGTTTTAGAGATGAGAAGCCAGGGCTGTGCAGAGGGCCTGGGAGGGGACAGGAGAAGTAGAGACTGTGGCATGATTGGCCAGTTCCTTGCAGATTTTGAAGAGTTTGGCCGAGTTGTTAGATGCCGCAGAGACGCAGGCTTGGATGTGAGCTCTCTTAGTGCAGACAGACAGCCGGTATTGCCTTTGGAGCAGGTCGGTAGGCCAGTTTGTCAGAGGATGCACAAGCCATTTCCTCTCAGCCACCCTACACTTGCGTTTAAGGGGGACAAGGCCAGAATCATGCCAAGAATTGCACTTGGCTTTGGACTTCAAACGGTTCGTCATGAAAGGGGCAAGAACATCAAGAGTATCAGAGATAGAAGAGTGGAGCATGGAAAGGGCTGCGTCAGGATGTGAGTCGGTCAGAGGTGGTGTTGTGGGAGATAAAGTACCGGCAAATCCTCAACTGACACATGCTTCATGGGTCAGATGACCGAGAAGGTAGGTGGCAGTGCTGGAGTTGGCTTGGCCTGAGGGATATAGAGGGAGAGATGGGAGGAAAGGAGAAAGTGATCACTCCAGGAGAGAGGAGTGGTGAGAGGGTTAGACAGGGTGGAGTCTGAGGAGAGCAGAACATCCAGAGTGTGCCCTGTAGAGTGAGTGGTGCCAGATGGAAGAATAGAAAGAGACAGAGTGCCGCAGAGGTCGCAAAGAGTCCAGAGGAGGGACAGGAAGCATCCAGGTGGATGTTGAAGTCTCCAAGGAGGTGGAGTTGAGTGGTCGAGGCCAGGGAGGGAGGAGAGGTCCACCCACTCAGAAAGGAAGGAGGTGGTCTGACCAGGTGGCTGATACATAGTAGCCATAGTGAGGGAGTGTGTGCATGTGAAAGAAGATAATACATGTGTGCATGTGAACAGAGGATATATACTGTCATCCTCCAACTCAATAGTACCTCACAGTCATTTCTCAACTTGCCTCTAGCTCATCAAACTATGGATACATTCCCACTTCCAACATCATAACATTGTAAAATGTACACTTTACTAATTGACAGAAACAAACTGTTCCTTTCGAGCCGCTATCATTCCCTCCCTTGACAGCGTAATTTCGTCTTGAGTCACTGTCAGCACTGCATGGTAAGCAATTGGACAAGGTAAGTGGCCAATTCTGGCAGGGTGTGTGACATTCTACTGACTGGGTGGGAGGTCCATTGTGGGTCATTTGTGTGACAATTATAGTTTGAGTAGGATGACTGAGAGACCAGAGAAGGCAACAGCAACTGGTGTGCAGAGACAACTGGAAGGATGTGGTCCATGTAGTGTATCTGTGTAAGAGGCAAGAGCCTAAGTAGCAGAGGTGGAGTAGGAGTAGCAGAATGGCAGTGGTGGTAGTGACGGTGTTCGTATTTGATGGAAGTGGATATGGTGGTAGTTGGTATTAGCAGATAGTACTAAGTGTCACTTAGTTAAATCCGCAGTAGAGGGAGAGAGCAGTGCTAGTGAGAAATAGTGGCAGAGAGGCAACTGTAGTGAGAAAGTGTTGTGGTAGTGGTGTATTAGTAGGAGCAAAAAGGTAACAGAGGCGAAAGGAGAGAAAGGAGGTCAACAAGGGAGATAGACGTAGATGGGTATTTGGAGGTGAGACCAATGGTGAGAACAGGAATAAGTAGAGGGCAATTAAGACAAAAGTGTGGATGAGGTAAGACGGAGTGAGAGACAGGACTGACATTAATAAGGCAGGAGGAGAACATGTTAAGGCCAGTGTACTTAAGGGTAGGTTTAGGAAATGTGTGTGAGACAAAAGAGTGACACCAGGTAACTGATGGCATCATCCCTAACTCCCAAGAATACTAAGGGTGTTTGGTCAGGGATAGACTGGGATCGCCATAATTTCCGACAAGCCACTAACAGACAGAGATAGAACATCAAACAGATAAATGTCTCTGCATGCAAAATCCTAACATCCCTGTGAAGGACGGCTGGGTTAGTGAGAGATGATACATTCAGGAATGACATAAAGGGAGACAGCCCTAGCCTCACATTTTCTTACAATCCTGGGAGACCATACAGTCCAGGAATTCACCCCTTTGGACAAAGCATCAGTAAAGTTCCACTAAAAACCCAATGAACACATTCTTGAATCTGTGTGGTCATTGTTGGCAGCCCATCTCCTGACGATATGTAAACAGTACCATTCAAATTCATAATGGCAATTGCAGCATTGGCTATACCCACCAACATTACACTCAGCCCAAGTAACCCCTCACCATACAACTACTGCCACATTCTACTCCACCTTGCCCCCTCAAACCTTCCTCCACCACACACTGCCATCACCTGAGGGGATCTCAGCCCCAGCTGGGACTTACCCTCTTGCCCACAACCGCTTTGCACCCCACAACTGTGGGCAGCCACTACCATCCCCCTAATCCACCGTAATCCTACCCTCGTCAAAGCAAAGGCCCATCTTAAAATTGGAGTAGCATGCATCCTGATTAATGCCAGATCTGTATTTAAATACATCACAATATATCCTCTGGAGGCCCCGACAGCCTTTTCATCACAGAAATCTGGTTCGCCCAGGACTTTCGGGTGACTGCTCACAAGGTCGTCCCTCCAGGCTGCACCCTTATTGCGCACTGCAGAACCAGCAGGGCAGACATAATTGCCATCCTCCACAATTCCTTCCTCTTCATTTCACACTCTGAGGAAAAAGCCTGCAACTCAGACTGTGAATCCCTCATAATGAAATGTCACATCACCACCATATTTACTCACAGCTTCTTACTCATATACAGATCCCTGGCCTACAACAGACATTTTGGAGAAAACCTCAGTGACTCTTTAGCGCCCATCCTGGTTACTTAACCCTCCCTCAATATATGGTTCAATGTCCATCATAACCCCATGACACAACCAATCCTGGACAACCAGAAGCCCTCCACCTGACTCAACTGGTTTCAGGATCCACACACTCCACAGGCCACGCCCAAGACATAATCTCCACTTCTACTGAACTGATCTCCACACTCTCTCTTTGACTGCAAATCTGGACAGACGATGGTGACATTTTCTGCACCTTCTCAACAGCAGACCCTCCTTCCCCCTCGTCTAAGCCAGGAGTTTCCTCCCACTTCCCACTATGGAACATGGTCAAAGTAACACTGGGCCAGGCTGACTCCCTGCTTGCCTACCTACCCTCGCTTCCCCTCCAGGTGAGTCAGCTCTCCATCAGCAGTTTTGACCAATGGCTCTCCAATGATCTTAGCCCTCTCAGCTCTATCAGATCCTCAACCAGCAGACAAGGCCCCTCCCCCAGATGATTCACCCCAGTCTTAAATCCCCCAAACCCAAAACCACACCCTAGAACACGAATGACGAGCTGACCCTTCAACTCAGAATTAATTTAAGTACACCCATTAGATCAAAGACTACAGGCTAGAAATTTGGAAGGACAAACAACTCTCTTTACTGTAAAAGAATTACCAACGCCTCTAACACCAGCAGGAGACTTCACAAGATCATCTTAGAATTTAAGGCCCTTCCCCCATCCCACACCAAAGCACTCTCTCTGACTCCTTCCACAACATAGCTGTGGAAGGAAACCGCACCATTGGCTATGTATTAGCATTGCTCCTGCCCTACTCTGATGTAACCACGTCCAGTATCTCCACCACCTGCTTTCTCGTCCTTTTCCCCCCATCTACCATCCAAAATTCCTTGAGCTACAAGCCAGAATCCATCCCTCAGGATCTTCTTGACATCACTAACCTCCATCTCTTCTAAAAGATATCCTTTTCTCAATCTGTACTGGCAGCATTGCAAGATCTAGCATTAAGAAATCCCTCACATCAAACTCGTGCTCAAAAAACCCTCTTGTGACACCCTTCTACTGGCCAACTATAGACCTATCTCAGACAACAGTTCAATAACCAAACTAAATGACCAAACAGTTTCCACCCGGATATGCCTTTTTACTGAATTGAACCTCCTGCTCCACCCTTCCCAGTCTATGAGGAACTGAATAGTGCCTAGTCTCCATCTAGGAGGATCTCAAAAGAACTTCAGACTCAGACGGTTGTGCTGCACTAATCCTTCTTGACCTAACTGCAGCTTCTTGTACCATTGACATCACACCCTCATGGACAGACTCCACTACCTTGGCATCAGGGATGCAGCATTGAAGTGGATTTCCTTCTTCTACTACAACAGATCCCAAATTTCACACATGTCTCCCTTCTCCTCGACTCCATGCCCTGTCACCAACGGAGCACCACAGGTTGCATCTATACCACCTTTACTCTTCACACTTTACCTGTGCCCCTTCCCCACTAGTAACGTTCACACAGCCTGTTGTGATACAACTATGCAGATGACACACAAATCATCTTCAAGATCCCAAAGGACACCTCCTTTTTGGACACCTCCTTTTTCTGAAATTCTGAAATCATGATCTGCAGGAAGACCACCCGCTTCCCCAACCCACCCCTTGGCCATCCTCCCTAGGTCCTCTGCCCAAACCTCCAAAAGTGTTAGGAACCTTGGATGCACCATGAACGCACATCTGACACTATCACACCACATCAACTGTGTGTCAAAATCTTCTACACCTGCACATTCTCTGATGCATCTTGCCTTACCTTACCTACCCTCACAGAGTCAACACAATCATGACCCTTGACCTCTCTCACCTACACTATGCCAACGCCCAATACCTCGGTGCCCCTGCATCTCCAAACAAAAACTCCAACGGTTCAAAAACACTACATCTATGCTCCTCCTGGCCCTAGACTCTAGAGAGCACATCACACCTGCCCTCTGTGTTCTGCACTGGCTCCCACTTGGGCGACGGTCCACCTTCAAGGCTATTTGCATCACCCACGATGCTCTGCACAACACAGGCACAGAATATCTACAACACAAGTTCTACCCTACAGACCCAACAGGAACCTGAGATCAGACATAGCTCTCCTCCTTATCATCCCTTTCGCCAAATGGACCACAAGAGCGGGATCCCCATTCTTCGTACAAGCACCCACAATATGGATCTCTCTCCCTCTTAGCAATGGCCGAAGGCAGTCAAGACCTGACTCTTCTGAAGTGGGAGAATGGAAAAACAGACTCCCGTCCCTGTCCTGTCGCGCCTGGCCTAAAGGATCACGACCCAGACACCCGCCACGAGAAGAGTTTGCCCATCTACCAGACGACCAAATACCCTGGTACAGGAACATACGGATGTGTCCATCTGCCTGCCCGACAGCACGACCTGCCCATGCGGACACCTGCGGCACGGATCAACTAGATTAAAGCCAACACATCGTTAGAGATGCCATGACGACCTAGCCAACGATCAACGCACCTGTGCAAATATACACGCTGGACACTCCAGCACCAATCTACATGAAGAATATACTCAGTGCTATGACGCAGGCGACAGACATACTCACGGACGTGCATCTTTATTATTTTTCATATAGGCTTTTTAAATGCAGAAACGCAAGACGCACCAAGAACTCACCTAAAGGGCTTGCTACGCTTATCAATAATGAGAAATATAACAAAGACATGATTCTGGTCATAAGACAATATGTTACTATAACTTAAAGCGCCGTGCACCAAATGGTTCTACCTATACACCAGGCCCAAGTAGGCCGCAAGCAAGAGTTTCCATGAACGTGAAAAGAACAAGAGTCGAGTTGCTGATCCTGCAGAAGGAGCCCGACGAGAGCAGACAGCCAAGGTCGTAATGTTGCAAACCCACATTCCGAAAGCCGACCATCAAAGGCACGATGTTGCAACTCCGCATGCCGCACACCAACGTTAAGGTCACATCTGCAAAATTAAACTAAAAACACAATGGAAAAACAATATTAAATGGTGAAAAGTCTGCCTCAAACACGGTCCCGCCTCACGTGACCAAGCCGAACCTGACAGGATGCCAGGCCTAGAAGAAAGAAGGCGTCTGGATCCCTCAGTACGGGACACAGGTAGATACACTTGAAAGGCTCAATGGGCATCTGCGACAGTGGGAGCAGTCGGCCTACCAGCTCATGAATAAGTCTTCCCATTGTCCAACACGTACTCATAGTGAAACATTGTTGCACATACAGGTACACCGCGAGCTGGGAACTGCGATGGTCCCAGGCTGGGAGGCTCGCGAACGCACCAATCAGAACATGGGGCTCTTATCACTGACGCCATTAGCTTGACCAATCAATAGTGGTCTTCATGTAACAATTCTCATGTATCTAATTGTAGGGACAACCCAGATATATCACCTGACCCACCTTGGCCACTAATATTGTTCTCTATACGTATGCTATACTAACTCTACCACTCGAGCAACCAATCCAGAGTGGAAATAGGTTTTTTGCTTAACTTTGTAAGATGGCGCAAGTAGCGCGTCATACTAAGGTAAAAAGGGCCTGCGAGCCCACATTTGGGTGTGTGTCAGGACGGACGCGTACGCTCCTCGACCCATCCCTGCCGTTTGTGTTTAATAAACAGCAGAAGTCACCTTGCTTCTTGTGTGTGTTGCATACTCTATCTCGTTTGGGATACACGGGAGGAGTTGGGGCCTCCCTGCCCGGAGGTCTGCGGACGGCCCGGCCGACCCCGGCAGAATTTCCCCCCGACAAGTTGGAGGCACTGCTGAGATCTGTTTAAGATCCGCCTTTTTATTTTTTACTTTTCCACGGACTCCGGTTGCGAGGAGGCCCGGCGGCGCAGCCCCCTCTGCCGTTGCCCCCTTCTGAGGACTACAGGACCATCGCGGAGCTGCGAGAAGACCGGACAGCGCAATCCGGATATTGGCCCTTGGGAGCTGGTTGAGAAGTATCCCGCCCGCGGTCGGCGAGTGTCCAGACGTGGTCCAGACGAGGGGAGGTGGCGAGCCGCTTGGAGGGGTGCACGCAGTCGAGCGGCCCCGCGTCAGGAGAACTTGGTGAGCATGCCACGCACAACAAGAAATGTGAAATTGTAAGGGAGGGGGGAGGAGTTAAATAAGGGAGGCGGGAGGTGTTACACAGGTGCGCGGCGAAGGGCTGAGAATTTGGTGTTGGAGATGGAGTAAATGGTAGCCAATCGAGTGCGAGAGCAGTCGGCTAGGTTACGCGAGAGAGGGGGGCGGAGCACGAAAACATCACGTGCGGTCGCTCGTAGACACAGATTGGCCTAGGTCGCGACTACGTGTAAGGGTGTGGGTGTGTGTGGTTTCCTACGATTTGGCATTTATTGATCAATGAGTAGATGAGGATCCCTATTGTTCGAGCAAGAAACTCGATAGGTAGATGACGTTTCCCTGTAGGCGGTAGCTAGTTAGTTGCCTAATACGGAAGATAGTTGGCTGGTTAAGCCCTCCTGTTGAGGGGCGTATCACACGCGAGGCGACGCAGTGTGCGCAGTCCGATTATATGATTGATTTGATTACCTTGTTCCAGGAGTGACAGGAAGACAGCTGTAGGGTTAATGGGGGTAGACTAGAAGTGTATTTTGAATATAAAGAGTATATGAAGAACTCATTAGTAGCTCGAAGGAATCGGTGACGTCACCAGTAGGGTTTTTTATAGGATATCCCGAGCACAAGTGAATTGGGGAAAGGTGAACAGGGGGAACGTGGCCGCGCACGGAGAATGCCGGCTACGGTCAGTGTAGAAGGGGGAGGAGCTTGTGGAAATAGGACGACTGTATAAGAACGTGTCAAGGGGTACGCAGCCGCAGGGGGCTACGTGCGCCGTGGCCGCAGGGGGCCGTAGGGGAGACAGAAGGAAACATATAAATGTAACATATCGTAGTTTCTGTAATTTTTTTTTTTTAAACGGACTATCGTAAGTCCCCAAACCTACGGGGCCAGGTAAGAAATATAAGGCTGTATTTTGCAATCTGCTGGTGAGATAAAGTGATAGAAGGGTAACAAGTGGAGCGCTACTATGTCATATGGGGCAGGATCGGGAGGGTGGGGGAACACACTCACTACCCCACTGCAACACATCTGCACAACACTGCCACCCCACAGGGAGAAACTGATTAAATATAGCATAGAATGGACCCAGGGGACGGACAACAAGATGTTAACACCATGGCCGCCTAACGGTAGCTTTGATAGATATGTCCAACATTCATTACTAAACCATCTACACAATACATATAAAGGGAAGAAGTTGGCAAATCATGTGGAGATGTTTAACTTATGGAGGATGTTCCAGGGGTCCAGACCAGGATCAAATGGAATGTTCACCATGGGGGAAATATCGGAAGGAAACGAGATTAAGGAGGAAGGAAAGAACGGGGAAAAGGGGAGTGAGGAGTTAAAGAACATGGGGAACGGAAGAGAGGGAGGAGGAGAGAGTAATAAAACAGATGAGATAAAAAAGGAACAGAGCAACGAAATACCTATAGCAACAGGGGAAAAAACAGAGGTAGGGGGATTGTACCCTTTAAGAGAACTAGGAGAAATAGAAAGAGGACAGTTAAGGGCGGCTGAGGGATACTCGAATCCGGCATACAGCCCTCCACCATATGTGGCTGAGAAGAAGATGTTAGCGGGGGAAGGAGGAACTGGAGTAAACCAGACTGTGGAAATAGGAAACGATGAGTGGGTAGCTGCACAGATATTATTAAAACTATGGGGTTCATTAACAGGAGAAGAGAAGGAGGTAGTAAGGAAAAAAGATGAGAATAATGCCAGAGATAGTGAAATAAGGGGAGAAGAGCTGTTGCGAGAACAGGAAGAGATTTTGGAGGAACGACTAGCAACATTAAGGGATGAAAGGAATGAACTGATTAAGGAGCTTGAAAGGGAGGAGAAAGAGAGAGCGAGGAAAAGAAAAGAAGGTATGGAGGAATTGGAGAGAATACGGGAACGAAGGGAGGAGAAAAAGAGAGAAGCTGACAGGGTAAAAGCAGCAGCAGAAAGGGTATCAAGAGTAGTAATGAGAGAAAAGAAAAGAGAAGAGGAAGAAAAAGAAAAAGAAATGGCACTATGGAGGAGGAGATTATTATCAGAAACTAGTAAGAAATATGAAGAAGGAAAAGTGATAGAGAGTATAGTAGAAAGAGAAAGGATGAAATGGGAAAGGAAAAAGGAGGAAGAAAGAATATTAGAAAAAATGAGAAATGAAGTAATGGAGGAGTTGAAAAGGAAAAGGGAGGAAAATAGCAGGGAGATGGAGGAGAGAGATGAAGGAGAAAGAGAAGAGAGGAGTGGGGAGAGTGGAGAATGGGGGAATGTATATAGAAATACAGAAGAAGCAACAACATCGGCACAAAGGGGAGTGGTTAATAGAGGAGAAACAAGAGAACTGGACCTGATAGATCTGGAGACAGTGACAATAAAAGGGAAAAAAACTGAGTGGGGGTTACCGTCTATGTCTGACTTCTGCAGTGGGGGAGAAGAAGGAGTGGAGAAAGAGGAGAGTAGCAGTGGAAGGGAGAGTTTAGATAAACTATACATCACCCGAACCAACGTAAATTCACCATGGATAAGTAGGAGAATGGGTGAACTGGGAAGAAGTGAGGAGGGAGAGCGAAGAATAGTGCAAAAGCAAACACATGACACAACACCACCTCCATCACCATCACCATCACACCTTCACCCATTGCACCCTACAAGCTCAACCACCTCACGCTCGTTACGGAAGGTAAAACTGGCGCCATTCACAGAAGAGTTGACACCCTATGCATATCGACTTAGAAACCTCCCCAGTCGCAGACAAGAAAGTGGAATAAACGTGACCACATTAAACGCAGGAAAAAATATAGAAGAAAAAGTTGAGACAAGGGGAAATACAGACGAAATTGAAGATGTAAAGGAAAGGGAGGAGGAGGAAGGGTGTGAGGACTTGGTATTGTGGAAGACACTGGATGAAAAAAGACATAACTTGATGCCACTTTTAGAGAGAGGAGGGGTTAGACCACAGTACGTCCCTTGGAAGCATACTGATAAAGAAAATATAAAATGTAGGCTCCCATCATTAAGTGGAAGTGCAGGTAAATGGATATATGAAATGGAAAAACACACCGCAGGACAGAAACTAGCGGTGGGAGACGTAAAGGGCCTGCTAATATCAATATTAGGGGATAGAGCGGATGACATTTGGAAGAGAGCGGGATTTCACGGGGTAACAATAACAAACACATCGCACGATGGGGCACCATTCGCAAACTGCAGACATGCAATATGGCAGGCACTGAGGGTACAGTACCCAGACACATCAGACATAGGTGCAATTACATCCCGTAAGATGCGTGAAAATGAAGATCCTGTTGATTATATCCAGGAGATTCAAGAGAAGTGGCGTATGGAAACGAGGGAACAATGGGATAAAACACCAGCAATATTTTATCATATACTAGTACAAGGGCTCCCAGAAGGAGTTCAGAAACAACTAAAGAAAGTAGTGGGAATGGAAGCAAAACCATGGCCAGAAATACAACTTACTATAGTACACCATTGCAGAACATGGCAAGGTAAAATGAAACAAAAAGAAGAGGACAGAAAAACAGAAGAGGCTAAACTAGTACAGAAAAAACTTACCAAGTATACGATGGAAGGGGCACTAATAACTACGCCCACAACAGTGACCCAAAGCCCAGCACAAGTAGTGGCGGCACAAGATTGTGCACAAATACCGCCCTCACAGAGTGTACCACAACAGGCGCCACAAATACAACCATACATGACTAGCATGGGAGGTGGACAAACGATGACTGGAGCTGGCTATTATAATTATAACAGGGGGAGAGGAGGATTTATGAGAGGGAGAGGATATGGATATAACGCCCAACAACAGGTGGGAGGATTTAGAAACCCCTACCCCACAGGGCAACCAGTATACCAGGACAACACAGGGGGCTTTCCATGGCAAAGTAGGGAACCACCGGTGTGTTGGAGTTGTGGACTATTGGGACACATGTCCCGCACGTGTAGAGTTAGACCTGGTATACCATCATGGAGTGAACAGGGACAACAAAGACCCTCACAGGAACAGCAGGGCATCCAGCAACAGCAGACGTTGCAACAGGGAAATGAACAACAACCACAACTGACACAACAACAGCCACAGCCGTGTTCACTGCCACAACAACAGGTAGCGATGACACAGCAGTCGCAAGCACAACAAACACAACTGGGTAGGGTGACGGTCTTGGGACACAACCCTTACACAGGAAATGGCCAATCATTGTACCCCCAATAGGACAGCCCACAGACGGCCTTGGTGTGTCCCATCCTGTCAGTAACACCTAATAGTGCGGAGGAGCCACGCATAGAGGTAACGATAGGTGACAAAAAATTATCTTTCCTTGTTGACACCAGGGCAACCCGGTCTTGCATAAGGGAAGGTAAATTTAAGATGTCAGGCGAAGCCATGAACACCCAAGGATTCTCTGGGGCTAGAGGGTTGGTTCCCTTTACTGATAACATTGCCTTATCTATTGGAGATTATGATCTGTCAGTTCCACTTTTATATTATAGTGCCTCACCAGTAAATATATTGGGGAGAGACATAATGAACAGGTTGAACATGACGATTTCCTTTACTGAGGACGGCATAATTTGCTCTACTCCAGGGATTAACATGCTCGCAGCGCGACAAATTATGCAGGCATATTGCGGACAGACCGCGATTAGGGCGGAGCCAATAGATGGCGAACTATTCCAGTATGGAACTGACATGGCAATTGCATGGATGCCAGGGATAGAAGGGAAAATATGGAGGAGGCCAGCAACCTATCTATTCAGACCAGAAACACCTGCTTATGAACCAGAAGGGAAGGTGTTCTTAATGAACATTGAGAGTATTATTGCAACAGCTGACTACATTGCTGTACATGCCCAAGACAAAGAAGGAAGAGCATGGAGGGCAGTAATAGCATTAGCAGAAGGATGTAGGCTCACCCAGGTGTCAGATGAGGAGCTGTTCTCAGATGAAAAGGAAGAAGATGAAATGGTGTTCATGATGAGTGTGGAAATATGGCTAAGGGTGGCGTATAAACAAGTAGCACAGAAAATTGCAATGGCACTTGAGGCACCCGCATGCACCCCAGTTCCCTTTTTTGAAGAGGATATGTCAAAAGTACCCAAACCATTGTGGACCACTGGCCCTTATGACGTGGGGTGTATAAAAAGTATAGGGGGAGTAAGAATAAAATTGAAAAAAGGCGCAATACTTCCTAGAGTGAAACAGTACCCACTATCAAAAGAGGCAGATGAGGGTATATATGAAACCATAACGGCCCTTGTGAATAACGGTATATTGGTCCCCTCTGAATCACCTTGCAACACGGCTGTATACCCAGTGCGCAAGGCTAAAGGGGGATGTTGGCGCTTCATACAGGACCTCAGGCCCTTGAACAACATAGTAGAAGCAGAATATCCCGTAGCAGCAAACCCGGCCACAATATTGTGTGGCATTCCAGCAGAGGCATCACGATTTACAGTGATCGACCTTAAAAATGCTTTTTTCTCAATACCATTGCACCCCGACTCACAAGATCTGACGAGCTTCACTTACAGAAACACAAAGTGGAAACACACTAGATTGCCACAAGGGTATTGCGAATCACCCTCAATTTTCAATAGAGTGATACAGATGGATTTGGGTAATATTGAAGTGGAAAGCACGGTGTTGCAGTATGTGGATGACATAATAATATGCAGCACGAACGAGAAAACATGCAGAGAGGACTCTTTAAAGATGTTGACAATATTAGCTGAAAAGGGGTACAAGGTAGACATGGATAAGATACAGTACTGTCAAGAACAGGTGCTTTACATTGGTCAACTCATATCCCAATATGGAAGAAACATTGCACCACAAAGAGCACAAGCAATTTCGAACACTCCACTGCCACAAACTGTGAGGGAACTGCAGCAGTTTCTGGGGCTGTGTAACTATTGTAGGGCATGGGTGTTTGATTACAGCTCGTACATAGGACCCCTGCTTGAGGCATTGAGAAAAGCTAATAAGGGGGAGAAAAAGCTGGGGTGGACAATGGAGATGAAAGAGGCCTTTGGTGAACTGAAAGATGCGATATCTACTGCTCCAGTGCTTGCATCCCCAGATTATGAGAGAAGATTTTTTATATTTTCACACTGCGACTCAGCAGTAATGAAGGCAGTGTTGGCTCAAAAAACAAGCATGGGCTACAAACCAGTAGCATTTTACAGCGGCCACTTAGATCCTGTAATGTTAGGCCACTTCACTTGCGAACAAGGTCTAGCCGCAGCTGCTTTTGCAGTGGAAAAAGCATCAACAATAATAATGGGATGCCCAACTACCTTGTTTGTGGAACATGCACTATTTGCGATATTGAATAATCCTAAGTCCACCCTAACCACGCAGAGAGCATCTGGTTATGAAATAATTTTATCAAAAGCTGAACTATCAATAGTTAGATGTAGCACGGTCAACCCTGCAAGGTTCATAGCAGAAGTAATTGAGGAAGGAGACTATGCCCATGACTGTACGGAGGTAACTGAAATATACTCATGTAGCAGAAAGGTGGAAGAAAACGCACTAGAGGGTGGTGAGCTATTATTTATTGATGGGTCATCAACTATCGACCAAGGGGACGGTAGAAGAAAAACTGGGGCAGCAGTGGTAAAAATGATGGAAGTACTGGTGTGTGTGGCAATAAAATGTGTACAATTACCAAAGCATTACTCCGCTCAAGCAGCCAAATTGGTTGCACTGATTTTGGCGTTAAAGGAAAGCTTTAACAAACGAGTAACAATATACTCAGACAGCGCATATGTTACATCCACTGTCCACTCAGGGCTGTCAAAACGGAGAAGGAGAGGATTTAGAAGAGCTGATGACACTCCAGTGCAACATGCCCTGTTATTGGCTGAACTAATTGAAGTAATAAACGACCCCCAAGAATTAGCTTTAGTAAAATGCACAGCACATACCAATGGTGAAGATCATGTCTCTAAGGGAAATGCAGCAGCAGACGCACATGCGAAGTATGCTGCATACTTCGGAGAGATATGGAATCCCCCAGAGTCACAGAGAGGGAGAGGGAGGGGAATAGCTAAGGAGATGTTAATAAAAGAAGGGTATTCCCACCTCCCAGCCACGCACATTATGGAGCTACAAGCGGCCGCACCAATGGCCGAAAAAGAAATATGGGTAAAAAGAGGATGCATAATGTCACCAACTGACGCACTATGGCGCCAAGGCGGCACTGGAAAGGTTGTAATACCATTGGCACTTTTGGATACTGCCCTAAGTCAACTACATCATCCAGCCCACACAGGCAAAGAAGTAATAGCAGCACGAATTAGGGAAGACTGGTTCTGCCCCGAGCTAAATTCGCATGTGTCTAAATTTATCAGTAATTGTCTTACATGCCAACAGTTTACGGCCGGCCATACTCTAAAGGTGGTAAGAGGTACTATACCTCGGCCAGAGGGACCTTTCCGGCATCTTCATATCGATTATGTCGATATGATCAATATATGTCAAGGAAATAGGTATATGATCGTAGTAGTATGCCCATTCTCTAGGTGGATTGAAGCAGGGCCCTGTTCACACCCAGATGCATTTAGAGCAGCTAAATTTCTAGTAAGGGAGGTCTTCCCAAGATGGGGAGTGTGCGAGGTGTTAAGATCAGACAATGGCCCACATTTCGCAAACGAAATGTTCCAGCATATTACATCCTTGTTGAACATAAAACATAAATTTGCATGTGCATACCACCCACAGGCTAACGGTGTATGTGAACGTCTGAATGGCCTATTAAAGGAAGCTATAGCAAAGATAAAGCAAACAACTAATAAGAATTGGTTATACTGTCTTCCATTAGCTCTATTTGAACTAAGGAATAGGCCAGGGTCCGACCACCACCTCACCCCACACGAGGTGGTTTTCGGACGTCAGATGAGACTTCCCCTAACGCCAACATCAAGAGCATTTACTAACAATGAAAGTAGTGCCGATGTCTTTGGAGATGAAATGTACCAATATGTGTCTTCTTTGATTACTAATGTAGTGTTTGTGTCTCAACAGCTCGAGCGCACACGGGGCGGGTCTAACAGCAGTCAACAAGAAGACGCGGATAAAGAATTGGACAAAGAAAGACTGTGTAAAGTTGCTAAAGGTGATCACGTATTGCTTCGCAACTTCAATAGAAGGTGGAGCGACCCCAGATTTACTGGCCCACATCTAGTAGAAGAGGTATCAACAAGAGCAGTAAAACTACAGGACAAGCACGCCTGGAACCACCTACACGATGTAAAGATCTACAGACCTCAGACCCGCCCCAGCGCCACCGACAGGTCTGTTGGAAGAACAACAACGTCGCCAGCGAAAGAAGAGAGTTCTATCACGACCAACGACCCAAGTGTCCCCATACCCTGTCACTTACCAAATTGCCCAGAGACAATAACTGAAGAAGAAAAGGGTGATCACCATACTGCCCACCCCATGGTCACGCGCTCCAAGAGTAAAAGTATTTCAGCCAATTGAACAAAAACCCCTTTCCCATTGACCCCTACCCTAACTACGAGTAATAACTGTACTGAAGGACATTATATTGCACAATACACATGTAAACATGTGAATGTTTTCTCTTTTTTTTGTCTCGCACATGCAGGAACTGCGTATTATTGTACTGTTAAGAAATTAGAAAACTAACAAATTCATTGCCCAGGAGTAGATGGTACCCCCAGACGATTACTACCCAGAAGAATTGTCACACCAATTTGTATATGAAATAAAAAGGCCAACGTATCTGAAAAAGAGAAGGGTACGTGTGTACTACACAGCATTCCTCCTGGCCATAGAACATTCAATGCCCCACCTCCACCCATACCTGCCTGCCCTAAGAGATAGGTCACTTAGATTGGCGTGGGAACAACTCTTCGCCTGGGCACTGAATGACTATCTGATAGGGAGAGCTTAATTAACAACTAATATTTAATAATAAGCGTATTGAGAATTTTCAGGCGGGCAACTTTAACATCGCAAGAATACGCTGCCGGACCGCAGCAAAGGTAAGAGCAAAATGCCGGTGAAATTAGCATATGTAATAAAAATATTAGGAATTTTGATGATCACCGGGTTTTTGGCTGCCTCTGTATGGCAGTACAGCTGTGCTATCAATATTATTGCTGTACCCAACCCTAAAACACCCCCATCCCCAGCTGCAACAGGTGTCAAGTCAGGTGATATCAGTAAAACTATACACAAACAAAATAGAGTTAAACGCAGCACATACTCAGATAATAAAGGTATTGATAATTATATTCAAGATTCAGCACATGTCTCAAACAACATATGGTATCAACACATGACCCGCATTGGTAAGCAGACAACAGAAGACAGCTGCTATGTCTGCTCATTAATACCATACGCCATGAGCGCGTCCCGAACATTTGTGGCTACTGAAATAGATGAAAAGACAGCACGATGCATTATATACTTGGCACTGTTCCAAACGAAAGGAAGATTTCAAGGGACAGTGGTGCACATGACGTGGAAAACACGAGATTCATACCCATATGAAAACAATTTCCTCAAGACCTATTTGAGTTATCACAAAAGAAGTTTACATGCTGAAGCATTCAGATACATAACAAGTGGTCCTGCAAAAGGGGAAACAAAGAAAGTAACATTGCAGTATTTGCCATGTGATTGGTATGAAACTGAAGTTCCTGGTAAACTAGGATGCTGGGAGCGGCCACTGGTGACGATAACAGGGAAGGTGTACTTGGATAACAGCTGGGAGATAGGAGTGATTGGAAGCAACATGGTGACAAAGGAAAATATCTCAACTATTGAGGCACACAACCACAGGTGTTGGACAACTTGGATTAAGTACGTACCAATGCTCACATGGATAGAGACAGATGAAGACCCAATAACAATCCTGCCGCTGACTGAGCCTAAGGTATGCTACCAACATAAAGGGGAAGTGGACGTAGGATACAACACCAATTGTGCCAGCGTGATGGAGTTGCCTGAGGGGGGAGCAGGAACAGCAGTAATAATGGATCATTACTGGGCCTGTGGAGAAAAAGCATACCACACACTGCCCCCCCTGTGGAATGGTGTATGCACAATGGTGCACGTCAATGTACCCTCACTGGTGGTACCCAAGAAGCATGTGAATGTGGCAAGCTTTCCCACAATGGATGAAGGGGACAGGAGAAAGAAGAGATCAGCACCACCCCAAGAGGAGTAAGAGAACAGGATCAACCGCAACAAAACCATCCTGAATAGAAGGAAAAGACAAGGAGAACCTCTGACTGGAAATTATCTATGGGGAAGGTCGGAAACAGCACTAACTTCAATTCCACCAGAACATAGACTATTCAGCAGGGCAGCAATGTTCTTCTCCTCAATAATACACCCAGGACTGCAGGCTTACGCAAACGCAAAATGGCTCCAGATAACTAGATGGGAATTGATGATGACCTTCAATTCCACAGTGAATGGATTTAACGCAATAAAAGAGGAGTTGCGAGCTGTAAGGATGGTAGCACTCCAGAACAGATATGTATTGGACCTTCTCACAGCCATGGAAGGAGGAGTATGTGCAAAGATTGGACAATCATGCTGCACGTTCATTCCTGCCAACGATGCTGACAACGGCACACTGACTGAAGCAGTTTCACAATTGGCCCAGATGCACTCTAAAATGATGGATGAAAGCAACGGCGTAAAAAAGGATGAGAGCTGGTTTTCGTTATTATGGTCATGAATGCCATCTTGGCTGTCAGATGGACTGAAAATAATAGTTGGTTGTACTATTTTGGCTGGAGCTATACTGATCATAATAAGATTTTGGAAGGCCCGGAAGGCACGCACCACTGACGAATTGCTTGAAATGGTTGGGATGCACCCCTTGATGCCAGTAGATGACGGCCAACACACAGGCATGATAATACAAGAAAGGGAGAAGCTGCGAAACCAGATCATCACCAACCATCTGGACCCACCTTCAGTGAAGATGGAAAACCCAAGGAACCCCAGGAGTTACATAGGGAAATGGGTATACTGTACTCCTGGAGGTACGTGTGAATATATGTACTGGTCGTTTGAAGATCATGTCAACCACTATGGACATCTAGGAGGGATAACTAAAGTATGGAGAGTGAGAGGAGATAACGAAAAGGATATGTTTGTGGTCGACAAGTCGACCAGAGGGGGGACTGAAGTGGGAGAATGGAAAAACAGACTCCCGTCCCTGTCCTCTCGCGCCTGGCCTAAAGGATCACGACCCAGACACCCGCCACGAGAAGAGTTTTCCCATCTACCAGACGACCAAATACCCTGGTACAGGAACATACGGATGTGTCCATCTGCCTGCCCGACAGCACGACCTGCCCATGCTGACACCTGCGGCACGGATCAACTAGATTAAAGCCAACACATCGTTAGAGATGCCATGACGACCTAGCCAACGATCAACGCACCTGTGCAAATATACACGCTGGACACTCCCGCACCAATCTACATGAAGAATATACTCAGTGCTATGACGCAGCCGACAGACATACTCACGGACGTGCATCTTTATTATTTTTCATATAGGCTTTTTAAATGCAGAAACGCAAGATGCACCACGAACTCACCTAAAGAGCTTGCTACGCTTATCAATAATGAGAAATATAACGAGGACATGATTCTGGTCATAAGACAATATGTTACTATAACTTAAAGCGCCGTGCACCAAATGGTTCTACCTATACACCAGGCCCAAGTAGGCCGCAAGCAAGAGTTTCCATGAACGTGAAAAGAACAAGAGTCGAGTTGCTGATCCTGCAGAAGGAGCCCGACGAGAGCAGACAGCCAAGGTCGTAATGTTGCAAACCCACATTCCGAAAGCCGACCATCAAAAGCACGATGTTGCAACTCTGCATGCCGCACACCAACGTTAAGGTCACATCTGCAAAATTAAACTAAAAACACAATGGAAAAACAATATTAAATGGTGAAAAGTCTGCCTCAAACACGGTCCCTCCTCACGTGACCAAGCCGAACCTGACAGGATGCCAAGCCTAGAAGAAAGAAGGCGTCTGGATCCCTCAGTACGGGACACAGGTAGATACACTTGAAAGGCTCAATGGGCATCTGCGACAGTGGGAGCAGTCGGCCTACCAGCTCATGAATAAGTCTTCCCATTGTCCAACACGTACTCATAGTGAAACATTGTTGCACATACAGGTACACTGCGAGCTGGGAACTGCGATGGTCCCAGGCTGGGAGGCTCGCGAACGCACCAATCAGAACATGGGGCTCTTATCACTGACGCCATTAGCTTGACCAATCAATAGTGGCCTTCATGTAACAATTCTCACGTATCTAATTGTAGGGACAACCCAGATATATCACCTGACCCACCTTGGCCACTAATATTGTTCTCTATACGTATGCTATACTAACTCTACCACTCGAGCAACCAATCCAGAGTGGAAATAGGTTTTTTGCTAAACTTTGTAAGATGACGCAAGTAGCGCGTCATACTAAGGTAAAAAGGGCCTGCGAGCCCATGATTGGGTGTGTGTCAGGACGGACGCGTACGCTCCTCGACCCATCCCTGCCGTTTGTGTTTAATAAACAGCAGAAGTCACCTTGCTTCTTGTGTGTGTTGCATACTCTATCTCGTTTGGGATACACGGGAGGAGTTGGGGCCTCCCTGCCCGGAGGTCTGCGGACGGCCCGGCCGACCCCGGCAGAATTTCCCCCCGACACTTCCTACCTGAGTCATGACTGATCTAATCTGCCTCTTGGGTGAACTTACTCACTCAGGCAGGTAGGCAGAGTCATGGACCATAAGGAGACTTCAAGAAAGTACCAAGCACACACAGAAATAATTCAGGACCTGCACTCCGTTATCGTAATAAGAAATAAGCCTTGACTCCCGGGTACGTATCAGACTCCATCTCAATGGAAAATAGCAATATCCCTCCAAAGGCACAGACGACTACCCACATACATCTGCAGTCAATCACTGCTTGATCTCATATCACACATCACTTCTGTCACTAGAATGTAGCTAAGTCCCACACAATTAATTTTGTCTAGCTGGGCAAATGATCAGTCTCCTTGACTCGCATACTCTACTGATGGCCCATCACATTATTAAATCATCTGACCAGTGTATTAGACCACATAATCTAGTACTCCAAAGGTCTTACCTACAGCATGTTGAGGCCATACCAATGCCACTAGGTGCTATACAAATGCCATGTATCCTGTTCCCATATCATTCCCATTCAGCTCTACCGTTATGTATGTGAGAACTTACCAGCAGCTTGGATCCAGACTTGAAGGTCTAGGACCTGGGCATGAAGTGCTGTATTCACCCTATTCAGGAACTGGTGCTGAAGTGGCCTTATGCAAGGTCGGCCACCAGAGTCCACCTCTGCAGTGGGTCCTGCCTCAATGGCCACTCTCACTTTCAACTGGCTCCAGATCTGCATGTTATCCCAGCACTTATTGATGTTGTCTCATGTTGACAGCAGCCACAATCTCTGCTCAGATCCTTTGACAACCAGTGGTCCCAAAATGCTTCTCCAGTTGGAAGAAGTACTCAAAATGATTCAGGATCTGTTCCCCTAGGATACGGACTTCTACTGCAGAGATGTTGGCAGGCATAAGGGCCTTTAACCTTGTGTGTGCTGGAAAAGGTGGCAGCAATGGTGCAGCTGAGGTTGGTGGGGTGACACAGGGTCCTGATAGCACCCATACAGAAGAGCTGCGATTTAACAAGGAAGGTGTTGTCCAAATGACGCAGTTGAGCTGGTCACGTAGTCTGCCAGAGAACACACAGAGGAACGGCAGTGAAGTTAATTCTAGCACTCCATAGCATTAGCAGTGGGGACAAAATGCCACACAGAGGGAGTTGTTGCTGAGAGAAGGCAAGCAAAGGTAGGAGTAGGCACACAAAGCCAGAAAGCAGGTTGGCAAGTAAGGCACCAGTTTCAGTAGGTGCTCAGTGAGGCAGCATTGTCAGTGATGAAGAGGAAAGACCATAAGAGCCCAATTTCTGTGCATTGTGCTGCATGCGCTGCACACCCTGCCCATTTTCAATGTAAATGCGGTACACTACAAATATGAGGTACATGCACAGTGTGAATTTTTGCCGCTTAATCCTAACGCCCGTCAGATGTGAAGCATTTTGCTTTTCGGTCACGCAGAACAAGATGGCGCACCTTGCATTTGAGACACGCAAATGCAGGATTCCTGAAATTGTTCACATTCTTGTAAATTCCACCTATCATGAGTGAGAGGGGATCTGACAGAGATGGAGGACTAAGGAGGAAGAAGGGCGCACCAACCAATCATGGGAAAAATACACCAGTACCACCACCTGGTAGGAAGGCACGACAACAAAGGAGGGGCAACAGGGCTGGGACGGGAGAGGCCACACACCCTCCCACGACCCAGAAACAGCAACAGATTCTTGAGAAAGGGCCAAGCAGGAAGAAGCACTTCTCTCAAGATGAGTTGGCCACACTCACAGATTTTCTGGATGAGTACCATGAAGAGCTGTACACATGGGCTGGCAGGACTCTTTCAGTGACCCAGCGGTAGAGGAGGTGGCAAGAGGTCACTGATATGATTAATACCTGTGGGGTGGATAGGCACACACTCGAAGAGGTCAATAAAATGATGGCTGACCTCACAAGGCATACCAAGGAGAAGCTTGGCAGCAATGCAGCCTCTTCCCAGGCTACTGGTGGTGGCTCACTACGTGTTGAGGAGCTCACTCTATTTGGAGAGGTCCCCTGTAGCCTCACCACTAGTGAGCAGGTAGTTGGCATGGGCAGCATGGACACCTATGGTCCAACATCAGGTGAGTGACATGCATGATTGATAATACCCATTTAAGCACCACATTACTTGCTAATGAATAAATACATTGATGTTGTTCAGGGTACTTTTCTTCCAGTCGTATCCAACCCAGCTAAACATACAAGGAAAGCCAGTCCACATGATATGCAGGGTGGATGTTGGATGATTGATGTCTGGGTCTGTAAGTCATTGAAATGTAGTCACTCCTTATTGGCAAATTTGACCATGGTAACGACAACACAGCAATATGTGGATGATATCTGCATGCCACATGTAACGGCACATATACTCAGTGCCTGATTTGCAAAAGCCTTTTTGAATGGGAAGTGCCATTTTAAAACACTTTGTAAATGAGGCCTTCAGTGTCATGTGTGTTTAGAGAGCACTTCCAATGCTAAGTGCACCCATGTGACATCACACTTAGCAGTGGATGATGTATGTGTTTTTAATTCACTGCTGTGGTCAGACAGTGAACTAGGATGAGTAGAATGTCAGTGAAAAGTAGCAGGGGTGTTGTTTTTCACTATTGCTCATATGGTGCCAACAGACTTTATAGTCATGTGATGCTCTGTCTACTTTTGGAGTGTCAATACTTGGGTGTCCATGCAAGTGCACACTGGTAATGTCCAGGTTGTTGTTACCGCAGACATAGGTAAGATGCATGTGATTGTTTACAACTTGATACATGTCCATGGCCAATATGGAAAAAGGGTGTTGGGGATGTTGTCACCAAACTTTCATTCATGCATGACATGTCAGTAGTAGAATATATGCAGATTTGAAATCTGCCACTGCAAAAAGGTAAGGGCCAGAAACCAAGCCTTTTCTGCCTATGGCCCAAGACTATGGAACCTCCTACCTATTAACATCAGACTTGCCCCCACGCTCCTACAATTCAGAAAAGAACTCATGAGCCACATCTTCAAAGAGTCTGTCCTCCTCAACACATAGGCCATCATGCTGTGCCCTACGCCATCTGACTTGCTAGATGCTGTCTTGTTAACTGGGTCTCTAAGGCATTGACATTTGGCCACTTCTTACTGGCAAATCTGACAATGGCAACACACCAGTATATGGATGATATCTGCATGCCACGTGTAACCGCACTTAGACTCAGTGCCTGATTTACAAAAGCCTTTTTGAATGGAAAGGGCCATTTTAAAATGCTTTGTAAATCAGGCCCTCAGTGCCATGTCTGTGGAGAGAGCACTCCCTATACTAGATGCACTCACATGACATCACACTTAGCAGTGGATGCGTTTTTAATTCACTGCTGTGGTCAGACAGTGATCTAGGATGAGATATAATGGGCCTCATTACGAGTCCGGTGGTCACCCTGCTGGTGCCCCAAGACTATGTAACCTCCTCCCCATCAACATCAAACTCCCCCCCACGATCCTACAATTGAGAAAGGTACTCAAGACCCACCTCTTAAAGGAGTATCTCCTCCTCAACAACTAGGACATCACGTCCCCCCCGTGCCACCTGACTCACTAGATGCCATCTGCCCTTCTCATCCCAGCCACCCTGTACAACTGTATCCCTCCTCTTTGCCCCTCTGTAGCCTACCCTTTTTGTATATCTTTTCTGTTGTTACCTCTGAAAAGCTCTCTGTTATGCATCTGTACTGTAAAGTGTTCTGTTGTACATCGGTATTGTTGTATAACCCAGTAAAGTGCTATGTTGCTTCTCAAAGCTAGCAACATGTTCAAATACAATAATAATAATAATAATAATAATAATAATAACTATTATTATTATTACAATGTGTAACTCTTAGTATCACTAAATATGCATGAGTGGAATTTAATGAAGGACTCAGAAATATTGTACAGTACTCCTGTAGTCCCATATTAAATTTCCCTATCACAAATGTGTATGCATGGTCACATACTTCTCCAATGACAGCCTTGATGCCTTGATGCTGGAACTGTGTATTGCTTGTTAGAAACCTGTGCCGTCCACATCTGCAGATGACATTGGTGTGCGTTTCATGAGAAGTGCAGGACTCGCACACTCACAACCACAACATGTAATGGTGCATTGTGCAAGTGTAATTACGTACATTATTTTAAGTGTTACAGTGTTGGCAGTTAGTGTAAGGCACAGTGTTGTGTTCTTTGTTATGTGCCCCCAGTCATTTCTGGGCTTTCAGACGGTGCAGTGCCCACACTCTTCTGTATGCAAATGACATACCAACAACAGCGTGAAGGCGGTGTGCTGCATGAGTCACTTAGTTTTTGGTAAACAATCATGAGCTGCCTGAAGGATGTGTGAGTGACTAATGCCCACTGTACCACACATCGTCTTAGAAGAGCCAATGGGACTGATCGTCAATATTATGTAGATGTCTCCAGAGCACAGTCAGTGGCCTCCCAAAGCATTGTGCAGACTTTCCATACATGTTCAAGTTCAATGAATACCTCGTTACTTGCTCATCGGGATTACACAACCATCATGTATGTCACATATGGTGCATTAGTGGCATGGTGCTTATGGTAAGGATGAGATGACTGAATGGCCAGTTTAAATGTCTGATGCAACTGTAGCTGGTCCATTATGCCTGAATGCATTTCATTTTATGATTGCATTTTTAGCTGACTAGGCTTCTGTCTATTGTTGTCTGACTATGTAGGTGATGATGCAGCAGAGGAGGTCAGGAGGTAGAGGAGAGGGAGGAGGAAGAGGAGGCACAACCAATCGCCAGTGCAGGCCAGGGAGATGTGCTGGTAAAACACCCTCCTGTTTCAGGCCATCTGCAGCAGGCCTGCAGACTCATCATTGGAGGATGCTGCTTATTCTGATGTTGTGGGCATAACGAGGGACATGGTGGAATGACCAGCACTCAGCAGTCCTTTATCTTATGGAGCTACTTGGGTTTCTTGAGGCTGCTGATTCCGATGAGGAGAGACAGGATACCATACCCCTGCCAGTGGCTAGCCCTGCATCATTTGTGGCAACTGTATCTCCAACATTGGCCTTTCCCATCCGGGATGCAGAATTGGAGGGTGATGGGAGTGAGATGTATGTAGACCGCCAGCCATGACAGTGCGCTCACTGAGACAGGGCCGAACTGTCTTATCCCAGATTGATAGACCACACACACTTGGGGGACATGTGTCTGCTGGCCATTTGGAGTGGGATGAGGTATTGCTGCGTGCAAATGCCCAACAAGTCAAGGTCCTGCAGGAGATGGGCAGGGGAATTCATCTTCTGAATGAGAATGTCATCTCATTAATACCACAATTACTTCTGAAATCTGGTAATTGCATGCAGCCATTTCTGAGTAGGTCTCTGCATGGGGGGAATTCCTACATGAAGAGATGGTGATTTAAAGGGACCTCCACAAACTGGAGATGTCTGACGTGAGGGTGCTTATGAATCTTCATTGGGAGTCCTCAAAGAAACGCCACCAGCTGGAGATGTGCTGCTTGAGGAAAACTGTCAACCTGCAGATTGAGGCCTCAAGGATGAGCATGCCGGCTGACATGTTGGCCACTCCTAAAGAGGGTCATTGGGACCTACTTGCCATAGGCGCACTCATGCATGCATCACTCTGACGGGTGGCCGTGCTCAATGAGGGCCAAGATTTTGCCCTTGCATGGTCATGAAGCCCCATCACTGGATCCTGCACAGGATGGGTATTCACAATGAACCGCGCAAGAGATGCCATTGCCCACGTCCCCATACACCCATCTCCTTTTGCCCCACCACTTCTTCATGCCCCCTGCTGACCTTAAGCATGGGGATGGAGTGTGTGCATTTTATTTTTAATCCAAGGAGGTCTCTTTTTTGGTTCTACTGACATTTCTATAGTGCTATACTGGCAGTTGATTGACTGCCTAATCTAGTCTGCAAATGATACATCTGGTGGACTTACATGCTGACATGTTCAGTAAAGATAACCTACAGTCATTTTACAAGAAACTGGCTCCCACATTCAGGTAAATGTAATTATGGACCATGATGTCTACGATATGTGTAGACAGTATAACTCCTTGGTCTCTTGGTAACAAATCTCATTTCAGATGACTTTGCACAGCCAGCAACCACCCACCATGTGAATACACGCAGAGCCCTCTCATTCACTCCATGTCCCCATTCCCTCTTCTGGGCACTGGCCGTCCTAACACAAATGCAGAGTCACAGAGTTAGGTGGTGGTGGTTAGAGATGCACAGTATACCAGCAGTACCACAAGGTAAGAGTGTACACTGCCATGCATGAGCATGACTGTTGACCTATGCATTTTAATGGTGGCCCGATGTGGCACGAGTGGGATTGTGCATGAACGTATCAATCTGATGATATATGGGTGATTATCACTGCCAACAAAGATAAGAGTTGTCCTACATCATGCAATGTGGACATTGTTTCCACCTCTGCAGCATGCTGGTTGTAGTTGGTCACTTGAAGGTGTGTATGTGCACAAGTATTTGGCAAAGGGGGCATGTAGTGCCTTTTTTGTTGGGTGCCATGTCATTTGCATTCCTGTCCTGTGAGCCTTGCATCCTATATCCTGCCATGATGTGGGTCAAGTAGCTACTCCATCATGCAACACACCTGACACTCAGATCCCTCATAAGGGGATGATTCAGTGACATTCAGTACAATTTGTGTGTTTCACATGTTTGCATGTTGATGATGAGAGAAGTATGCTGTCATTGCTGAAGAAGAACTGGTGTAGGATGGAAAAGTGTGTGTCTCTGTTGCTATGTGTGATGTAGCTACTGTGTTACATTTAGTGACAATTTAGTTGATATTAATGGGTGTGAGAACTTACATCAGGTTGATCTATTTGGGTATTTAGTGTGTGTGTCAACATTGTGTGCTGGAAGTTACAGAGAACAACATGTTGATAGGGAGATGGACAGGTTTAAGGTAGCAGAGGCATACATGAGGTGTGAGTTTTCAGGGGAGGGGAGGCCTTTGTATGCACTGCCAAATAGGGGAGGTTGCCAGGGGAAGCTGCTCACACTATCACCGGTCGGGTGGTGAGTGAAAGGTGTATAGGATGTTTGGTCACTTCACTGGGGGCAGGGTGTGCAGGATGGATTGTAGACATGAACCACTGGGATACGTCAGATGGGTGTTTTGATTGTTGTGTTAAGGATAGTGGGGGGTGGGCAGCCTAAATCGCTCTGCTAACCATTAAAGGCAGGAACTTGATATGGCTCCATGTGTAGTGACTCTAAGATAAGGGGGGTGACCCAATTTACACTATATCAATAGTGAAATCCCTACCTTTATTTGGGGAAATAAAGTATCAATTAGTAGTGAAGGTAGATAGATACATCAACAGTTCGGCCAGAATCAACCTCTAATATACAAAAATATATCAATTTTATTTAAACGCTTTTTCTAAAAAAACAGTTAAATACACGATTGTTCGAATTCTTACAGTTTATACACTTAAAAACAATAGTCTGGTGACGTTCGGATTCCTATTAGTGGAACTGTATATGACTGTAAATAAATCAGGTGACAAGACAATACTCTTGTTCTCTTAGGAGATCATTCTAAATATCTCAGTGTGTTCAAAATCTAATACAATTAATTGTACAAGATATAGCTAAACGTGCTTCTGTTCTCTGGGCAATTGTAGAACATTCTTCAGAAGAGATATAGTTGCTCACTTTGACTATGATGAGGAAAACCGTTGTTACCGGACCGGCACACTCCTAATGAGGCCCAATGTCTTCCCTTCTTAAAAGCTACTATGGCTTTTGATTCGTTTGAACTGTTGACAGAAAAAAACATATCGTAATTTGAGATATGAGTGCTCAGTTAGCTATTGACAGTCTTTGACAGTTAAACTAATACCAGCTATAGGTTTTACATGATACAGTACATGCATACGGTCTTGAAAGTAGATTCCCATTGAATAGGAGACTATTCTGGATGGCTTGGAAGTAGTCCACTCCAGCACTTGCATCTACAAGGATACATGTTAATATGTATAAGACTGTGTGTCGAGTTTAAAACCTCTTATTTCATCCTCTCTCCTGTGATACCCCGCAGGTGTATATGCCGCTTACCTGTATATAATCAGATAACGTGGTCGACTCAGTAGGCAATGGTTAAATGGCTCCAGTTAGTTTTCATGTAGAAGGAATAACTGTTCTATAGTTAGTTATGTGAGCATGCATAGCCCGATGCTCCTTGTATTCCCACCGATCTCTATGGGGCAATAAATATAGAATATATAAGTATAGCGTATTGAATTAAAATCTGTATAGAAAGCAGCCAGAGAGATGCTGCCATAGACAGAACAAGTCTTGTCAATATGTGTTTTGACTTTCATTAAAAATTGATTTTTCTCAAATAGTTATTAAATAGAAAGAGGCTAGGGATTTCCATGCAGTATAGATTTTTAAATATAAAGCCAATCTATGTTTGTCAGTATAATAGTCTCAGGGTGAGTTTATTTACCTTTGGTTTTAAGCGGTTGATTTTGAAATCCAAAGGGATGTGATGGACGTAGTTACGTGTTGTACGCACCAAAGTCAAAACTCCATAAACCGCATGTAAATTGCGTCGTTAATGGCCTCATCTGTGTTTAGGATGCTTCTGGTTTATAGTGCATCTTCTATCTCTATGGCTATCAGTAAAAACCGAAAAAGGCCGAAAAATAGCCCAACATATTCGCTGCCATGTTCAAATAAATAATGGCAATGGTCCTGAACTCATGTGGATTGTAAAGTAGAGTAATCTCAGAGGCATTTGTATTCGATGTTGAAATCTTAAAGTGGCCAAACAAGTTATAATGTTAACTTGGTGCTACTATAGTTTAATACACGATTGCGGAGTGGCAAGGGTAAGTATTCCTGCAGTGATTCTCTATAGCAATGATATTAAAATTACTACCACAACTAAACCTGGTAGCATAGAGATAGATATAGCTTTATTACCCATGGATGTAGTGCCCGCATATATGCCTAAATTAATGTCTGGTGTTGGTTATGTCGTGTACATATGTCGTGCCTGGAAAGGGTATCTAAATCTGGATTACTCTAACTGAAACGCAAATTGAGTCACGAGACATGAGCAGGATTGAAGAGAGAGCTCTAAGGTAAGCCGTTGACAGACGCAAGTGTGGTCTGTAACATGTTTTCAAAATGCCGAGCCATAAATGTCGAGAACCTTTATAACATTATAAATGTATACATATAGTATACATAGGGCCTCATTATGAGTTTGGAGGTAGCCACGGTGCTATTAGCGCCATGGCTGCCTCCAAACTCTGGTCCGGGTTCCTTGAATGAGGAATTACCGGGCCATTCCAACCTTTGAGGACCCGGTAATTCCTCATCCAAAAAACCCATCCCCATTCCCATTCGATCCCCCATAGGGCTGAATGGAAATGGGGATGGAGCTAATAACGGGCCCGTTATTAACGGGCCCGTTATTAGCTCCCTGGTCCCCTTGTGGGATCCGCAAAGGACGTCTGGTCTGACCAGATGTTCTGAGCGGGTCCCGCAGGGGAACCTCACAATAGGGCGGAATGGGTTTACCGGCACCGGCACCATTACCGGCACCATTAAACCCATTCCGCCCACCTCGTAATGAGACCCACAGACTATTTTATAATCGTTTTTAACTGAATTAATGCATTATTGATTGTTTTTAGGCTCATTAATTGTATTTTTTACAGATGTGTTTTATACATTTCGTTATACTTTTCTCATTACTACTAGATTCCCTGAACAGTTTTGTATGATACAACTAACTTACTAATTACCTAAACTTACCCCCACCTGAAAAAAGGTAGGGATCACACTAAATATTTTAGTATTTTGAGGGCCTCCCTGCAAATTTAGAGTTCTGTGGGGGCAGGCAGGCATGACAAGTCCCAGGAATGGTGGCCATGCCAGTGAGGCTGCTGGAGATGGTGGTGCACATTGAGCAGGGTGGTGCAGAGGGTGAAGGTGAGTCATGAACTCTGGGAGTGACTGCACCATGCAAAGGTACAAGCTCTGAGGCAAGTATTGCCCTGTGGTTAGCAGGGAGACCCAAAGGTGGAGGGGGGCCTGAGGGTAGAGGGTGGACGAGGACATGTGTCATAGGGTGGTATGCACCTGGGAATGACAAGGTGGCATTTGTTCAGGGAGCTTTTTGTGATTTATTGTATTTATTTATTTATTGTTATTTACAAGGCACCTATACAACACTTGGTGTGTCAAGGCTTGGCTCTGCAGCCCTCTGAAGGTTTTGCCCAGGGGCTGTGGGAAGGGGTAGATAGCAATGGAAGAGGGGTGTCTGGACTCATTAGTAGACAACCCAAAAAAGAGGGAAACCATGTGTGAATCTTAATTTGTTTAATATAATACATAGTCCAACATTTGACATATCTGTGTATTTGTGACACATAGTATGGAGTGTAAAATCTAAAGACAGTAACTTGTGTGTAAGTTATCTGTATACATTCCTGCAACATCCAACCAAACGTCATCCATCCATACTCACTTTCATACACATGAACTAAGCAAGAAAGGACAGTTACACGTAAGTGTAACCAACACAATATCAACAAAAAACAGAAACAAGAAATTAAACAGTTGAAAAAAAGATATTTTAGGTTAATATGAATCTGTACAAATCAAACCAGCTCATATTTACCTTGTGTTACAATTCCAGCAGGTGTTTATTTACTTGGCTTGAATAAGTGAATACAAAACCTACGTCTCTGATTAGTTGGCAAAATGCTCATACACTGAAAAGAACCCTAATCAGGTAGTATCAAAACTAGTTGACAGAAGCCAACTCGAGTTTCGGCCTTCACATTATGGTGCCTGCATGAGTCATAGGTGGCCTTCTTCAGGGCAAGAGGGGAGCAGGGATGTTGGAGATAAAGATGTCCAAAGTAATCTTTAGGCACAGGAGTAACAAGAGCAGAAAAAGTGCTATGAGGTGAGCATTACTGTTAAATATCCAGGCAGCCTTGTTTCAAGTGGTGCAGTCGTCACCTAAAAGCCTGGATATAAGAGAGCAATGAGCCCATGATCCTCCAGAGCATGTACTTGAAGTCTGTGGCATGTGTGTCAGTCCCTTGATGGGCCAGTTGGGTGGGTAATAACACATCTGTTTGTACTGGCAAGATGCAAATGTGTGGCCAGGAAACCCAGAGGGTACGGGCTGCACCTATCTTAATTGTAGGCAGTTGGTAGTGAATGCTCAGCCAGTCTGCATGTCTGGACAGCACGCTGCTTCTGCAGAACTGGCACTCGCATTCCTAACTATTAGAGCATGTAGGGCATGTAAGTGCCTGCTGGGTGAGTTTGTGGCAGCCATGGCAGGTGATGTGGGGGTGTGAGGCCTCAGGAGGACCCACCTGGAGAGGGAATTTGCCACAGTGATAACATGGCATCCCAGAGCAGGAGGGTACAGCCATAAGGAGAGGGCCAGCAGAAGGATGAGTATTGAGTAGGGGGGTTGTCACATTGACGTATGTAGAGATATGGGCCTTGATAGGGGCAGGGGTGCCGACAATGTGTGTCTGTCCTGGGATCATGAATATGGTTGCCAGTGGACGAACATGTAGAGGTTGAAGTTAATGTTGGCAGAGGGACTGAGGGGCTTTGGGTTATTCAGGGGCATGTGAAGGAATTGTAGGGGCATGTGGGTCAAGTGTTAATGTACATTGGATAATAGGGCACTCAGTGGGGGTAGGAAGAAGAGTGGGTGCATGGGCAGTACTCCATCACAAAACATGGCCGCCGATGACAGGCAACCTGGTCCAACAATGCAGGGGTGTTTCCAGAGCAGAAAAGGGGAAGTAGATCATCATCTGGATGGGAGACTGGGATGGGACCAGCAGGTGTTCGGCAAACCCTGCCATGAGTATCAGGGGAGTGGTTAGTCCAGGCACCAAACAGGTAAGGGAATAGAAGTATGGGTGTGGACAACCCCCACTGGGAAGACATGGATGAGGCAATCACCACTGGCATGGTGGGATGTGGCGTGGAACAGAGTGCTACAGGACTCGGGGGAGCAATGATAGATCATTAGTAAGAGCATGATGTGGACACTGAAGATACACATTGAAGAGGGATACATAGTGGATGAGAGGTTGGTAGGCGTTAGTGGCAGGTGAAGGGGAAGTATTGAAGGGGCTACAGGAGAGGTGTGCATGTGCAGTTTCTGGGCAGATGTTGTTGTTGCCCATTGGATTGGCACACAGGTGGTAGAAGAGAGTGCAGCTGAGCAGGACCTTCAGAATAAGAGGGACTGGCTATCAGGTTTGCACTCACGTGATCAGGGAACGCAGTGGTTCATGCCATGTCATATGGTGGTGGGGGAGTTTTTTGCATCTAGGGATCCATTTTGCAGCATGTTAATCAATTTTTGGAATCATCAGTCCTCGTCCTCTGGCACATTTCTGTGCAATCAGTGGCTATGTCGTTTAGGCTGCCAGCATGGAAGGTGCAGAGGTTCTACAGCATGCTGTGTGTGGTTGTACCTGTGGGGAAGATGGAATTGTGTAAGGGTCAGCAATGGATTTCCCTTTAGTGTTTTTCATGGAAGGTGTTTACCCTGGTATGCACAATTTGCAAGGATATTGTATCAATCTGAGGATAAAGGTTAGAAAATCATTGGGTGCAAGTATTGTAAGGTGTACATGAAGATACAAAGTGTGCTTGCCTTTTCTGCGGGGGTTCCTCTGGGTGTCCATGTGGCTGAAAGAGGTCCACCAGATTTTAGCAACACAGATTTTCGTGGAGCGTCTGGTGCAGTTGGTTTGAGTACATTCCAGGAAGGAGTGATTTGTGAAGTGAAGTCTCCAGTTCATAGGAGTACTGATGGCCACACATTGTCTTTCTGTAGTTACTTCCACTTGTCTGCCATTGGCCTTATTGACCCTGGTGGAAGGCAGGGAGATCAAATTCAATGTGTACAAGTAAGGGTTATTGTACATGATGCACAGCGACTTCCAACTCCACCAAGACTAGGGTGTGTGTCGACTTTGTACTTACTTGGTTAAGATGTGGTTGACAAACGACGTTTTGTTCATGGCAGAGCACCAGGGCTGAAAAGCTAACTGTCACACTGATGGCTTGTCTCTTTTTAAGCGGCAGGTGTTACCAGAGGTGGACATAGACGATTGGCATATGCAGGACGAGTTGTGCCATGTGGCAAAGTAAGGAACAGCAATGAATTGGAAAGTCCATGGCCGGAAGCCTATTTACAATACAGCATTGATGAAATTGTGTTGACGTTTGGCAATGTTTGACAGTCATGATGTAGATAATGCGGATGTAAGGGGAAAAGACGTTGTAATTCCATGCACGCAGACACAGATGGAGTTGGTTGTACATGATGACAATGAAACCTACCTTAGCAGGGAATGTGTATTTTGGGGTATGATGCTGGTGCTATCAGGTGATTGGGGGAGAGATGGGCAGGTAGATGTTGCAAGGCTGGGATGGAGAGAGGAGTCAGAGGTGGCAGAAAGGAGGCCCTTTACAGCTGTTTTACTTGCCAGGCCTCGGAGGTGTATTGGGAGAGTGTGTTTGTCCTAATGGATGGATGGATGTGCTGTATAAAGGCAGTCTTACATGTTATGGATTCATGGGCCTCTGAATATCAGGCCTATTTAAATGGAATGGTTAGGATGGTGTGCTGTGCCAGGATGTGAGACAAACAAACAAGGTGCAGCATTTTTTGGTTGCAGGGTTCGAGGGGTGAGCAAACAATAATGTGGTGCTTTACAACTGGTGTTAAGGGCAGCATAGTCATGTTCAGTAATCTTTGGGCATGTATGGCTGTAGATTTGCAATCAAGCATTGAGTTAATTTTTGGAGCCTCAGGAAGGTGAAGAAATGACTTCCAATTATGCTTTCATGGTGTTGTGCAAGGCATTGGTAACAGTATGGGGAGATGGCCTTGTTTGCAGGACTCTTTCTTAGAGGATAGATGCAGCATTACAAGTGTAGTGACTGTGGAAGGAGAAGCAGGTATTTCATATATTGGGCCTTGGAAGTCAGGCATATATGAGGGGTGAGTGCAATGTTGGGGGTGATAGAATCAATGATAGGGGTGGGGTATGGATGGCAGGGTGCTAGTGAATTATGTATTGTTTCCTTTTGATTTTGGATGTAGTGAATCATGTAGTGACTTTCCTGAGATATGGATGTAGAGTCCTTCAGTTGTGTTCTGCGCGGGAAAGCAAGATAGGGATGGGGAGAGTGTTTCAAAATCTGATAGAGTGCAGATATGTAGATGTGTGCGGGAGGAGTTCCAGTTTTGACAAATTGCAGTGGGAACCTCTCTTTTCTTTTTTTTAAACATCTTTTTATTAAGGTCTCATCAGTTACAACATCACTCAGTCAATGCATTCCATGGTCAATTTACAGCAATAGCATCATCACATGGTAAGCAGTTAATCGTTCACATATCTGTTTCACTGTCCGTAAGGATGTCACATATGTCCTGAAAGGGCCCCAGATGTCCTTCGGTCGGCTCGTGCTGGGTTGGGTAAGCACATATTGTTCCTCACACTCATTGATGTATGTTAGTTCTCGCAAGAAAGTGTTCATGGTAGGGGGCTTCGAGCTTTTCCATACTTGCAATATACATTTCTTAGCAATAGTGCAGGATACATTAAACAGTCTTCTGACTTTCTCCGAGCATTTACCGATGTCCCCAAAAAGATATTTTTGGGGAGACAAATGCGGAGGAATCTGTGTGACATCAGCAACATGGTGGCCACCTGTTCACAAAACCGTGCCACTTCCGGGCATTTCCAATACATGTGATAGGATCCCGCTTGCAGAATCCCACATTTGGGACAATTGCCTGAATTGTCTGGTGTGAATTTAGCAACCTTAGCAGGCGTGTAGTGTAACCTATTGAGAATCTTGAATTGTATCTGGCGTAGTCCCGCATTGAGGGATACCTTTTTCGTGAGTGCGCAATATCTGCCCCATTTGTCGTCAGGTATTTGCATTTCCATATCTGTTTCCCATTTCTCTTTCACCCGGTTGGCCTAGTCCCGCATTGAGGGATACCTTTTTCGTGAGTGCGCAATATCTGCCCCATTTGTCGTCAGGTATTTGCATTTCCATATCTGTTTCCCATTTCTCTTTCACCCGGTTGGCCGTGGGGGTGTGGATCTGTATTACCTTATACAATTTGGAGATACCCAGCCCGTCCTGTGTTGTAACCAGTTGTGTGCAAGGGTGAGAGGTGGGTGCGTCAGGGAATGACGGCCAGCATGCTTGATATGCAGATCTTATTCTATACTACTGTAATATGCGGAGTGGGCCTCCTCCCATGTCTCTTGTGAATACATCAAGGGTTGCGAACTTCCCCTCTATATACATATCTTCCACTTTCATCTCTCTGTCAAGGTCCCAGGCCTCCTGTATACTAGTATCAAATGTAGGGGGGATGTTTGGATAATTCCAAAGGGGAGTCTTGGGGTTATACAGCATTTTTATATTCAGTCTTTTAAATATTGCCCCCCAGGCCCTAACGGTGCAGCTCACAGGGTCAAATTCACATGCATCTCTGTGTCTTGTATCATAAATAACTGATTTGATATCTGTGGGTGCAGTGGTGTACTCCTCTATCCGAGTGTGTGGTGAATTATCTACCTCATCATACCAGTACTTTGCGAACTGAGCCTGCGCCACTCTGCAGTAGAGCTCAAAATCTGGCACCGCTATCCCCCTTGTTTCATATGGTTCTGTCATCTTTTCCCAGCTGATCCTGGCCACCCCCCCATTCCAGAGAAACGCCACCGCCATGGGCCTAAGCCTGGAGAAGAATTCCTTTCCTTTCCCGGCCATATGGGGATATTTACAAACAGGTATAGCAGTTTCGGGAGCACTATCATTTTAAGGATTGCGATTCTGCAGTGCAATGAAATTGGAAGGTGTCTCCAGACCTGTAGTTTGGTATTGATTGTTTGCAGTGCCAGATCGTGATTATCCGTATAAAGGGTTTGCTTATTACCTGAAACCAACACCCCCAAGTATCTCATGTTTCTGACTTGGAGTTGTTTATCGTGTAGCCGGAATACTGTGCAAATTTGTTAATGTCTGCCATGATGGGGTCAATGTTTTTTTCCGGTTCGCGGACATAAAGCAGTGTGTCGTCAGTGTACAATGATATTATTTGGGTGGCTCCTTTCAGTGTTATACCCCTGTTGTTATGTCTCAACCGAACTGCAGCTGCCATGGGTTCTATTGTTAAAGCGAAAAGAATGGGGGAGAAGGGACACCCCTGTCTGGTTCCTCTGCCCAGCTCAAACAGCTCGGACATGGTTCTATTTGTACATACTTTCACCCCAGGGGCGGTATATAGCAGTTTGATATACTTGATAAAGTGGAGGCCCACTCCAAACGCCTCAAGCACCAAGAAAAGGTATTCCCAGGAGACTGAGTCAAACGCTTATTCGGCATCAAGAGACACCGCCACAGCTTGTTTGTTTGGGTTAATTTGTGCCATTATGCCGAATAAACCTACGCAGGTTTAAGGCAGTGGACCTTCGGAGAATAAACCCACTTTGGTCTGAATGTACCAGCGTGGGTGTAAAGGGTAGCATGCGGTTCGCTAGCACCTTCGCAAATATCTTACCATCCACATTTCACAGGGATAAGGGTCTATACGATGCCATATCTTGTGGCGGGTGTCTCGGTTTAAGCAATACCGTAATTATAGCCTCTCGCATTGTGGGGGGCAGTATTAGCTTACCCAGTGCCTCCTCCCATCGTTCCAACATCACCAGGACCAGCTCCTCCCGAAACTCTTTATAAAATTCAGCGCTCAGTCCATCTGAGCCCGGCGCTTTGCCAGATGTGAGCTCCTTGATTGCCTCGGTAAGCTCTTTTGCTGTAATGGGCTGCTCTAGTATCAATTTGCTCTCCGCTGGGAGCTTGGGGAGGTCTAGCGCTGCGAGGTAGTGTCTAATCTCAGAAGGGGATTTCCTATCTCTGTTCGTATAGAGATTTTTGTAATATTTAACGAATTCGTCATTAATTCCTTGTTCGTTCATGATTATTTCATTCTGCGCCGTTTGGATCGCGGCAATCGGGATTGCTTGTTTCTCTTGTTTAACCAAGTTGGCCAACATTTTCCCTGCTTTATTACCCTCACCATATCTGCGCGCCCGGGTCGGGGCTGCCATGTATTGTATTTCCCGCTTTGCTAACTTGTCGAAATCTCTAAGGAGTTTATGTATTTTGGCCAGTGTGTCTCCGCTAAGGGTGTGGCTATAAGTTTCTTCCAGTTCGTTCAATTCCCTCTCCACCCCCTCCAGTTCCGTGCGTATGCCCCTCAATAGACCAGTGGTTTTGGACATCAAGGCCCCTCTCGCCCAGACTTTAAATGCTTCCCATACTGTTGATATCTGGGCTACCTACCCAACATTGTCTGTAAAGAAGTTAGCGATTTACTCATGCAGGGTTTCGACAACATTTGGGTCACTAAGTCTACCTCTGGGCATCCTCCATCTTCGTGCCGGTCTAGGGGCCTCTTTCAGTATAATCTCCAGTATGACCGGGGAGTGGTCCGATAGCATATGGGCCAGGATATCACAATTTTGCAGCGCTGGTGCCATGTCTGAGGACACAAACCAATAATCTATACGTGACTGACTGTCATGCACAGAGGAGTAGAATGTATATCGTTTGCTGGTTGGATGGAGTACCCTCCAGGCATCAATCAGGGACAATTGCAAGAGGATCTGTTTCAAGGTCAATGCTACTCTGGGAGGTGGCCTGTTCCCTTTGGAAGATCTATCCAGGGCCTGGTCTATCGCAACATTGAAGTCTCCCCCCCATATAACAGTGGTTGCATCATGATTAGCAAGGATCTCAAGCATTTGCAGGTAAAAATCAGGATCGTCTAAGTTGAGGCCATAGGTATTCACCAAGGTATTTTGTTTCCCCGCGATTTCCCCCCAGACCAGTGCATATCTTCCCATTGGGTCCGCTAAGTGGCACTTTGCAAGAAAGCCCAGTGAGTGGTGTATGAGGGTGCACATGCCTCAGGACTGTGAGGAGTAATTGGTATAGTATTGCAGTTTACCCCATTTAGCTAGTAAATTCTCATTAACCAATTTCTGTGCGTGCGTTTCTTGCACCATCGGTATGTGTGTGTCAGGATACCCCAGGTGGCTGGAGGGAGCGTGCAGCACCAAAGTAATGTGAGTGGTGGCAATCACGTGAAAAGAGTGACACAGAGGTTAAAACCCCTTTATTTTAGGACCTTGCTTTGTGTCCTTTGCAGGCAAAGGGCTAGGTGTGGGCAAACCAGCCCCCTAGCCCTTCAAAACAAGGAAAGGAGGAACCAGACTACATTTCCCAGCAGCCTCGCGTGCAGGAGAGTCACCGGGAAGCTTCTGGACCCCGCCCTCCAGAACGCGCATGCGCGCCAGGAACACGTGGAGCGCCGCTTGCGCTACGGGATCTTGAAGAGGCAAGACGTGTTTCCAGCGGGCTCCTGCAGGCTGCTATCAGCGGGGCCACACCCCGCCTGCGAACTCTGCAGGCCCCGCTGAGTCCTACAGATAAGTGCACTTTAATCCTTGTTGCTTTCCTAGTTCGAACACTCATTCAGAGTGAATTACGCTTCACAGTCAGTGGCGTTTCGGAGCCCGGCATTGTGATTATTTGAAGCCGCGCAGCTCCACGCCAAGTGGCGAAGCGCGGAGTCAGGTTTTCCGACACTTTAACCCTTGCAAACCTTACGGCCGGAATTCCGGCACAGTTAATTCAAGAACGGAGCACCGGCACTGTTCATTCGCTACTTTGCGAGCCGGAGCTCAGACAGAAGTTATTCATGCTTGGTCTAGACTTTAATGTAGCTAACGTTTATGCCGGGTTCCGGCGGCATGTCAATGTGTGATCTGTTTCTTAAGCGTATGTACGCTCACTCCTGTTTTTTGGTTCTTGTAGCGGAGTTCTGTTGTTCGCACAGCAAGAGAGAACACTGGTGCATTAACCCAGAGTCTCCTGCTGACAACTGAAGCTAAGTGCTTTCCCTTGTTACCTTATTGCAATGTGATTTCAATGTGTGGTGATCTTATGTTTTGCAGATCAGTGGGTATGCTGTAATATTCATACTGCTAGATAGCGTAATTGTTAATTTGTGCAATCTAGAGAAAGCAACATCTAGTTTCTAAAGTAGAATATGTGCTCAAGTGAAGGAGTGCTGGGCGAGTGTCAATTGCTTAACAAAACCCCAGGAGGGGCAACACATCTAAACCATTTGGCTTTCCCTTATCCCTCCTCTTTCCCTTTCCTACCTTGTTATCCGGTTTTCCTAACCACCCCAACCTAACCAACCAGCGGACCCTAACCCTCTTTCCCCGGAGGGTCGCGGAAGCCTGTGTTGTTAACACCCCAGGCCCCAAGACCCAACGGGGAGGTAGGTGTACGTGCTACCTCCGCGCAAGGCCAAGATCGTGACAGTGTGGCCCATGCCTGGTGACATAGTTGCCTACCTTCCTGGCTTTCATTGGATTGTTTAGGCCTCGGACATTCCATGACATTAGTCTTATTTTTAACCCATCACCCATTTTCCATGCGAACATATCGTAGCTTACTGTATCGACCATGATTATGCTATTTATTAACATCTGAGTGGCGTCGGCGCCTGCGAGACCATGTTTCAGTTAACATACAACTTTCAAACATACTTGCTATTCCCCCAGACTTAAACTCGTCTAGGTGGTTGCAATTGTACAAAACAACCCCACCCTCCCCACCCCTCCCTTCACCCACATCATCTGCCCCAACTTGACGATGAACCCTGAGAACTGTTAGGAACATTCCTGAGGGTACTACGTTGCATCACAAGGCTACCCGACCGGCTCACGGCCCGCTTCTCAGTACTTGGAGCCCTCATGGGGGCCAAGCAGTTCCAAAACCAGAATTATACTTGCATGTGTTGGGCTACGTAGCTGGGTTTCAGTCTGCATCTGCAGGAGGGTGTCTCCCGTTCTGGCCCGATCCACGGCCTTTAGGAGGCAGCGGAATGGTGGCCTCCACATAGGCCTGGGCTGCAGCCGGCGTCTCGAAGAAGTGTGCCCTCCCTCCATATTGGATCCATGACTTGGCTGGGAATATTAATGCATATGGGACTTGTCTTGCTCTTAGAAGTTTTTTAACTGGCTCATATGACCTACGACTCGCCTGGACTCCAGTGGCAAAATCAGGGTAAATGTGTATACGTTTTTCTTCGTAGTGTAGTGTCCCATGCTCCCATGCCAGTCGAAGGATCGTGTCTCTGTCCCTATAATTGAGCATTCTTGCAATTATCGTGCGGGGTCGGCGCTCCAGGTTTCGGCACCGGGCCAGTGTGTGGTGTGCACGTTCAACTAAGAAGTGATCGGAGAGGGAGTTTGCTCCAAAAAGGGTTTGGAGGAGTGCCTCAACTCATGTTTCCATTTTGTCTTTGTCGAATGACGCCGGAACCCCAACTATGCCTACGTTGTTCCTTCTTGAGCGTGATTCCAAATCCTCGCATTTGTTCTGCAGCCTATTCAAGTTCTCCCTGAGCTGAGCATTATCTTGGTCATGTCGTGCAAATATGTCTTCCGTTGTTCCAAGTCTATTCTCTGCCTCTGTTAATCTCAGGTCTTGTTTATCAACTCTGGTTTTCAGAGTCCCTATGGTCGTTACGATGTTGTCCAGTTTCACATTCAGGGACAAAAAGCCACTTCGGACTATATTGGTCAAGTATTCAACCATGTCTCCATTCTCCACACTCGTCACAGGATTAGTTGTCGGCGGCGGTTCCATCTCGCTGCCCCCCCCACCTGGCCGCTAGTATATGAGTCCATTGGCCCTTTCTTCTTAGCTCCTACTCCATCGGCCATCTTGTCTTGCTTCCTCGTGTTCCCCATGCCCCTGTAGTCAACAGTTCATTGACCTGTGGTTTCGGGTGTTCAGGCAGCCCCGGTACCTCGAGGTCCACACGTGTAGCTTCAAACACAGCCAAATCGCAGCCAAGGCTCAATGACCCATACACCGGGGCCGCTGGAGGTGTTAGTCAGGGATATATCTGCCTCACCTTGTCCCCTCAATGTGTCCGCATCACAGGCCAGCTCTCTGCGTAGAGTTCGTAGGGACCTCTGCACCCCTGCTACCTTGTCGCACTCCCGCAGGGGGCTAGGCCGTTTAGCCGTCACCTGGCTCGCCGTACAGCTCCAACAGTCAAGCGGGGGCATTAGGGGGCTCTGTGGGGTGTCCGTGCGAGGGGCCGGCCTTGCCTGAGTTGTGTGTCGGGAGGGCAGGGTCTGCCTCGCCTGTAGCCGCAGGTTTCCAGCAGCGCAGTGTTGGAGCCGCCGCTCATCGGGTAATCACAATGTTAGACCGTTTCTCCGTGGCTGGGTCTGGTGTAGGTAGGGGAGGGAGAGGGGAGCTGGCTGCTCAAGTTGGGTTGCTCCGCCGCAGCTCCGGTCATTTTTCGCGGGCTTCGCTCTCTATGGCCCTTTGGCTAGAGTGTCAGCGGCTCCCAGTAGTATTCTTTTGGTTCCCGGGGTCGGCGCGCGCCACAGCTCCGCCCCGCTGAAACCGCTGAGCCGTGTATCTCCGCAACCAAGGCCCCGCTCGTTCCAGGATTTTCAGTGCAGATGCTGCTACCCTTGACACACGTTCCGGTGTGCTCAGCTCCCCGTTGTGGGCTCCGAAACAGGATCAATTTAGTCAACAGATGATTCTCGGGCCGGAGCCTTCTGATCAGGCAGCCATTTCCGGACGTGCACAACAGCGCCCCGGAACCTCTCTTTTCAATGTTTAGCTGTAAGGAATAGGGGCATGATATGCTGCCATCAATACCTATGCACTCAAGCGTGAATGTTTTGATTGGACAGCCAGGGGCAGCACTGATGTAGTGGTTAGATAGGGTCATGTCGATATTACATGATTATTGGGATCGTCGTGATTTTTCTGTCACGGAAAAGTCAGCGATGGAAAAGTTTGCATGAGAAATGTGCGAACCACTAAAGGTTTGCTCATTTCCCATGTGAACACGCATCTACAAATTCACACCCCCACCCACAACACACCGTGGGATGTATTGACCCACTTTTGCTCTGCTATGCTGCATCACTCTGTTATGATGGTGCCAGAAACAGCAAAATGGCCGCAAAACCGTTGTGCGCGCCAAAACCCCTGAAAATTACACTTTTCAACGCACAAAAAAGATGGCTGCCCAATCTGCCACGCATGCTGTCAGTGGTGGAACAGAGCTCTCACTACTGAAATGTGTCACTGGGCTCCACAACAATTGAAAGTGGAGTGCAGAAGGAAAAAGCAGTGCTTTGCTAAATGAAACTCCAATATTGCTTTAAATCACCTTTTCTTTACTGCTGAAACTTGAGAATGCCAGTACAGAACACCTTCCAAATATTCAAAATTCTCACTGGGTGCTACAATGCACTTAGTTTAAGGAATCATTGTGAATTTACAAGGTCCTGAAAGGCTAAGTGCATAAAGAGATCTCCACAGCAAAAGTGGCCTGCCTGTGGATCTGTAAATAAGTCTCTGTGCAGCAGAGGACTACCTGTGATGACAGCTGTCAGGGGTCTTCCTGATTAAACTTTATCATGTTATAAACTAAAAGTCAAGTGTTTGCAATATAAGAGGCCGGTTACTGATTGTAACCCATATTGTAGTTGTTTTTGATCCCATAGGTTAAAATCTTGAATGAGAATTCTATCTGTTATTTGATACAACAAGTTTGTTTTGTGCTAAGGAAAAGCCAAAAGAATTTAACAATTAAATTAAGCCTGGCTGAGCTGCAAGAACTGGAAAGGCAGGTTTTTTTTGTCCCCAGATGGATGGCCTTCCTCTCAGCTGAAACTCATGGGGAGGTGATAATTTCTGGTTAGCCCAGGACTAAACAATGGATATCCTCCAACTCAGGAAACTGGAGGTGTGAAGGCAATCGTAAATGGCTCTTGGCAGGAACATGCCCCAATGAGGGGGTGTTCCTGGACTCCAGGGAGAGACCAACGGTTGGAGCCAAGCGACCATCTGTTGCTGAACCTGAACAAAGAACACATTTTAAAACATTTATAACTTGCTCCAAAATGGTAAAACATATAAAAATGACAGAGCTGTTAATTCAATTTCTGGCTGCACGTGTGAAGAGGCGGCAGAATTATGTGACATGTTCTGGACAGGAATGGCAAGATATGTGATTTTACGCTAAATTTATGATGGTTAGAATTGTGAAAATGTACACGGATGTCCCCATGTTAAACACGCATATTTGTGTATATTTGCAGAAAAATCGGAAAGTGTGTTCATTGCAAAAAGGGCAAAATTCTGTCGAAAGGGGAAACAAGATCTGTCTACTGCAGGGTTTTCATGACTAGCTTCTATGTTAAATATGGCATCTTTACGTGTGATTTGTATAAAGGTGACCAATGTAGAAAAGTACATTTAATATAAAATCAGACTTGGAGACCAATGGCCAAAGGGAGGTCTCTGAGGATTGTAAAGCAAATCATAAAACCTGACATCACCCAGCCTGGAGCCAATCACTCAAATTGCAAGGGGGAGATGAAATATTGACCCTATCCCAGCTCAAAGGGGCAAGCTTAGCTAAGCCGGCCCACACACCGCGTTTATTATGTCCTTTTATAGCATAAATAGAGACAGCTGACCAGACATAGGGACAGATAGATCCACTCACTCTCCTGATGCTGGCGGAGCGCCCTGCTGCTGAAATCTAGATCTTCCTTGTTCCAGACTCCAGAAACTTGGCAAAGCAAAGGCCAATTGCATAGCTCAACCATTCTCAGCTAGGCTTCAAATTTTAGAATAGAACCCCAAAAGCCTAGGGAAAGCATCATAATACAGCCGGCCTGTGCTGTTACTGCTTGCCTGCTGAACTAAAAAAATCCTCAGAACCAAGAAAGGCAGATCCCGTGCTGTGCTGTGCCATGCTGTGACCAGAGTGCCTTGCTGACCCCATCCAGTCCGATGTGCCCAGCTGTCAGTCCCTGATATATCCAATCCTGACGTGCAAGAATCCGGACGGTCCAGAATCCTGACGGTCCAAAATCCTAAATCCATTTTGTTTTGTGAGTATTAGCAGGAAGCTAGAAACTGTTCATTTCTGTGCATTATCGTGTCCCCTCCTAACCTCAGAACTATTCTTACTTCCATAATCAGTAACATTGTCTAAATCTGTAGTGAAGTCTTTTCTGTCTATCTGTAAAAGCATCCTATTCCTAGTCGTTTCTCTACTTTGATCTATTAAATTTCATTTGAGGGACCAGCCTAGCGTTCCAAGGTGGACAGCGAGGAACCAGGACTGAGTCGCGAATCACTCCTGACTCTTACCTGTGCCATCCTGGTGGTTTAGCTTGGATGTTCTAGTCCATAGCCAATATTTTCTGTTTTTAAAAATGAAAGCCTCTTTCCATTCTTGTACCTATCTCGAAAAAAACAACCTTCACTAAATTCACTATAACTCCCTCGGTTTTTGTGATAAAAACTAAATTTCAACTCCTACTTGTAGCTAACATCCAAATCTATCTAAAGCATCTCAAAACAGTGCAGTTCTCTCGTTATCACGAATATCGCGCACGAAAAAGTTTGCGGTGAAATTTAATTTTGAGAAATTTTTACACGTGTAAAATAGATTCAAACTGCTTCCGACTTGGATTTTAAGATTGAAAATGTTTTCTGCTGACTAAATTATTGCTTATGTTTGTATGCAACTGTTCAATGTGGCTCCCATAGGAATTTCCAACAATTTAAGCATTTTTCCACACATTTAGATTTCTTGCTCAGCCACTTGAAAAGTCATGCTGACAGTTGAAAAGCCCACTTCGTTTTTCTATTTCTGTGTAAGGGGGAAAGGGGACGTCAGACACTGTTGGACCTGTACTATTCCTGAATACCTGCTCTCCCCTTCCATCTCTTTGAGTTGTCTATTGGGGGTTGAGACGTGTTGCAGGGGGAATTTCTAACCATTGTGTTATCTGATCTGAAACCAACACAAAAGTATTAGTTTCTGTGCTGCATTTGTTTGCTCATAACTTAGTCCCAGTGTATTAAAGACATTGTTCTGTGTTCTGTCAACCCCTTGGTGATTGAAGTTTACCTATTAATATATATATATTGTGTTTTTTTTATCTTAACTAAGTAAATAAATAATACCTTTTACAAGCCAGCCTAATTTCTGGTCCAGCGTGACCCAGGGTATTCGTAAATAAGGGGTGTGATACGAGTGGTACATCTTTCAAATAATTGAATCTATATCTTAAATAGGTTTTTCGATTGCGCTGTACTCTAGGCCGGGAGCAGAATGCATCGCCTGATTGAAATCCTTAACAAATCCCATGACACACCCCCACCCACACCCTTAACACACCCTCACCCACACCCCCAACATACTCCTACCCTACTTACCTTTCCTTCAGACTGTCTCCCTGCGGCGCCAGTTCACTTTCACTTCTGTGATCGGGAACCAGCACCGCAGGGTCTTTTTCTTTTTTTTTTGTTTTCTTTTCGGAAGCTGCAGGGGTTTCTCCCACAACACCCAGCTCACTATACTGTATAGCATTGTGAGCGGGGTATTGCGTGGGACACCCCCGCAACCCCTGTTTTTGTTTTATTATTATTATATTTTTTGTTCTTCATTTGGCGGGGGCTGGGGGGTTGTCCCCCGCAATCCCTGCTCACTGTAGTGAGCAGGGTTTTGCGGGGGACACCCCTCAGCCCCAAGTCCGACCCCACCGACACACCTAAACACACACCACGAAAAGTCAGACTTTTTGGTAGTCCAAACATTTTGTGGTGTTTGTTTTAGGTCTTTTGGTGGGGTCGGGCATTTTTTATATGGTAAAATCGTACAATTCCGATTATTGGCCATTGGCCAGGGTACTGTTCACTCAACTCTCATGAAGACAGTAAGGGAGGGGGGTCTTGGAAGAGGGAGCAGTGACAAGCAGTAGACAGACATGGTACAAGGTGATTATGCAGTTCAGCAAGATATGTGTTGTGCATTTGGTTCACAGCCCCAATATTATGTGTGCCGTGGTACATTGTTTTATGCAAGTCAGTGTTTGTTTTTCTATTTGTGATTGAAGTTATATGTTTTGGGCCTGCAGATGCTTGTTCATACGGTGGTAATGGCGTAGGGGTGGTGAGGTAGTTCTTGCTCCTCTGTGCATAGTATTTTTTTAGGGCGTGGGGCACCGCCATTTGTCAGAAGAGTTGGGTGATGGTTGGTGTTTGCTAAGTCATGCAAGAATATGTCATGTCATGCAAGAATATGGTTCTTGCTGTTCAGACAGACAGGCAAGATAAGGAGTACTTCATAGTGGCGGAGGCATTTATGCAGATAATGCTCCTGATCTGTGAGACGATCAGCCAGTTATGATTTACATATTGAGGTCTGATGAGGAGGTAATGGGAGATGGAAGTGAGTAAATGTGGGAGGGTGTGGCAGGGTGGTTGCTTAATGATGTTCAATTGGTAGACAGTGGGTCTCATTACGACCCTGGAGAATAGCCATGCCTGTAATACAGGCACAGCTGCTGCCGGAGTCGTTTTTTTCCCAGCGCCCTGGAATGGACAATTACTGGGGTATTACAAACCCGCTGGACTCTGTAATTGCCCATTCCAGGGTGCCCAGAAAAATTCTTCCCCAGTCCCAAAGGGCTCAATGGGAATGCAGAAGCCTCAAGCACCGGCACCATTTGTGAATGGTCTTGGTGCATGTGGCATGCTGTGCTCGCGGATGCTGCCTGCCTACTAGGTCAGACCTGGCGGGCAGAAAGGCACCCACGAGCACAAATCGTAGTTTGCCGTACTGGGAACTACAGTACTGGCAAGCTTATCAGTGCCATAGTTACCAGACCGGCAAGTGACAGTAAAAGTGCAATATCAAATCCAGATGAGTCTGCCCGAGATTTCTGCATTTTATGTCAATGATGTAGATGGGAGAGATTAGTGTTTTTTTGGGCATGGCGCACACACTGTGTGTCAACCCAAGACAGCCATTCTCATGGTGTCATTTATGACCAAACTGACGTTGCCATGTTTTATCACTGAAGGCCAACAAGGATGTGTGGCTTTGGAGTGTGCTTTCACACAGGATGCACTAACATCATTACTTATGTCCTTTTGCCTTACCTTTTGGCCTGCTAAGGGATTGGGTACTGCTTGTGGCTGCAGGCACAAGCCCTCGTACACCTCTATTGGTATGCCACGACGTGTGGCAATATTATGCAATATGCAACATGTCGATATAATTTTACATGCAACAGGTGGTGCATACAACAATACTGCACCTGAGTGGTTGAGGGAGCGTAATACTGATTTCAGCATTCCAAATGTGTGCTCCACTATGCCCCCAGTGGTCATATGAACTGTATTATAGCAAGCCGCAGCTGGAGTAGTGGCCATCATGAATGGTGATAGCAGGTAGGCTGTGCCCCCTGCACATTTTATTTTAGGTATGTAATTTGATAGTGCTATGTATATAATGTGACTGGATGAGTGTGTTTTTGTATGTGTTTGATGGTTGATACTCACCAATGAGCCACTTTTTGACATAGGTTCCAGTGGCGAGTGCCTGGCGGATGGGAGAATGGCAAAATATGTAGCTGTTGTGTGTACATCCTGGGTCTGGGTAATTGGCATTCACGTGTATGATATGTCTCTTGTTATCACAGATGACCTGCACATTGATTGAATGACAATTGTTTCTATTCCGATATATACATTCTCTGTCTCGTGGGGGTTTAAGTGCAACATGGGTGCAGCTTGTGGAAAGTGGAAAACTGCATACAATTCCTGAGCCACTCTTTGCCTTGCCTGCAGGGTGTGCAGCATGTCTACGTGGTTGTGCGTGCAGCACAAGTCCAGGTGGAGGGATCGTGATGGTGTGGGCTGTGAAATACCTCCAACCATGCCTGTGGTTCGCTGGAATGTGCCATTGGCCAAGAAGTGAAAGGCAGATAGCACTTTCACCAGGGGTAGTACTGGCTGTGAGCACATGGTGGGTGACACCAGTTTCTTCTCCCACTCCCTGACCAAATCAAGGATGACATGTGAAGGGAAACGGTATATATGCCATGCACGTCCTCATCTGGCATCCTGAATATAGTTGTACGTTTATGGAAGATTCTGGGCTTCCTCCTCCTTCCGTGTAGTAGTATGAGTGTGAGCAATGCAGGAAGGGACATGATTGCGAGAAATCGCTGGGATTGCATTGCTCTTTTTATACATAGGATTGCATATTGCAGTTCTACTTTGCACCTGGTCGTGCTTAGGATTGCATAGCACAGTTCTACTTTGCCCCTGATCATGGGTGTCGGTAAAATGTGGGTCCTTTGCAGTTAGCACAGAAGCACAATTAAATCTGTGAGCACAAGTATGTTTGCACTTGATGGGGCACTTGCATGGTGCCTCCCTCACCACGCCCATGTAATCCCTCAATGTTCTATTTTAATGAGGATGTTTGTATACTCCGCCCCCCTTCTTCCTCTTTGCACTGGGCTTCCCTCTCATCTAACACAACCTGCATGAGTATAGTGTGTGAAGGAACTGCGCAAAGTCTGATCTATAAATTGGGTAAATTATTTTTGTGCGGTGCAGAGTGCACTTTTTCGGCGTGAGGTGTATTTGCGCCGCACAAAATGTAAATTAGGCCCACATACCTCTTGTAATGTGTTAAAGGAATTCTGACAAAGGTAAATCAAAATGTTCAAATGGTTTGGCTAAGCAATTAATTTAGGAAAGCAGCTGATTGTCTGTTAATTTGTTAGATTGCATTATCTGTTAATAATCTATATTAAATTCCCTTGTTATTAAACCACGTTTCAAAATTTGTATGAAATAGTTTAGATTCTGCTGTTAGTTATACATATACCATAAATGGGTGTATTTGCTAGTCACATACACTAATGTATGTGCGACTCCGTAATAGCCTGTTTGCTAACTTCCATGTATTTGATAGAATAATAACGGTAATGCAAGCCATTAGCAAATATAGAAGCTGCCTTTGAAGCTTAAATTACAAATTGTATCAATTTCACAAATGATTAGCCAGATATATCATTTTTGGCTGAAATTAACTGGCAGACATTCAACTGGCACAAATGAACAGGCTAAATTTCATTACACCACAATATTATGGATACCATCACATTTAATTAAAACGGTTTTCTAAACATTTTATTGAACTAAAATGTAATGTCTGGAAAATCCACTTAAAATGCACATAATGCTGTTAATGAGTAAACCATTATATAGTCAATGGGACTGATTTGCAAAGAATGTTTTCACTGGGATTACACCACTGTAAACCGCTTTTGTAAATCAGGCGCTGTATCTCACGGGAGGACCCCTGTACCCTAACCCAGTTATTTTCTTTACATTGTTATTAATTATGGGCTATCAAACTAATCATACCTAGTATTTCTCCCACCAGACACATTCCTCTTCTCTTTCCTTAAAAAACATTTGTCCCATCATTTGCCACCACCACACCAACAGTGTCCAAGGTTCCAACCCTGTGTCAGGTTCCAACCCCGTTTGTAAAACTATAAAGTGCACTTGTGTTTTATGACATCATGGTTTCTGAACCCTTGAGTGAAGGCTAGCATGCCTGTTAACTGTGGATGAAAATATGACTGAAGGGTAAGAAGTCAAAGTGAAGAAAACAGCAAGATTTTGAGGGTACACATTATATGTAAACTAAATTATTGCCCTAATAATTGCATACTAAAAAACTTTGAACAATAATTTTTGATCAGGTAAGGGAATAATGCACTAGTTATCATCTAGGGGTAAACGCAACGTCAGTTCCTTGATTAGTATAACGTTTGTTGCTACAAATGAGACAGTGAATCTTGAAAACAGATCTTTTTGGTTTGTCTTTACTAATTCAACATGCGATAATAGTAACCAACAAAAAAAACAAAAGTAATGTAATTATCTATACAAGTGAAAACTCCTGCTAATGGTGGATGTGGCCTTCATTCTCCCTCTGTGAACATCATTCAGGTGTGGTTTCTGTATAATTTAGATTATCATCTGCAGTGTAAATGTCAGATTTGGAAAATGAAAAGAAATGCTGCAGCATTACCGAGAAACGCCATTTGGCAATCACGTTTTATTTTCCATAAAGCTGTTTCGTTTTTATTTATTTAATGCAGTTTGGCTTACATTAACCTTTTGCGCAAAGTCAGTAAAACATGTATTTCCTATTTCATACAGTCCGAATTAAACACAATATTAAAAAAATTCAGAGCGGCAATGCAAAGCGACAATTTTGTAGAATCAAAATACAATGACAAAAATAGTGGGTTGTCACATGCATTTCATAATTTATATGTCTAAAAAATATTTAATATCTCAATGTCGCTAAAATAATACAGTAAGTTATTAGGTGTTTTACATTTTCCACATTTGCATTGCAAAATCTGCACAACAGCAGGTGGCCCCCCATCCCGCGAAACCTCCCCAACTACGTATTTGGTTAAAAAAACAGATGCAATATCAGCCTTAAAAAGCTATCTGTGACAACCCGAGAGCGATGTTTAAAAGGGTACTCTGGCAACACATGAGAAGTTCTAATATCCGATACCCGGAAGCTAAAAATGTCCAGACGATTGTCAGACCAATCCTATTCAAATAACTGTTGTTTCACTTTCACTCCACAATATGGAGTCCATATTGAATGCTGGGACGCTGCTTCTGCCACATGCATTTTTTCCATATACCTATTATGAGCCAGCCACACTACTGAAGATGAATGCAACGTGTCCTACAGGTGAAGCATATCTAGTTTATTGTCGCAATGTTGAAGAACATACGAGAGACTAATGGCGATCAAAAAGCCAATATTTGAAGTAGATTTGGTTACAAAGAATCACATTGTCTGGGCGGGGAAAGCATGTTTACATGACATTGCCTGCATTCGTTTGCCCAAAAAATAACCAGCTTCATTTCAGTTAGCCTTATTTACACGTGAGGCAAAAGGTGCATGAAACACGTGTGACGGTTTAGATCGTTCTTGTTGGCATGGCAAGGTTGGTTTGAAAGAATGATCTTGGTTCTCTCGCACACATTGAGACCTGACAGCTGTTCACTCGAAAGAGTGAGCCAATGCAAGTGTATACTCTAATGAATGCAATCTAGACTGTATGAGATCACAGCTATAGAGAACAGGCCAAAAGCTTCGCTTCATATTGTATTATCTATTTAACTTTAACCTGATGTTTTACCACAAATAGAAGAGAAATGAGAATAAGGCAAATTTAAAAGAGGCCTGGGAATACTATTATTGTTTATTGTTCAAGATACAAGCGTTCGCTGCTAACTAGTATTAACTAGGATATTGATTGCATGTGGTCTAAACTTGCAAAACCCTTCTTCACATTTACTGTATTATTGTCATCGGATTTTATATTATTTTATTGTTGAAAATGAAGTGTGTTCCCCGTTTCGTCTTACATTAATATTTCAAGTGCTTAACATACCGAAATATGACAGCAGTGCATACTTGGAATGCACATGAAGCTTAGTGCTATGATTGGCATGCAACCGCAACATTGTTCCATCTGTGCACATGTTCTCTTAATGCATGCTTTGCTTTTTTAGTGACAATTGAAAAAGAAAATATTTGTTCCCTTCAAATGTTTGAAAGCTTCAGTTGCAAAACACGAGCTTTATTTAACATATAGTTTTATTTGTGAAAATAGACTGCCCTCCACTTAGGCTAAAAGAGGAAGCGGGGGTCACTTTCTGTGACCAAATATGTTTCTTCAAGAGTCTTTTGTACACAGCACTGTACTACGCAAATCCAAGCAGCTACCAGACGTATCTCAGTGTGGGGTGTTCACCAATTTGTCGCTATGCCGTAAACAGATGAGGTCAAGGCTTCCAGAGCACCATTCGTTCCCTTACTTTAAGCGATACGGAACACAGTTCAAGGACTGACTGAGCAAGCTGCCTTTGTGGGATTTTTTGTTTTTTCTGCTTTTCCCCTGCTCAGGGGAATTGAACCCGAGCCCCTGCCAGTAATGATTCACTGTTACATGCCACTACACTATCTCACAGGTGCTGGGCTCAATCTTTTTATTTCAAAAGAGTGCTATTCCCAAGACGCTATGAAGCTCAGATCAGCAAAGATATGCCTTTGAATTGCTATAGGTCAGGGGTCTTTGTCGGTAATGGGGGGCTAGTGTCTCATTCTGTCTGTCCCTATAGTCATGGGCAAGTCCTGTAAGAGGAGCGAATGGTTGGGTAAATGGAAAAGGGGGGATGCATGCTGTGTGAGTGATGTAACGGTTTATTGAGAGGCCACCCTCAACACTGGAGTTCCTTCCCTCCCCACTCAAGTGGTTACTTAACAAAATGTTTAACAGATTGTTTTTTAGCTCTATCTCAGACACATATCATGCCCATTGCATCCCTCTCCCCTGAGCTAACAATGAGCCCAGAACCAGGCAGGTGTACAGGAAATATATTGGCATTTATTTAAATTAAAAGTAATAGAATTTAGCATGAAAATGTCAACACCACTTTATCCGTGGCATAATATAATCAACTTCTCTCAGCATACATACATCACACAAGTGAAATTACAAAGAGCACAATTGCAATTCTTCACTTTCTGCAAATTTCACCTCACAAAATAATTACACTGATCAATAAAGAAGGCACTTATGTTGTGCGGTTTTGAATTTCCTGTACGCTTATAAGGCTAGTAGCAGGATTTCAAGATTGGTAATGATGATTTTGAGCACACTTTTGGTTTGAAATAAACACAGGGTTATTTATTGGTTTGTTTTTAAATCCTCCCCCTTGCTTTGGTCTATGTTGGGAAGTCAGAGAGAAAAATTGGAATGCTTTGGGAAATTTTGGATTTCCGACACCCTTCACTGAAAGGCCTGTGTTGGGGAAGATAGATAAAAAGGTTGGACTGATTTAAAAATATAGACACAACCCTTCTTTAAGAAGTCGGGGTCAGCTGGACAATAAGGATTACCCAATTAAATTATAGGCTATAGCGTTCAGCGCACAATGGGAAGTTAGC